>NC_139535.1:91966504-92374491 GCF_965153285.1 Podarcis tiliguerta | reverse complement strand
TTAAAAATATATTGAAATCAAACAGACTGGTCCAATATAAGACTCCTGTTTTGCTTCCTGTATGGTTATATCCTATGTGACATTTACCTCTCTCTCCTCTCTTTTCCTCTCACTGCTGATCCTGTCCTTGATTTTAATGTTTTCCATTTGTTTTGGCAATCAGTTGTATCATTCCTCTATTATGTTTTTTTAAAAATTTTTTTAAAAAATTCCTTGTTAGCTGTTAGATTTGCACTTATTATTTTTAAAGGGGTTCTGCATTGGAGGGAAGAATTGTCAAAATGTACGGAGGGTGGAGTCCCTCCCATTATTTCTGAGTGCCAGTGGGCGCAGGTGTGGTTGTGTGTGGGGTGGGTGTTAGCATTCCTTCTTCTGTCTTCTTCCTGATGCCTCTGCAGCATGCACAGGTCTTCTCTAGAGGTCAGAGGCTGGCTGTGACATGTGACTGCTGCTTGCTAGACAAACTGCAGTTGCGTGACTGCCGTACCAGAACATGAGTTTGCCGTTCTAGTAGCAGCGTGGAAAGCAACCATTCTGAAAAGGACCTGTTTTGTGGGAAAGCAGTATCAAAGGCTCTTCAATCGGCTTAATTTATCGCTGTGGGTTTTAATGCCACATGGAAACTTCCCCGATAAGAAAGATAAGATGCACACACAGAAACAATCCAATGCCCCCTCATGTCAGCAACTCAAAATATTTAAAAAAAAGGTTTACATTATTTTCAAATCTTTGCTTAGTAAGTATGGAAAAAAAAAAGAATAAGTATCTAACTTGCTGCCATAATTTAAAGCTTATTGGGGAGTAGGGCCGGGATGATGTTTGGTGGGTAGAGTAATATTGGGGGTGGGGGTGGGGAAAAAAACTTTTTTGTTGTTGTTGTTGGATTCTGAAAGCTGAGATTTTCTTGTGCTGGGAACACATGAAAATTGTTGAATAGACAAGCAGACTGTGCATGTCTCTGATGCTTTGTATAATTCATACGTGGACATTTGAGTCTTCGGACAATAAACAGTATTATCAAATAAACCGGGAACAGTCTCTCCTTGTCTGGAGCACACTTTGCCATCAGTGGAGGTGTGGATGTTAGAAGGGAGCCCTGGGAATTCATCCTGTGCTGCTCAGCCTCTGTGAACTGCCTTACAAGAGTCACCTTGATGGAGGTAGGTGGAGAGTTGCAAGTTTCCTCCAGGCTTTGCTCTCCATGGCACAAACTGGTCTCTAGTTCCTAATGAGATAAATTGTTGGTTCACTGTGCCTCAGCCTATTTCCAAAGGCCCACCTCCAGCTGTTCTCCCATTTTGATGACTCCCATGTCCCCTTATTTCTTGATGTTAGAGAAAACATCACATATGGTTCTCTTTAGTGATGTCAAGGAATTATTCCAGTGACATACAGCGACTCCCACAGAATCAGGCTCTGTGTCAAAATATGTGCTGTTTTTCATCCACTTCATGGAAGGAATCCAGTGAGTCTCAAAACTGAATGTATAGCATGAGTGGCCCCTGCTTCTGGCCTACCAGGTACTTATTGCCTTAAGAGAGGATATCCCTTGTGGGGATAATTCCTACTCCTGCTGTTCCATCACAAACCTGGCTTCTGTCTCTGTAAAGACCCACCTTTGCCTCCATAAACGTAACACATTAAATCCCTCATCCACACTCAGTTCTCTGGAGTCATTTCCTTCTCTTTGCCACTTACATTAGGACTCATGGCTTTCACGTACTGGTACTTCCTAGATTAGTTGTGTGAACTTCTTGGTTTCCTAGGCAAATGCACCTGAAGCCCTGTAGAACTAATACAGATGGGAGGCCTGCCCACAAGCATCAAACTTTATAGAGAGATTAAACTGGGATCTCTTAAGTTACAATAGACTTGCAAATTCACCTCACCTGCTGCAATACTAGATATGCTCTTTAATACAAGTGCCCACGTACAGAGCCATCCACATCTAGTTATGTTGCATACAGCTCCTTGTTACTTTAATGAGACAAACCCAGATCACAAAGAAAGTTGATCTTCCTGATAATGGTAACAAGCCCGTCTAGAGTGATGTGGTTATTTCTCAGATGGATGGGATGGATCCATAGGTGACCTAACTCTGTAAGTAATGGAAGATCTGGGACCCACCAGATGTTGTTGGACTACAGTTCTCATTGGCTCCAAACAGCAAGACAATGGTCAGGGAAGGTGGGAATTACAGTCCCAACAAATACATGGAAGGTCACATTGCCAATGCTTGTTGACCACCATCCCATCCCAAGGGTACTAAAGGAACATAGCATTGTAATGGGAGTGTTATACTAGATGTCATGGCATGTATTGTTTCTAAAGCCATAGTTCTGTGATAGAGCTTATCTGCATCTCCAATTAAAAGAGGCAGGAGAACTGGAAAATATCTTTTCTTGAGGCTTTGGAGAACCCCTACATGAAAGTAAGTGATGCTGTGCTGGACCAAACGGCTGACTCAATATAAGGCAGTTTCATATGTTGGGCTTGAACCTACGTAGGCTGTTAACAGAATATGCCCCTCCCCCAATCCTGTGTATATGGGTGTATAGTTGAACCTGGGCCAGGGATGCTAAGTTGCATAAAAAACTGGGGGGAGGGCAGGTAAGCCCTGCCCCACATAATCGATCACAACACTGTTTCATTGCATAGTATTGTTACAGTCCACCCCAATCCGTCGAGCTGTTCATGGAATTCCAGAGGTTTTCGCCCTCAACCAGGGTCTGTGCTTCTTTGGAGAATTGAAGACACCATGGAGGCTGTTGTAGCTTTAAGGAATATGATTTATTCACAAATCTACACCTGAATATGGACGGAGGGAGTCCAGGCCTTATAGTATGGTCATCTCAAGAGGCTGTTGTTCCCCACAGCAGTGCAGCACCAGAGTCCAAGGCATCTCTCCTGCTTTCGGCCATCCTTTTTTCAGTTTTTGGAAGCCACCTGCCAAAGTCCCTAAACTCTTCCTGTGACATCATGCCCAGTTACCCAGGCAACCTTCCAAATCTCCTGTCTCTGTTCACACCTCAGGGCGAAGGGAAGGGCAGTATTCTTCCATTGCCTGTATTGTTTCTGAATGGCCCTAGCTTGGCCAGGTCATTTTGCATAAGAATTCCTCTGCAGCTTGTATACGCCCTTCACATCCCAAATAATCAAAATCTTACCATTTATTAATTTACAGGGTTTTTTTTGGGGGGGGGTCCCTCCAAACCATAACAGTGTTATAAGAATTTTAAGGTCTTATATATTTAATAAATGTACCAAGCAAACACGTACATAAATATATATATAAACCACATGTCTGAAGCAGCACAGGAAGACAGTCCTGAAACCATTTTGACTCTGAAACTGACCAAATGTTTCTCTGCAAGGAGGGAGGGGGTGAGGGAACCTTCCCATTGTCTCAGGAATTGGGTAATTACCATCTCAAAGGAATGGCCAGACTACCAGAAAACGCAATCAGATAAGGCATTATCAGATAACCTGGAAGTCAGGAAAAACAACAACATTCAATTTTTTGTTGTAGACTGCCTTTTCTGTGTTGTAGGTATGATGTTTGTGGGGGGTGGTCTTGGGCTACACCCCTTCTGTGATGTATGTATGATGTATGGAGGGGTGGTCTGGAGCTCCATGGCAGGGAATTTCAAAATGGATATATAAGGGCGGGCACACCTTTGTTCTGGGTCATCCTGCGTGTGAGGGGAGCACCCTGTTGCAACAGCTTTAATAAAGATCAGGTTTACTAGCTGCTTTGCTTCTTAATATTCTCTGGTTGGCCTCTGTTATTTTCTCCTACCGATGGAGAACCTACAAAGGACTCTATAAGGGCTCTTGTGTACATAAGGGAATAAGGGCAGATTTCGTTTACCACAACAGTATTATAAAAGGGAAACGTCTCTTTCCCATGACTGACAAGTCACCACGGGAGCTCTTTTTATTTTTAAATTGTTATTTTGAGCTTTTCTACCTTGAAGTTTTCCCTTTACAGTATTAATATTTTTCTCTGTCCAAATCTCTGTTCCTGCCTTGTCCCGGAAACCGTAACAAATGGCTTAGCTAGTCAGCCTGAACCAAAATTCTACATTTCCTCTAATTTTAGAATCTGGCAATAAAAACCCACAGAGAATAATAACTTAAGCATAAGGCAGGAAAAAGAAATCTACCGTGACGTTTTATGTGTGTTTTTTTAACAAATAAATCATGGAAAGCTCAAAAATGCTGACGAGTTCCACCTACCCACCCACGCACCGCGTGCAGAAGAAACCCTTCACATTCACGCCCCAATTTATTTCATTTTTCTGCCCCTGCGAGGCACGTGGCAGGAAGTGCTACCCCCGCCCCGTCTCTGCGGGACACTGCGCTTTTTGGGTCCCTAATTCGTTTCTCCTCCAGTAGTCACGCGCCATACTCTGTGCCCAGCCCCGCCTTTGATCTTTGCACATACATCTATGCAAAACAAACACACATATATCTTTTTCTTAAATATATATATATATTGGCAGCGGACAAAAGGTAGCAGCTGCATTCGAGCAAGCGCAAGAGCCAAGACTTCGCCGATGCCGGGAGGGCTACAGCAGGCGGCGCTGCCTTCCCGAAAGCGGCGGCAGGGCGGGCTCCGTTGCGTCAGAGGGAAACCGGGCAGGGCTCCTCTGCTTTCTC
Source organism: Podarcis tiliguerta (assembly GCF_965153285.1). Taxonomy (NCBI): domain Eukaryota; kingdom Metazoa; phylum Chordata; class Lepidosauria; order Squamata; family Lacertidae; genus Podarcis; species Podarcis tiliguerta. The sequence continues at coordinate 92,369,829 of NC_139535.1, read as the reverse complement.
CACCCCTTTAGGGCGAGGATTGGGCCCGGCGCGGCGGCAGCACCAGCAGCAGCGGCCTAGCAGCAGCGCCAGCTGAGCTCTTTCCTGCTCTCCTACGCGGCGTGGACACGTGTGTGTATGTGCGCGCACGCGGGTCCCCCGGATGGTGAGTGTGTGGCTGGGAAGGGGGTCTTGGAGGCGGGGAGCGGAGACGAGCTTTCCTCCCCCCTATTTAGTAAGGAGGTGAGCAGGAAAGCGCTTTGGTCGTGGTAGGGCGGCGGCGGCGGCTAGGTGAATCCATGGGGTGGATCGGGGTTCTGAGTGGGTGTGGGCTGGGGATTTGCCTCCCCTCGTGCCCTCCTTGCCTTGCCTCCCCTACACCCGGGCTGCGTTGCAGAAGCAAACCTGGTGCCTCCGTCTCCAGTTCATTAACCCGCTGCTGCCGCCGCCGCTCGGTTTCTCTGGGCCGGGATGACCCGAACCTTCGCCCAAGCCCCGGGTTCTCATAAACAAGCCCCATATAGATCAGCCCCCCCCCCCCCAGGCGCGAGCGGCGGGGCGTTGAGGAGGTTGCCATCTCTTCCCCAAGGACTCCTCCGCTCTTGGCTGAGGGGCCCTGGACACGATCTTCTTGGGCCCTTGAGAAAGCGCACGGTTGTGGGTGCCCTTTGCACCAAGGCGGCGATTGCGTTCTGGGGCACCTTGGAAGCGGCGGCGGCTGCTCAGCTTGTGGGGCGCGCGCGGGTGTTGGGGATGGAGATACAGCCTGTGTGGTGCTCATTCTGCGTGCGCGGGCACTGCTTGCTGGGCGAAGGTGGCTGGGGCCTGTGCACGGTCTGGCGACGGAGAGCAAGGTGGGGTGGGCTCTCGTTCTCTCCTTGATAGACAAATCATGAAGTGGGGGGGGGGGCGTTCTTCTACATCTGGGCCATAAAGCAGCCTTTCCTTCTGCCTCCTGCTACATCCTGTTCTGCTGGCATTCTGACCCACTCAATGGGGCCTGTTAATTCGCTCTGTTCCTTTGGGGATGTGGGCTTGCTGAATCTCCACTCGGCTCCTCATCCCCATGCAAAGAGCTGAGGGTTCCTTTCCCTGAGCATGTGTGCAACATAGCTACTCTGAGCGAACCGTTACATCTCCTCAACGCACCAGCTTTGCCCGCTTGCTCTTCAATCCCAAGGGCACACACAGCAGCACCCTTCTCTTGCCTCTTTGCTGTTCCATTACTATTTGTACCCTATATAAATGCCCTTGACTGCTGATTTAGATGCTGCTGCTTTGGCAAGAGTTAGCAGAGGCCTGCCATGAAAGGTGAGGGTTTTATCCCACATACAAAGCAATTCTCTACCAGTCAGTTGCCGGCTATGACTTTCCCTATGTCCCCTTCCAAAGCAAGAGGTAGTCTTGGTCGTATAAGACATTATTATTATTTATTATTAAATTTGCATACTATACCCGTAGATCTCAGGTCTGTTCACAACAAGGTGAGTTGATTAAGCTGATGTTCATCAAAAGCATGGAAAGGACTAGCCAGGTATGTCCATCCTGCTGGGCACACAATGGTGCTAGGAATGAAGTATCCTTGTGTAAGCCAATTTCAGCTGCTCTGGGGGAGACCGACACCATGTAGTGCCTCCAGTGGCTTCTTAGGCGATAACCAATAACGTAATAGCTGTTGTAGAAAGGTTCGATGTCATGGGAGCTTCAGATGAGCATCATAACATGTGGAAGATGCTCACTGGATGCCTTAGGAAACCTCCACACTAGTAACTGAAGAAAGTGCAATCTCCCTACAATGAGCTAGCTACTAGTGCAAGTATTTATTTTATTTTTTTTGTGGGCTGGGCAGAATGGTTGCCGCCTTTTGCATGAAGAGCTGCTATATGTGCTTTATAGGACGCATAGGAGGGTGTTTTAGTAGGACTTGTGTTGATGGAAAACCAAATATAGACTTGTCTTTTTACAAAGGCACTTACAAGATGGGTAACAATGTTCTGAATTCTACTCTGTTAGGAGAGACACCTGTGGTTTCTATCTGGGGTGTTCTGCTTCTTCTGTTTGCAAGTCAAATCTGAGTTCAGTCCAGGCATTCCTTAGGTGACAGAGTAATCTTTTTTTTCTTACACTGACTTCCCTATTGGAGGAAGTGGCAAATCTCAGGCCTTCCAATTACAGCTGTACCTTGGATCCCGAGCGCCTTGCGAGTCAAATCTTTTGGATCCTGAACGCCGCAAACCCGGAAGTGAGTGTTCCGGTTTGCAAATGTTCTTTGGAACCCTAACATCTGACATGGCTTCCGCAGCTTCCGATTGGCTGCAGGAACTTCCTGCAGCCAATCGGAAGCCATTCCTTGGTTTCTGAACGTTTTGGAAGTCAAACCATTCAACTTCCGAGGTACCACTGTATAGGTCTTCATGGTGATTGTTTGTTACAAACTATCTTGTGGCTAAAATTGTTCCAGCAGTTGGAGAAAAACTAAAATATGCCATCTTCTCTTTTGTAAACCAGTTCCCAATTTCACTGCAGGCTCTTTCAAGAGCTGAGCCATTTTTTAGGGCGTGGCCTATAGAATGCGGGGCACAAATATTTTCTTAGTGATTGATTCAGGGGAAATTAAATAGCAGGTGATCTGGGTTACTGGGTAGGATGTTTATGTGGGAGAAACAGCAGTGTAATCCTATAATCAGGTCTACTTGTAAGTAAACCCTGTTTAGTTCAGGGGGGCTTACTTCCAGATATGCGAGTCTTGGATCACAGCCCATAATAATTTGAAGTGACTATAGAGGTGATTTGAGAGATAATCAGGACAGGTAGCTGAAGGGCAAATTAATTGATTTGGAGCAGGATCTACTTTGGAGGTAATTGAATTGAAGAGGAACTGATTTGGGGTCATCTGGGGTAGAGTGAAAATGAATGGAAGAATTTTATCTGGGGTGATGTGGATGGGTTGATTTGTCTTCTGTGACATTGCAAAGTTAAATTTGCATTGTATAGAAATAAAACCAGCATATTCCAACTTGTGTCTATGAACCTGGGCCGCAAATCCTTCATTCTACCTAGCCATGATGCTACTGCTTGACACCTTGTTAGAGTTTTAAGGGGCACCTTTCACAGTGAATGCTCATAAGTCCTTGGTTTGTCTTCTGGGGGGAGTCTTCTCCATGTTGAGGAGTGGAAGTTGTTGGGCCCAGCAAAAAAAGAGAGGTACGCTAATTGGGTGCATAAAGGTATTTAGGAACATGCTTTGACGCTGATTGAATTGCAGAAAAGCAGGCCTACTAGACTAGACTTGGGATGTATTTATTTTGCAATTTTTAATCCATCAGACTTTCAAAGAAGTGAGGTTCTAGCTTGCATGATGAGAAAAAAATTGATGTATGTATGAGCTCTGTTTGTTAGCTGCTGCAAAGATAATAGGGTGGGTGTGATTTCAGGGCCAGGCGTTCACTTGCGGCCATTCAAGCTTCTCTAACTAGGCCTCAGGACTCTCATCCCCAGGCCATGTGACTCACCTGCCCTGCTTCACACCCTCTTTCCCCACCCCCCTTGGCTGCAATGTGTCCTTGATCTCTGATAATGATTCTTGTTTACCTGGGATAGAGAAGCCTGTATATTGAAACTAGCCTACTGTATGCAGGTAAAATGTATGTTTACTCCTCTGCCTACTTTTGTCTCTGATCCTGCCTACCACTGGCATGTGACCCCCCCCCCCCTTCCATGCAGCTTTCAGGGTTTCCTGTGTTTTTCTTGTAGCAAGGAGACAGCATGAGTGTAGCTGCTCTCACAAATTTATGCTGCTTAATCCCACCTTTGGGAAAATGGAACTTGTGAGCACACTCCCTGCTTGCCCAATACAGAATACGGTTTGGAACGGTGTTGCAGCATTCTGAGTTAAATGCAGATTCCCTGGAAATGGTGTTTGAAATTGAATTTGTGGTCGCGGCGGCTTTATATAGTTCTCTTGGTGTTTCATGACCCTTTAGAAAATTAAAAAGAGGACAGGTTTCTGCCCCCCAAAGTGCTTGCAGCCCCAAATGGGGAGACAGGAGTATTGTGAATAGGGATGGAGGCAGGAGGGTAAACAAAGGAGAATTTTTGTCATAGTCAGCCTTGTAGGCTGCAGAGGTAAGGGGCTTGTGTGAGAGGCTTCGTGGGGGCAAAATTGGGTCAAATGCTTTCTTTTCCAGCTCTGCCCCACCGAGCAAAGTCCCCTTGCTAGCAGTGCGGCCTCTGCCACCCACAAGTGATGCACCATGCCCATAGTGGACAAGCTGAAAGAAGCCCTGAAGCCTGGGCGGAAGGACTCTGCTGACGATGGCGAACTGGGCAAGCTGTTGGCTGCTTCCGCCAAGAAGGTTTTGCTGCAGAAGATCGAGTTTGAACCAGCCTCCAAAAGCTTCTCCTACCAGCTGGAGACGCTGAAGAGCAAATACGTTCTGTTGAACCCCAAGACAGAAAACCCCAGCCGGCACAGGGGCTCTGAAGAGGGACCCATCCGGAAGCAAGGTGTGCCCGTCTTCTGGGGGGAATGGTTCTGTGGGAACGTGGGTGCATGGGTGCCTGGCCTCGCTGACTTCCCCTGTTCTTCTTCCTCTCTGACAGGCGGTGAGCACACGTTGGGCGGAGATGGAGTTCCAGCCCCGCAGAAGGTCCTCTTCCCTGTGGAGCGCCTCTCTCTGAAATGGGAGCGGGTGTACCGTGTCGGAGCCGGTCTCCACAACCTGGGCAACACCTGCTTCCTCAATTCCACCTTGCAGTGTCTGACGTACACCCCACCTCTTGCCAATTACCTGCTTTCCAAGGAGCACAGCCGCAGTTGTGAGTGTGGGGTGTTTGGTTGCATGTGGAATGGTTGGTGCCCCTTGGCAAAGCTTGCGTGTCATCTGTCCCTTTTCACTTAAGAGTTGCAGGGAGCAAAGGCTTCAGCAGCCTCCTGCTTTTCATCTCAGTGCCACTCTGCTGAGGCTTTCATGAGAGATGGGCCAGGAACAGCAATGCATAATGCTCAGTCCTTAATGGTAGTAAAACCAGGAGCACCACAGCTAAGAAACTGAACTGTGAATCGCAGTGTTTCTGGTTCAGATTTTGCTGTGCCATAAACTGACCTTTGGTCAACCTGTTCCCTTTTAACCTCATCTTCCCCATCTCTTGTATGGCTTTTATAATGCCCAAAACTACCTTTCAGGGTTGGGATACACATTACAAAGAGACAGTGCAAGTGTAGTGCAAGTGTGACCACTTCAAGCTGCTGTGCAGAAGCTTAAGTGTTACTATAACCCTTTGAAGCCACTCCAAAATCCTGCACAAGAGAAATTGGACCCTCATCTTTCTGAGTCTTGGTTTTCTCACAGCCACAAAAAGATCATGTTCTGTTATGCTGCAAATCTGCATGTTTTTCATTGGAAAGAACATTTACTCCATGCAAGGGCTAAAAAATTTCTTATTCTGTCGTGTTCCCCTCTTTTCAGAAATTGTCTCGGGGTTTCAGCGAGGGGAGAAATTGAAACATTTTGGTTTGAAGCCTCCTTTTTGAATGGATTTCTTGTATGAGAAAATGCTTCCTGGGAATTTATAGTGTTAACAAATATGCTTCCACTTGGCTGTGTTTGGAGAGAGGGGCTTGAACGAGGGAGCATTATTTGGCCCTTGTTTCTCATGTTGTCAAAGTCTTGGGGCACCCCTTGTGACAAGAGGGGGCTGTATTGTGCCCAGCCACAAGAAAGGGGTTGCATTGTTATGTGAGCTTGAGGAGGGGGTTCTGCTTGAAACATGGTGCTGGTGGGAATGGGAAAAGATGGTGTGTGGATCCAAGGTCAAATAACAGGCAGTGCGCCTTGTCCCCTCCACAGTTCTGCAGCTGGCAGTTCCCTTGCAGCCCTGTGCACTCATCCTTGCAGTCAGGGCCTGGGAGGCTGTGCTAACAGCTGCAAAGGAGCAGAGCCAGCACTTGGTTGCACGAGAACTGCTGCTCTAAGCATCCGACTCATCCTTGTTAGAGGAGCGCTGACTCCTAGTTAGGGGAGTGGACCTGAATGGAGGGAGGCGGGTGGACAAAAGATGTCCCTCCCAAAAAAAGGGGAGGGATGAGGAGGAACTGTTTGGATTAGGGCAAATGCTGCTTTGCACCTACTTGCCAGCTTGTTGTTCAGGCTTGAGAAAGCTCACACATGGCTGTAGCGTTTTGGTTCCCTGAGCATCTCAGCCTAGTGGACTGCATTTCTAAGTACTTTATGATGTGCATGCAACGGGGCTAGGAAGCTATTCCCTGCATCTAAGTGGTCTGTTCTAGCAAGGGGTTGTTGATGCTGTGACCATGGAGGAGATGCCTGCACAAGCAATGGGGATCCTGTGCCCCTCCAAATAATGTTGAGCTCCTAATCCCATCAGCCCCAGCTAGCATAGTCAGGGGTGGTGGGAGGTGGGAGCCCAACAGCATCTGTGGCCCCACATGTTCCCCACCCCTAGCCTACAAGTAAGTGCAGGCTCTGCACTCCACTTAAATTTGTGCATTGATTATATCAGTGAGTAGCTTTCCTTGTCACCTTAAATTGCCTCCAGCAGAGAAGAGGCAACTTTTTCCTTGATGCGTATGCAGCTACTTCTGCAGATGGTTTATCATGAATCAAGAGCGGTGCATGGCCCTCAAAGCCCGCCTTTCTCTTTCTTTTCCCTTGTCGCCATGGGCCAGCAGGTTCTTTATTTAGTAATGGCTGCCAAAATGCCCTTCTCCCTAGGCTGAGCTCTACTCATGGGTTTTCCGGTTCTGTGAGAGTTGCTCCACCAGACCTTTGTGCAGCCTTTGCATGAATTCATTCCTAGTCTCTTCTCTTGCAGGCCACCAGGGAGGCTTCTGCATGATGTGCGTTATGCAGAATCACATGATACAGGCTTTCGCCAACAGCGGCAATGCCATCAAGCCGGTGTCCTTCATCCGAGATCTCAAAAGTAAGCAGCTGAGGGAGCTTTGTTTTGATGAGGCTGTACAGTGCCGTTGTGATGCATCTCACCGGTACATACAGGGAAAGGGGCCAAAGATCTCTTTGTTTGAAGTGTTGACTGTAGAGTGTGTGTGTGTTTGTGTACGAATGCCATACACTGCACTGCGCATGAAAAAGCCAGGTGCGCAGATCTCCCCATTGTGAAGACGTGGCAGCTGGGCGTGCAAATAAATACATACATAAATAGATTAGAGGTATTTTTGGTGTTCCTTTCGTTTCTTTTAACCATCCAACTGAGGTTGCCGGTATTTAAGAAACTACGAAAGAGAGATTGAAATGCACTATATGCTGTCCTCATCAGCATTTTGCTTAGTTATGTTGAGTTCTGTAGAATCTAGAATGGTTTGGGTGGGTGGGTGTGCGCGCGTGCATGCTAATAAGCTTCATGTAATTCCTGTGCCCCGGTCAAGTGTCAGCAATGCCTGTTACCTTGGCATGAGCTTGACCTGCGCTGGGCGGGCATAAGAAGCCAAACTTCAGAGTTCTTTTCCTCCATCTGGCAGAGATTGCTCGTCACTTCCGCTTTGGCAGCCAAGAGGATGCTCACGAGTTCCTGCGCTACACCATTGACGCCATGCAGAAGGCCTGCCTCAATGGTTACACCAAGTATGCACAGCCCCCTGTCTTTGGGGTGGGGAGGGTCAGGGCCGTACTTTTCACTTGGTTGCAAAGAGATAGGCAGGTTGAGATCCTGTCACCTTCCCCTGTTGTGCAAGCAGCTTCTTGGAAGCATGAACCTTCACAGGTGGAATGTGGGTGGGGGAAAGGGGGGCCATGCTGGGTAAGTCACCACTCAGCTAGCGGTGGCGGCTTCTCCTTTGCCCAAGGAAGCAAAAGCTAGTAATCCTCCCTAGGGAGGAAAGCCCTAAGGGCTGCTTTTGTGGCCCTGCCACTGTTGAGGCCCCATATTGCTTCAGGAAGGTGTTCTCCACTCTCTTCTTAACCCTTGGCTGCTTTTCTTCCCAGGCTGGACCGCCAGACCCAGGCTACCACATTGGTGCACCAGATCTTTGGCGGCTACCTCCGATCTCGTGGTGAGCACAGCTTTAGCCCGGTACCTTTCACGCCCTTTATGCTTGAAGCGTTGACCAAGTCCTAGTGATAACTCTACAACTCCAGCTTTTCCTTCATTGCCCAGCTGCGCTTCTGCAATGCCCACCTGACTTGTGGGCGCACACAGCTGCTGATGTCCCAATACCGGGAGAGTTTCCTGCGGGCTTCCTTTGGCCTCTGCCCAGGTTTTGAAGAGGATATTGGGAATCGGGGGATTGAGCTGCTTCCCGTGCTGGTTTTGCTAGCTGCCGAGGTGGAAGCCTTGATGTCTCGGAAGTCCCGTTGTGAAATATGACCTTGGCGGGCAGCTGAGGCCATGAAGAGTAGGCAAGCAACTGTTCTGCTTTCTTTGCAGTGAAATGCTCCGTGTGCAAGAGTGTTTCGGACACTTACGACCCCTTCCTGGATGTGGCTTTGGAGATCAGGGTATGCCAGTGTTAAATCAACGCTTTCCCCTTTTATTTCTTTTCCATGGTAGGCCTAAAGAGGGACATAAGCCGGCAGGGGATTTGCAAATATGAGCAGATTCATGGTGCTTTCCTACTTACACATGAGCGCTGCGTGTAGGGAGGCATATAGCATGCACTGAAGTGTAGCAAGCAAGTGGCATATAGGTACTTGGTTGCCTGTGCACGGCTGATGTATGATAATAATGGTGGGGTGGGGTGGGGAACCTGTGACTCCCCAACCAACATGGCCAATAGTGAGGGATGATGGGAGTTGTAGTCCAACAATATCTGGAGGGACAGAGGTTCTCCATACGCTGGGCAGGAAAAGAAAAGGGCGTCCCATCTAAGCTAAGCTAACAGTAGCTGGGGAGGTAATGGGTGAATAGAACCACTTCCTAAATAATAATAATAATAATAATAATAATAATAATAATAATAATAATTTATTATTTATATCCCGCCCATCTGGCTGAGTTTCCCCAGCCACTCTGGGCGGCTTCCAATCGAGTGTTAAAAACAATACAGCATTAAATATTAAAAACTTCCCTAAACAGGGCTGCCTTCAGATGTCTTTTAAAGATAAGATAGCTTCTTATTGCCTTCACATCTGGAGGGAGGGCATTCCACAGGGCGGGCGCCACCACCGAGAAGGCCCTCTGTCTGGTTCCCTGTAACCTCACTTCTTGCAATGAGGGAACCGCCAGAAGGCCCTTGGCACTGGATCTCAGTGTCTGGACTGAACGATGGGGGTGGAGACGCTCCTTCGGATATGCAGGACCAAGGCTAAAGAACTAAAGAGACATCATTAATAATAATAATAATAATAATAATAATAATAATAATAATATAATGACGACAACAACAACAATTTTATTGTTTATATGCTGCCCATCTGTCTGGGTTTCCCCAGCTGCTCTTTTCAGAGCTTACCTGAGTGTAGGTATAACCTGAGCTTTGGTGTGATTTCTGTATGAATGTCCCTATTCTGTTTCTGATTACAGCAGACTGCCAACATCGTGCGGGCATTAGAGTTGTTTGTAAAGGCTGACGTGCTAAGTGGAGAGAATGCCTACATGTGTGCCAAGTGAGTTGCCTTGCTCTTGACCTATCCATCCCTCCTGTTTGGCACCTTTTCTTTTGCATAATGACGCCTTTATTTATTTATTGTTTTAAAAAACAGAAGCGTATTTCTAGAATGGAAGTGCTAACTTATGAGGTCAGGCAAATATGTTCTGCTCCACAGCTTCAGTAACTGCTGACTCATGCTTTAAAAAAAAAAATCTGTAGGAAAAAGAAAAGGGAGGGGACTAGGCTCACCTCTTAGCTATTTCCAAAGTGATGAATTGGGTTGGTGGTGGGAATAACGAAGCAGAAGAGAAGTTTGGGTATGTATCTTCACAGTGTGTGGTGTGTTTTTTAAAAATTTGGTGCATCTGCCTTCTACAGTGGTACCTCAGGTTACAGAGGCTTCAGGTTACAGACTCCGCTAACCTGGAAGTAGTACCTCGGGTTAAGAACTTTACCTCAGGACGAGAACAGAAATCGCATGGTGGCAGCGAGAGGCCCCGTTAGCTAAAGTGGTGCCTCAGGTTAAGAACAGTTTCAGGTTAAGAACGGACCTCCAGAACGAATTAAGTTCTTAACCCGAGGTTCCACTGTACTTGAAACCAAGCCATTTCCCTGATGGTTTCAAGGCAGCCTGCAGGGCAAAGGATGCTAGCTTCAAATGCAGGGAAAGACTTAATAGCCTTCCCCACCCCCTGGTCTCATGAGGGGGCAATTGCGCATCTGCATAGCAGGAGGGGAGTTCTCAGGGCATCCCCCATTTTCACTGAGCCTTGCAAGGAGGAGCCAGACTTTGTTGATCTTTCCTCTTCTCTGTGCCAGGTGCAAGAAGAAGGTGCCAGCCACCAAGCGCTTCACCATTCACCGGGCATCCAACGTCCTCACCATCTCGCTCAAGCGCTTCGCCAACTTCAGCGGGGGCAAGATCTCCAAGGTGCGTGGCGATCTGGAAAGCGGGGAGGGGGCACAAAGACATCCCTACTCCCCTGGAAGAGGGTTTGGAGGAGCGCTCGTGGCGGCTGTCTTTCTGACCTTTTAAGGGTCAGTATAAAAAAGACAGTTACAGAACCGAGAAATTACACAAAACAAATGAAAATACCGTGAAAATCCCTGAAACAAGAAGTAATCGACTAGAAATATTATCTTATAAAATTAAACTAAATAACAAAAATCAAGAAGTTTAAGAAAAAAAATTAGCAAAACCTAGAATTGAATAAAGCCTTAACGGGATACCAGCTACAAACCTCATTTCACTGAACTATTCAGTTTCCTCAGCAGGAAATAGAGAAATCATAAACCTTAAATGACCAAATTCAAAGAAAGGGGGTAAATCTCCTAAAAATTCTGAAGTACTATAATCCTAGCTGGACCTAGGTGAAGCAAAGTGCAGTAATAAAGGATTGAGGACTCAGAGGTACAGTTTCTAAAACTGAGTTTACAAAAGAGGTTTGAAAACTTAAATGGCAAGTTTTAGACACAGCCCAACTTGAAGAAAGCCAAGCACAGTAATAAAGAATTGAGGACTGAGCTGTGAAAATTTTTGTATTGCCTTTACAAAAAGGTTTAAAAAACAAACAAAAACAACCTAAATGGACAAATTCGAAGAAAGGAATACAAGATAAGCGGTTTTAGATTTTAAACAAACTCAAGAACAGGGCTGAAAAGCTCCCATGGTCTAGATGTTACTGCTGATGTTGAAGACTGATTATAGTACTTTAGATTTTTTGGGAGATTTACCCCCTTTCTTTGAATTTGGTCATTTGAGGTTTATGTTTTCTCTATTTCCTGCTGAGGAAACTCAATAGTTCAGTGAAACGAGGTTTGTAGCTGGCATCCCGTTAAGGCTTGGTTGAATTCTAGGTTTTTCTAATTTTTTCCTTAAACTTTTTGATTTTTGTTATTTAGTTTAATTTTATGAGATAATATTTCTAATTGATTACTTCTCATTTCAAGGATTTTCATGGTATTTCATTTGTTTTGTGTAAGGTTTTTTAAGGCTGGCTTTCTTAAGAGCATAGAAGTCTCCAAAAACTGTCAGCCTAGGGACCACTTGTGTTTCCTGGATCAGATGCTGCCTTTGTTTTCCTGTTTACGCACCAGCATTCTCCGCTAAGAGGCAGACTCCAAGCGGGTGGGACAAATCCCCATGGATGCCTTCCCTTTTCCCTTGCAGGATGTCGGCTACCCTGAGTTCCTGAATATCCGCCCCTACATGTCTCAGAGCAACGGTGATCCTGTCATGTATGGCCTCTATGCTGTGCTGGTACATTCAGGATACAGCTGCCATGCCGGGCATTACTACTGCTACGTCAAGGTGAGTCCTTTCGTCTGTTGTCAAAGGGCAGCCTTGGCAGCGGAGAGGGGTGCTTTGCACCCCAGGCTGTGGGGTGGTAATGTGAAGCATTGGCAAGCATCAGTGTGGAAGGCTGAACTGCGTGAATGCTCTAAGTGTGTCTAGCTATCTTGCTTGGAATTCCTGCTATCTCACTGCTGGCATTCGGAGTGGCCAGGCTTTTAATGCTGCTTTCTGCAGAGGTTCAACAGCAAAGAATATTGGTGATTGCAGATGGTGCATCTCTGGAGCTCTGATGTTCATGTCCAAATGTTATAAGTTGGCTGGAAGTTGTAGGAGGCAGCCTGCTGGAAAAACATTCTCCCCAGCGGGTGCAGAATGCCACAGTGAGACTCCTTACAGGGTCCTCACTGCAGGATCACATTCACCCGGTGCTATACCAGCTGCACTGGCTCCCGGTGCTGTACAGGGTCAGGTTTAAGGTGCTGGTTTTAACCTTTAAAGCCCTATACGGCCTAGGACTCTCGTACCTACGGGACCGCCTCTCCTGGTATGTCCCACAGAGAAACTTACGGTCTTCAAACAAAAATATCTTGGAGGTCCTGGGCCACAGGGAGGTTAGGCTGGCCTCAACCAGAGCCAGGGCTTTTTCGGCCGTGGCCCCGATCTGGTGGAACGTTCTGTCACAAGAGACTAGGGCCCTGTGGGACTTGACATCTTCCCGCAGGGCCTGCAAGACAGAGCTGTTCCACCAGGCCTTTGGCCAAGGCACAGTCTGACCCCCTCCTTTGGTAATCCTCACAGAACTCTAGCCCAATGGTTGCCATTAATTTGATTTTGAACTGATGTTAAAATGAATTGATTTTAGAATGCTGTGTTACTTTTATTGTTGTTAGCCTCTTTGACTGGGGAGGGTGGGATATAAATAAATTATTATTATTATTATTATTATTATTATTTTATTATTTTATTATTTTATTATCTCTAGCACAAGAATTATCCAACCGTTTATTGACCTAGTTGACATTATTCCTACCCATAGTAGCCAGCCAGATGGCAAAGGGGAAGTTTAGAAGTGGGGTAACTAACCTCCCTAGGGTTATTCTCCAGCTCTTGGTCTTGTTATCAGTGCATGTGGATGTTGGATTCCTGGCTATCATGACTTGCAGCCACTGGTACATCTGTTCATGAATTTTGTTTGTTTCCCAAACTTGGGTGCCCAGCTGTTTTTGGACTGCAGTTCCCATCATCCCTGACTTCTGGACTTGCTAGCTAGGGATGATGGGAGTTGTAGTCCCAAAACAGCTGGGGACCCAAGTTTGGGAAACGTTGACCTAGTCCCTTTTTCCGATGGAGCTTATGCCTACCTTTGATGGTGTGGAGTGCTTCTTCCCCTCCTGCCTAACGCTGCCCTTCTGTGCTGTGTTGTAGCTACAAATCCTCCTTCCTATCCCATTTTCAGGCTAGTAATGGGCAGTGGTACCAGATGAACGACTCAATGGTGCATTCGAGCAACATCAAAGTTGTCCTCAATCAACAGGCATATGTGCTTTTCTATCTTCGGTAAGTGGGGCATGATATGGGACCTGCCGTTGGCCGCCTCTCTTCATGCCTGTTTCTTGGGGTGCCCTTCAATCCACCCGTCACCTTTCTGCTAATCAAGTGGAGTGGAGAGGAGCAGAAGTCCATTTTTTTTAATGGAGGGAGAATCAGGCTGGGGTGAGCTGGGGGCGATGATAATAACACGGTTGTTGCTAATGCTGGGAAGCACCCTTGCCATTCTTAACCTGTCACTGTTTTAGCAGGGTCCCCAGCTACTTCTGCTGATGTGGTTTCCTTTTCATGTTGCTGTGCTGTAATCGCTAAATATCATCTCATGTAAATGATCAAAATATGCAGAGGGAAACAGAGTCCCTGGCAGTGGTGCACAAATAGTAAATAGCAGCGAAAAGCCCTTTTATAAAAGAAACTCTAAAAACCGAGTGTGTTTAGACCAGAGGTTGGCAACCTAAGGCCCATGGGGAGGTCTGCCGGGGAGTAGACCAGCCCGGTCTCAAAAAACGTTGCCAACCCCTGGTTTAGACCCTCTTTCAATAAAGTCTTTCTCTGTGATAAAATGTACATCAATGCTAATGAGTAGCCGCTCTGCCAAACTGTTCAAAGGCCAATATATACTAGAATACAATTAAAAAATAATAATCTTGCTATTCAGTTTTTGCACTGCCCTTTTTTGTTGAAGTCTTCAGTTTATGAATGATCTCACACCAACACCTGTAGAGGTGCGGTGTTTTTCCGTTGATCATTTGTAATCAATAATAAACCCTGCTGTTACATTTTCATGCGGTACTTCAAATGCTGCAACAGTTTGTATTGTACTCTTGCATGCTGTCCATTGAATAATTTGAGGGCCCTATGCATTAGCAATGTACAATCTATAGCTGGCAAAGGGTTACATAAGTTGAGATGTTCTTGCGTTTTAGATATTCCTTTGTGTGCATATTGTTTTCTGTTGGGCTTTTTGGGTTGTTTACTGTTTTATGGTTTAAAGTTGTTTCCTTCACTTCTCTATTTGCTTTCCTTTTTTAAATCTAAGACCAAACAAATACTTCTGTATTCTTTTGTATTTGTAAACTGTAGCGCAGTGGTAGGGAACCTCAGACCTGTGTCCCAAATCAGGTGCTCCAGGACCTTCCCATTTGGCCTGCAATGTGGCTTTTTGGGGAGGGGAGGGGGGAGGAAGCCCACCTGCTCATCACTTCATGCCGGCGCATAAATGGTGAAGCTCTGGTGTCAAATTCCAAAGAAATGCTTGATAGAGCACACTATAAATGTGTGTTATAGTTGTTAGGGTACCTGATGTCATGGTGGTGTCTCTGGTGACTGATAAATGGGCAGCCTTGCCTACCTGTCAGAATGGATTGCAGAGGGTGCCCCAATTTTTTGCCCGGATGATTTGCCAGATCCAAAATAGACTCACCTTGGCTCATCAGCCACACCCAGTTCCCCACCTTGGCTGTAATGTAATCCTTCATACTGAAGAAGGTTCACAGCACCTGCATTCTCTTGCCAAAGATCAGGGCTTTAATCCCCGCTGCCTTGGTTGCATGATCCTGCTCTGTGCTGGGAACCGGATTGTGCAGCCAATGCAGGATTGAAAGCTGTCCTGTCATCCATCAGCTGACAACACCGGTGACATCAGCTGATGGGCAGGTGGGTGTGGTTTGGAGGAAATGGCCTCCCTGAGCTAAATTAGTCCTGGTGCGCCAAGATTGGCCTAAGAGCTAGAGGTTCCCCACCCCCCTGGTCTGAAGAGTAGGGTGACCCCTAAAAATAGTGATAGCGATAAAGTACAAGTTCCTCCTTCTTCTTCCCCCCTTTTCAAGGATCCCAAGTACCAGGAAGAATTCTGAGGGGACCATCTCCAAAAGCACATGCCCTGCATCCAACCGGGCAAGCATAGTCTCCGACCACATGAAGAAAAGCATGACCAATGGTGCCCTCGCGTCACCGCTGATGAGCAAGGTGAATATCTGCATAGTCCGCCTGCCATCCAGAATTTCCCACCGTCGGAACTGTGTGTACTTTGAACTTCAAAAGGAAAGGGAAAAGTCTTAAGCTGAGCAGTGCAGATTCTGGGCTGAGGAGAAACAAAACCCAGTGATCTGGAAAAAAACAACCCCAAAGTAAATTGAGAGCGAGTACCCTGAAGCTCTCGTCAGCTACTGAAAAATATTACGCAGTCTCCTCTTTGGCTTGGTGACGTGGTTTCAGGTTAAGAATGGAACTCTGGAACGAATTAAGTTCGTAAGCGGAGGTACCACTGTACTGGGGGTGGGTGGCGCTGTGGGTAAAACCTCAGTGCCTAGGACTTGCCGGGTGGCGCTGTGGGTAAAACCTAAGTGCCTAGGACTTGCCGATTGTATGGTTGGCGGTTCGAATCCCCACGGCGGGGTGAGCTCCCGTCTTTCGGTCCCAGCTCCTGCCCACCTAGCAGTTCGAAAGCACCCGTAAGTGCAAGTAGATAAATAGGTACCGCTTTGTAGCGGGAAGGTGAACGGTGTTTCCGTGTGCTGCGCTGGCTCGCCAGAGCAGCTTCGTCACGCTGGCCATGTGACCCGGAAGTGTCTCCAGACAGCACTGGCCCCTGGCCTCTTAAGTGAGATGGACGCACAACCCTAGAGTTGGACACGACTGGCCCGTACGGGCAGGCGTACCTTTACCTTTACCTTTTTACCCTGAAGCTCTCTTCAGCTACTGAAAAATATTACGCAGTCTCCTCTTTGGCTTGGTATGTTATCCACACACTTTTCATCAGCAGCCATAAGTGCAAGTTTGTTTTTTTTTTGGGGGGGGGGGAATTGAACTTGAAAGCATACAGATGCACTGCAGCAGGCAGGCAGACAGCCCAAGACACTTACGAATTGTGGGGAGTGTACTACAAAAGATTGATGAAATTGTTGGGTTGATGCTTCCGATGCAGTCACAAAACTGGCATTTTGAGTGTTAATTTGTGGAGGAACTAAAGCCTTGTTCTGCCCCCAGCTTTGTTCTGCCCCCTGCAGCCTGAAGTGGTACAATCCACTCACAGGTTTACCACTTCTGTGGATTGTACCACTTCAGGTTGCAGGGGGGAAGGCTCACATGCCTGAATGTTTCTTTGCCTAGAAAACAAGATGGCAGCGAGAGGTTTGAGCCTAGCCGTTTCCCTAGCATTCCAACTTCCTATGTGAAGTACATCAAAATAACGCAAAAATGGGGGTGCGTTCCCTCACACGAGCCCTCTCCTGTGGTGTCAGTTGGTAAGGTCAAGGAAGTTATTCGTTTTACCCCTAGTACAGTGGTACCTCCGGTTACGAACTTAATTTGTTCCAGAGTTCCATTCTTAACCTGAAACCGTTCTTAACCTGAAGTACCACTTTAGCTAATGGGGTCTCCCGCTGCCGCTGCACCACCAGCACACAATTTCTGTTCTCATCCTGAGGTAAAGTTCTTAACCCGAGGTACTACTTCCAGGTTAGCGGAGTCTGTAACCCTAAGTGTTTGTAACCTGAGGTACCACTGTACTCTTAGTAGCAGCTGCGTATTTAACTATTCCAGGCATTTGTTTAAACCAGTGGGACTTGGCATCTGTGAACCTGCTGTGTTCATACAGTATATGAAATAAAATCAAACCAGGCATTTTGGTCTCTGGGTAGTTTTAATGTAACATAATTTTTTTTAAAGGAGAGGGAATTTTACCAAGTCTTGGTATAGCAGTAATCCAAATCACGAAGATCAAAAATCTTCCAGAACCTGGCAATTGTAGCAGTCAAGACAGTCCTCTCCTGTTTTGAGAATAAGGTCAGAGCCCACCGACTTGAATGGTAATAAATGCATCCGTTGCTTCCCAGCAGATCAGATGGGGGAAATCTTAACCCTGAGTAATGTGTAAGTGAACTGCATGACTTTCATGCCGCTAGATAACCTTATATGCTGTCTGCTTATACATCTGGCAGTTTGCGGGTATTGTGTTTGGATTGGTCTGAACAGTTTATTGAGCAGGGGGAGCGGTTCCCATTTTGTGGTGTTGGCTCTCCACCTGTCTTCGTTCAACACCTATTATCTTCTGTCACTACAGAGGCAAGATGTGACGCAGGCCAGGAAGACGTTGGACCCTGAGGAACCTGGCGTCCCTGTTCCTCGCAGCTCCTTTGCTTCCAACTCCAAACCCCAGAACGGGACGCTTCCTCCTTCTCCTCATCCGAAGCTCATCCCTGCTGTTGGGTTCTCCTCACCTAAGCTCCCTGCCAAGCTGTCTTTCCTAGACGACTTCAGCAAGAGGTCCAAGAAGCAGCCTCTCCTGCCACTCAAAACATCTCAGGACTTCAGTGAGGCCACCAGTGTCAGGGTGGAGATGGGCAAGCAGAGCTCCTGGGGGGACAAGGGCTTGGCATTGTCTTCACAGCCGCCAGAGGCTCCCAGAGGAGACCCCGAGGCCAAAGTTCGTGAGGAAGGCCCAGAGGTGCCGAGCAAGGCCTCCTCGCCTTTGACTTCTTCCTCCTCATCTTCTTCCTCCTCGTCCTCTTCAAGCAGCTCCTTTTCCTCCAGTCCAGCACATCGCCCAGCCAAAGGACTCCCGCAGGCCACGATGGGTGTCAACGGCTACTGCTCCTCTCAGGAATCGGACTGTGCCTCTGGGAAACCTGTTTCCGAGGACTCCAAGTTTGCCAAGCTGAAGTCGCCTTTGCTGGCTAATGTGACCAATCTGGAGCTGGGAAATACCATGTCCCCCCCACCTGCAAAAAAACTGGCCCTCTCTGCCAGGAAGGTGCGTTTTAGGGGTACTTTACCTCACCTACCTCCAAAATGGTGGCAAAAGGAGTGGTGATTTGGGGGGTGGGGTGGGGTAGATTCAGACAGGGGGCATTTCAGGCTGCAGACTCAATCGCATATCATGCAATCGTAGAGTTGGAAGGGATCATCTAGTCCAGGGTTTCCCAAACATGGGTCTCCAGCTGTTTTTGGACTACAACTTCCATCATCCCTAGCTAGCAGGACCAGTGGTCAGGGATGATGGGAACTGTAGTCCAGAAGCAGCTGGAAACCCAAGTTTGGGAAACTGATATAGTCCAACCCCCTGCAAGGCTGGAATATTTTGCCCAAAGCGGGGCTCGAACCCACAACCCTGAGATTCAAGAGTCTCATTCTTTACCAGCTGAGCTGTTTTGTAGGTAGGAGCCCAGGGAGATTCATCACCTGGCCAGCTTGTAAGTCCCAAGTACTTTCTGACTACCCTCCATTGTTGCATACTTGGGGGCAATACTACGGCCCACACATAATGCTAAGTCAAATCATGGCTTAGTGTGAAAAAGCAAATGTGCAGGTTCCCTGATTCAAGGATTGCGGCCACAGCACTCCTCTTGTGCTGCCAGGTTCAGATGCCGTTCTAAGCCAAACCATGGCTTGGTCCTGGGTAGCATGGCAGCAAGCAGAACCCGGGGAGGAGCAAAGCGGCTGAGATCTCCACTCCCGGAACCGACGTGTGCCCTATTCATGCTCAGCCATGGTTTGGCTTGATTCTACCTGCGAACACGCTCAGTATTCTTTTAAGCAGGTGTCTTGTCTTATGAATGCATTCTGTGCAGGGGGACCCTGTTTCCCCAGACTAGGGGAGAAACTTGTGTTCTGTAGAGCTGGTCTCCCCTCATTCTTGCCCCTTCAAATCCTCTTGCTTGGTGAGGCCCATATTAAAGGAGGCATTTCGCTGCTCACAGGGCCAGAGCAGAGAGACCCTGGCTGGTTCTTTTCGTTCCTCTCTTTGGAAACAAGGAAGATGGGAAGGTGCCTGTTGCCCATTGTTTTATTCTAACACTGTTCTGTCTTTATACATGTCCTTCCTTCTTTTCCCTTTGTTTCTAACAGCAAACACTTTTCTGATTCTTTTTCCCTGTCCCACCCCCACCTGTTCTTTTGTTTTCCCCCTCCCCTCTCTTCTTGCTCTGCCCCCTGGGGTCACGGAAACCTCTTTTTAGACCACCAAGTTTTTATTTATGTCAATAACTACAGGGCAGCAACACACTGCAGAAACTGAGCAGCAGTGAGCGCCTGGCGCCGCCCCACCCTCCACCAGCTGCTACAAAAACCACCCACCCCGTCTGTGCCGCTGCGCTCGACTATCCCAGGTGAGCTCCCGGGGCCTTTGCGGGGGCGGGGGCGGGCGGTCATAACCCTGGCCTGGCTTTCTGAACCCTGTCCTTGCTGTGTGGCTCTTTGGCTTGTCATAATAAGTCATTGTAGCGTTTGGTACTTTTCTGAAGCAAAGCCTTTCTGGATTTGAGGGTGTTGCTGCAATTGCCTTGAAGCCCACCTGTTACTGGGTGTTGTGTCTGGTTTGGGTGCTTTGGGCAAATGGACAGGGAATGAGAAACGTCACCCCGCTTGGACATTATGTGTGAGAGCAGCCTCTGTGTTTTTTTTAATTTGCGTTTTACACACACACACACACACACAGTGGTATCTCTGGTTGCGAACGGGATCTGTTCCGGAGGCCCTTTCGTGACATGAAAAGAGCGCAACCCGCAGTGGTACGTCTGTGCACACACGGGTTGTGATTCCCCACTTCTGCACATGCGCATGGCGTCATTTGGCATGTCTGCGTATGCGCGAGCGGCCAAACCCGGAAGTAACCCTTTCCGGTACTTCCGGATCGCTGCAGGACGTAACCTGAAAGAACGTAACATGAAGCAGACGTAACGTGGTATGACTATATATGTTTGTGTGTGTGTGCACACATATATACAATGGTAAATGATATGGGTTGTAGCCAACGGCTTGTATCTATTGCAGCACTAAATAAGCACCCCATCAGCACAGGGATTCCTGCTTGTGCAGTGGGACTTTCCCCCCACTCCAAATTTGCTACAGAGGGTTGGAGGAATTCCTAGAGCAGATTGTGGGGGCGGGGGAGTTGTCGAACTGGTGATCCTTATGCTAACAGGATACTTGCGTAGTACTGCATTGGATGCAAGCCTCTGTTAGTCCTCAGAGTTGACTAGTTGCAGATAGTTGGCATGACCAACTTAGGTCCATTAGTTTCAGTGGGTCTACACTCTTCATTGGGTGCAACCCCATAGTAAGTATTAACAGATTAGTGGCAAGCATAATGCCATAAATATTTTTAAACCTATGTACATCCTAATGGCCACACATCACTTAAAATGCATCTGTTTTAAGACAGTATAATTGTATATTGCTTTAAAAGTAGCACATGGTTCGTTTAATCATATGTGACTCCGGTCACATCAAGTCAATAGAATAAAACTTCCAACTTCAAATGTACTCGTCGATACGGCGTTCAACTTTTTTCTTTCTATATTGATTCCACCCATGCTCCTCATATTTGACCTGTATTTCAACCTACATCTTACCAAATAATTGGGGTTCTCAGTTTATTATCACGTGGTCAACCTCTGCCTGTTTATGTTTTTAAATTTCACCATATGTTCTAGGTCCCAAACATTTCCTATCCAAGCCTCTGATTGAAGAGGGTCTGGTTTTCCCCAAGCCTGACATGTGGTCATACAGGCTGCTATTGCTATAAGGCGGACTGTCATTTTGAGATCTTCTTGGGGGGTCCCACAATTCCTTTAAAATAGCCAGATAATACTACTGCTAAAACAGGTGCATGCAGGGCTGCATTCAATTCTGGTCACCTTTCTGTGGCAAAAGTGGGGCGAGCTAGGAATGTAAATTTTGTCCTTGCACAGTAGGCAAGTTTCTAAATACACTCATGCACCCCTCAAGAATCCTACATCCAGGCAACCGGAGTTCAATGGCACATACCAACCAGATAAAAACCCTTGAGAGGGTATGAAGTAGGACTGGCAAGGGCTGTGGCTCGGGGAGAGGGATCGTGGCCCACGGATGTTCGTGATGGCCATATCAAGCCCTAGAGTGGCCGCATCTAGCCCCTGTGCCTGAGGTTCTGCATCCATCTAGTAAGGGCTGCCTTGGTAATTCGTAATCCAATACTTCATTTCTCTTAATGCATGATTCCAGGCCACCATCTCTTGCCGTATAACCTCGCATCAGTGCAGTCTTCCTTCCCCACCCTTTTACTAGCGCTCAGTTGAGAGTCTTTTGCATTGAGAGTCTTGTTGGCTCGCGTTGTTCATCTGAGTTCTCCAGGGACAACTGTACTTCTGGGTGCAAGTCTGCCAACCGCCCAGCCTCTGCAGAGGTGCATAACTGCATTGCTCTGTACTGCAAGCTTTTTATGCTACGGCAAGACACTCTGTTCTTTGAGACTAAACTCTTAAAAGCAATACAAATTAGCTTATACTTAGGTAGCAAAGCATCTGCATGCTTTGAATACAGATGAAACTTAAGGGGTTGTTTATCCTGCAAGAAGCAGTGCAGGACAGAGCAATAGAAGGAGGTGATCTCTAGGGAAATGCCCATGCAAGGCAGGGTGGGCGGGTTCTCACTGCTCCAGAAAACCCCAAGAATTATTGTGAACGGCCTTAAAATATTCAAATATAGCTCCACAATCTGGTGAATATAAAAACTCAAGCACCAAAGTGCCTTGGCGGGAGAGCTTTGAATTTGGCCCTGAAATAACTCCTCAATTAGGGCATAGAAATCATCCAGCCCAGAAGAACTCCACGCCTGTGTTGTGGAAATGTGCTAGCTGTCTGTCCTATGAATATCTTTAGGTGAATAAATCTCTATAGATTGAGCTAGAAGTGGCATGGAGCTTAGGACCCTTGTACCTACGGGACTGCCTCTCCTGGTATGCCCCGCAGAGGACCTTAAGATCCATAAATAGCAACACCCTAGAGGTCCCGGGCCCTAACGAAGTCAGATTAGCCTCAACCAGAGCCAGGGCCTTTTCAACACTGGCTCCGGCCTGGTGGAATGCTCTGTCTCATGAGACCAGGGCCCTGCAGGATCTGATTTCTTTCTGCAGGGCCTGTAAGACAGAGTTGTTCCACCTGGCCTTTGGCTTGGAATCAACTTGATCCCCTCCCCCTCTTTCCTTTTCCCTTTCTCCTTCTGTGATGGAACTCCTATTTGGGGACTTCCCTGGCTTTTTTCTGGACCAGTCTGGATAGTTGGCCTTGGTGAAGATTTGACGTTTTCATCCCCCAAAAGTTTTTGATTTGAGTTTCTACTGAAGTGAGGCTGCATTTTAATGTTGTATTTTAATCTTGTTTTTAAGTTGTATTTCAATCAATTGTTTTTATACCTGGTGTTAGCCGCCCTGAGCCCGGTCTTGGCTGGCTGGGGAGGGCAGGGTATAAATAAATTATTATTATTATTATTATTATTATTATTATTATTATTAGTGAGGAAACATTGCAGGGTCAGTGAAGTGGGGTTGGGCCTTTGGGATAGGGGCAGAAACAGTTCCAAAGGCTGACGCCATACCAGTCTTAAGCCTGGAAGGAGCTGAATGCTTATTAATGCCTAGGACATGTGGGGTGATCTGCCTCTGTATCCCAGTTGCTGCAGATCACAAGTAGGGAAAGGGCTGTTGTGCCCAAGTCCTGGGCACCTGGTTGACCACTCTGAGAACAGAATGTAGAATTAGATGCATGAATCCAACAGGGCTTTGCTTTGCTTCCGTTGACAATGCTTTGTCCTTCTGGGTGATGTAAGGGACCATTTATGTTGTGGAAGAGGCCAGCACTGGCTCTCTTTTAGAACAGAAACGGGTGTGGTCTTCTGCAGAGACTTCTGCTGCTTTGGTGTCGGTTGGCTCTTAGCTTTGTCTGTGTGTGATTCTCTAGGACGCCCTCATCTGCTTCCAAATCTTCAGCGCCTCCACCGCCGGCCAGCAGCGCCTTTGTCAAACCCTTGCCCAGCTTCAAATCATGCTGCCTCTCTGCCGCCCCTCTGCCGCCACCTGCGGTGCCCAAAGAGGCACTGAGCCACTCTTGCCCAGACCGGGACAAGAGGCCTTTCCTTGCCAGCTCCAAGAAGAGGAAAAGGAAGCGTAGCCTCTCGGAGGAAGAACAAGGCACCCATTGCATCCCAAGCACACGAACCATTGGTGCAGAGGGAACCTGCCTCTCCAACCCACCCAGGAAGAAGAGGCAACTCGAGGAAAACGGCAGGCCTGGAGACTCCTCTCCTGAACTGGAATCTGACTTGGTGGCAGCCAGGAAGGGAGAGGAAGAGGGAATAGCTGGAGGCTGCAAGGTAGCAGATCCTAGTCTAGCTAATTCCACCGAAAAGAGGAAAAAGAAGAAAAAGAAAAGGAAGCTGCAGCAAACAGAGGAAGACTGTAAGCCTTTGCTGTCCCCTGTGAACAGGTGAGTGTTTGCTTGGTTGTCTTTTCTAGGGGAAGGGCTTTGCTTGGAGAGAGAAACATGAGCACTTGACATCTCCACCATCTGGAGGTGCATGCCTGGGGATCCTTGGAGCTTGCCTGTTTTCACACACTAATACCTCATCCTGTAGAATTCTATCGGTTATATTTTATCTGTGCAATCGGAATGAATTTCAGGAACCAACATGTCTTTTCTGTGCAGCCAGAACAGGAGCAGTGAACAGCGTTATAGGCTTGTCTTCACTTAACCCACCCCACTGCCTGCTCAGTTATGAAGCATATTCTTATGTTATGAATGGTCTGTGGTCACCATTAGGGAAAAAGAAGTCAGAAATAGGCCATCGCATATGTGGACTGTCCCTGGATCAAGTAACTTTCCTTAAGTTCTCAAAACTCTTAACCTAGCTCAAGGTTGTCATCTGAACTAGCCAGATGTTTAACTGCGAATCACTCAAGTCAATCCATCATTTGAAAAATAAGGCTTGCCATCTTGCCCAAAAATGGCAACTGGACATTCCATTTTGGCGACTTTAACCTTGGTTTGAGGAGCCATTTGGCGCCTAGGCTTATATATCTGAGTTTCTAACACTGTTGGGATGGCAAGCCATGAAGACTTAGACTAAGCTCTCAGACCCCCCTGTGAATTGCTAGGTTGCTTACATTGCTAGGTAGGCGTGTGTTTCCTTGTTACCTGTGTCTCAGGGGTCTTTGGGCCTCCCCCTTGCCCCCCCCCATCACCTTCAATAATAATAATAATAATAAATAATAAAACAAGTGGAGCCTTTGAGCCTAGTGGAACCAAGCGTTGCCCTGTGTTTACACAAGTCCTTCCTGCTGCCTTTTGGACCAATGTTTTGCATAATCCTGGCCCTTCCTGCCTGGTTGACCATCTTCTTTCCTCCCCTTTTAAAGGACTGTGCCTACAAACCTGAGGCACTTATTTTTGAGGCTTCAATCCTGTGTCAGCTCAATTGGGAGTAAACTCTGCTAAGCAGAGTGGGCGGTCTCCTGAGTAGAGATGTAGATGTATTAAACAGGCCAAAAGGTACAGCTCAATAATTTTGATAAGAAGAAAGCAAGCACAGCATATAGTTCAGTTCCCCCAAAAGTTCCTCTTCCTTGCCCCTGTAAAATGAAAACTCTGAGGGAGGGGGAAGTATGCCTCCCAGATTTCCAGAAGCCTGCTGTTCTTATCTGTGTATAACTAAAAATAGGTTTTGGGATTCTGCTGCTGCTACTGGTACAGACTGCGGGGCGTTTTGCTCAGATGCATTTTGCAGAATATACATCTGCCTAGAGATGAAACTGACGGTTTCTGACTGGCATGCTCGCGGTACGCCTGATCCTTTTAAGCAAGATCATGTAGCTGAAGGCTAGGCTTGCCATACATCAGGAAAATTCCTGACATGTCCTCGCTATCAGGTGTAAAAATGGCGTTGGGGGAATTTTGCTGAATCGCCAAAATGTCTGGGAAAATCCGGATGTCAGGCAACGCAATGGAAAAAGCAGCAGAAACAGCTCCAGAAGCTTAGAATCACTATTTGGGGGGGGGGGTCCCCCCCCCCCCCAAAGCTCAACTTTTTGAAATAATGCGACCTTACTGAAGGCAAAATTTGGACCCTCTCAGAAACATGTGCTGCTGGTTGCTAGATTAAGTCATGGAAATTTGGGAAGGAAAGGAAATCATATAAATATGCTTACTTTTCTGAGTGCTAGTCCTTATGCGGCCCCAAACAGCACCATATTGGCACAGATATATTAGGCTTGGGGTGACCGCAAGGTTTGCAGAAGGAAAAACAGTAGGGGCGAGAGCCCCGGAATAGCCCAGTAAGGACTAAGCATGCTCAGTACCAAATAATGCTGACTGGTTCTTTGCGGGGAGGGGGATGGACTAAATATCTGGGAAGAGGGGCTTGTTTAGCTGGCTGGAATCCTGAACTGGAACACCCACCCACCCCAGTTCAGCATTTTGTTGTGAGACTTCGCTCGCATGTATAGCGGTCTTCATCTTTGGAACCTGCATATAAATACATGGCGAGCCCTTTTGTGTCCTATTTCATTCTTTTATGCAGAAAGTTCAGTTTTGATGGAGGCCGTTTTAAGAGACTGGTTTTTATTTTTACCTATTTATTAGATTCATATACCGCCCTTCATCATAAGATCTCCGGGTGATTCACAGAATAAAAAACAGGATAAAAACAAGTAAATAAGTAAAACAAAACATCAAAACAATATCCCGCCCTTTCCCACAGACACATTTAAAAGGCAGTAGAGTATTCATCAGCCAAAGGCCTGGTTGAAGAGGAATGTTTTCACCTGGTGCCTATATATATATAATGAAAGCAGCAGGTGAACCTCCCTGGGGTGACTATTCAACAAACAGAGCCACCACAGAGATGTTGCCACCCTCTGTACCCCGAATGGAGGGGGCACACAAAGAAGGGCCTCAGATGATGATCTCAGAGTCCATTTGGGTTCATATGGGGAACGGGTCGTTGGGGTGGTATTCTTCGTACTTTCTCATTGCATTCAGATACAGTTTTAAAGAGGTTATTTTAAAGCAATGGCTGCTAATTGTACTTCTTTTCGGGGGGGGGGGGGAGGAACAGTTCTAACTTTAAAAAAATAAATGAATAAAACCAAAGGGGTTGGCTGTTGTTTTTTAATCCAATTTGCAGCTGCCCTCCAGAGCGCGAGGCAGAAGCCTGCCTAATAGCCCATGAGCCGGTGGAGGAGTCTTGTAGCCTGAAGAAGAAGAAGAAAAAGAAGCAGCAGCAGCAGCTTCCTTGCCCAGCTTCAGACAGCGGCAGCCCTGCTGGAGAGAGCGAGCACCGAAAGCACAAGAGGAGGGAGAAGCAGGGGGGCTCTGTGCCAGAGGCCAGCAGCCCCCAAGAAGAACAGAGAGAAAATGGCCTTTCCTCTGCTAGAATCAGCCCCCCAGGTTTGAGACATATCTATATCTTAGCTGGGTGTGTGTGCAGAGAAAGGAGATTTAAGAGTGGGGGCGGTGTACCCCCCAGTTCAGATCAGCTCCTAGAATGGGCATAGGGGAGCTTGGACTTGCTGCAGTTCTAAACTAGGCTGAGCTGCCAGTCAAGCTCCACTGTATCTGTGAAGAGCAGTAGTGACACTTGCCCCGAACCCAGAGCTCTTTTTGGGACGCGGAAGAACTGTTACCTATTTATATATTTATATTTATATATATATACACACACACAAGTGGTTTCCTTATGTCCAAACAAAAGCAGTATAGGTGCCTATGAGGACTGGTCATTGTCCTCTTCAGATCACCACACAAACACTTCTTGTTCTTTTATAACTTTTTATTGTGTATTAACAAACAATCTTATAAACTGTTCTTATCTTTAACTATTATTCCTCAGAGTCACTTATTTCAGATACCTTCTGAGCTCTGCTTCGCCGTGACCAGCAACTCTCAAAATGGCGAAGGCGCCCTTCCTTTCGCTTTCCCGCTCTTTTTTCTAACCTCCTCGCTAGAGCTGGCTTGTATCTCCCCTCCTCCGAATCTGAGCTATATTAGATTCACTGCTCTCCTCCCTCTCTTGGGGAAAACTTTCTCCCTCTGGGAAACTGGAAACTTCTAACTCTAACTCTTCTGAGACACTAACTACTTAGCAACTACGTAGAATGTGGCAGTGGGTTTTCTCCCAAGGTTCCCTCTGCTTTTGTCCCAAGGCTTCATAGCCTCTGCCTGTTTGGTTTATGCACATCGGGCATCTCTTCCTAGGCGTGCAGATGAACTCAGACGTAACCCCCACAGCTCTGACATGTTGACGCCCAACAACCTAAGCTCAGTTAAACAAGCCGTTGTGATTAATTCTGGGTGCAAACCCTAGGAACTTGTGCAGTATTGTGGTTGGTGGAGATGTTCCAATAGTCTGTTGGTGTCTTGCACTTGTTTCCCTCCTGCAGGTGTAAGTGAGCATTTTTACCTTGGCCCGTGGACCACTGGGAATGCAAATCACACACCTGTTCCTGGGGTTGTGTTTCTTTTCAGTTCTGTTCCCTTGGTTTCCCTGGCACTGCTGCAGAGTGGCAGGTCAGATTTGCTGCATGACATGATTGTGCCAATACTTCTTACCACGCACCCTTCCTTCTTTCCACAGTGGCCTTGACCTGGACTGGCAGCCAGCTTAGACATGGGGACAAGTGCTCCTGGAACATCCCAAGTCCAAAGAAGGAAGTGGTACATCAGAAGCACGAACAGTTTGATGTGGTCCAGGAGCTACTGAAGGATTCTTCAGATAAAGCTTATGGAAAGCAAGGTACAGTACTGCTTTAAGGAAAGGGGTCTTCCCATAAACAGATGAGGCCCTACTACTCCTGTGTTTTGGAAGGGGTTTCCTCCTCTTAAGCCACAGTAGGAAAACAAATAATGGAGATCTTTGGCATTCTCAAAAGGCACCCCGTGTTTTATGATAGAAGTGCATGTAGATAAGACAGTGTCCCTGTTTCTCTATGTGCGCTTCTAGTGATAGCACCTTGCTGTCTTCAGTGGAGAAATGAGGAAAGGGCAGAGGGCTGGGATAGTGAGGAAAGATTGCCACCAGGGCCGGCCCACCTATGAGGCAAGCTGAGGCGACTGCCTTGGACGGCAGGACCCACAGAGGCAGCAGATAAATGTGTCTTTGGTATTTGGATTGTTCTTATTATAAAATGAAAACGAAAAACCACAGGGGCAGCAGATCCTGATGTAGATCTTTATTCCCCACCCTGTTCCTGATGTAGATCTTCACTCATCCATTCTTCCCTGGTGGGGAGGGCGGCACCATTTTGTGGTTTGCCTCAGGTGCCGAAATGTCTTGGGCCGACCATGCATGCCACGACCCCCAGCTCTTCTTTGCCAATGTGTTTCCTCCACAGTGTTGACATGGGATGGCGAGGTGTCGGCCGTCAGCCAAGCTGCCATGCAGGATGCTGTATGGTCTCAGAGCCAGACAGTCATTGACGATTGGGATGAAGAGTTTGACAGTGGGAAGGTAAGAAGCCTAGCCTGTTGCAAGCCTAGCCTAGTGTGTTCAGTTGCTGGTTTGGATTGTTTTTAAAACAGACTTCCCATCTTGAAAAACATATATTTCTTCAGCATGCCTGCCCGCTCACTTGTTGCTAGAACAATCTAAATACATCTGCTTGCATTTCTAATACAGCTGTTATATGACCTATGAGCATGAGCCAAATTTTAGGCTTAGTGGGTGATCCTAGTGATAGTCAGGAAGACATCTTTTGGATCTCAGTCCCATTGATCACTTTCTGATCGCCTCTGGGTTGTTATTATTTAATTAGCTTTTGTCCATCCCAGCAGCTACTTTCTGGTGAGTAGAGTGGGGAGGGAATGTCCTTTCTACGCTTCACTTGATGTGGATGGCAGCTTGGATGCTAGAAGCTGGAACAACCACGCGTTCTTTCTTCTTGCCGTAGGTGAAGAAAATCAAGAAACTCAAGCGTGAGCGGAGAAGAAATGGCAACGCGTTCCAGAAACTGCAAAGCCGACGTAATTTCTGGGCCGTGACACATCCCGCTAAAGTTGCTAGCCTGAGCTATTGGCTTTGAGATGGTGAGGAACTTGAGTGCAGCCTACCAGAGGGATTTGGGGAATTGCAGTTTATGGAGTGGGAAAATGGAAAATTCTTCGGTGGTGGAAATGACTCGTAATTAGGACTGTGGTGCCTGTGTGCGAGGGGTGGGAAGGCGTATTTGATTTTGCAAACGCAGTTGTTAAACAATGCACTGATTTTGTTTGTGCCATAAAGGGTCTTTCATCAGCTGCAGGCACCAGGTTCTGTTTGCTTTTAAAATGTGACTGTTTGAATACCTACAGCAAATATTAAGCTCGTGTAGTCCTTGCTTAGGCTGATTACATTATTCTAAATATGGAAGTTGGATTCTTGTCTTTTACAACTCCCAACTTCTGCCGAGGGATTTGAGCAGTGGCGAGGGAAGTCTTGTAGGACCTTCTACAATATGCAGGTGTAGGAGTTCTACAAAGCAGCGTTGCCATTCTTTTTCCTTTCCCTCATTTAAACCTGTGGTTGCAGGATGTCTGTTGCCCCCTTGTTTATTTTAGCTTGCTTTTTTCAACTTCGTTCTCTTCCTTCTGCTCCTCACACCACCCAGTGGTCAAGAGGGTGCAATCCAGTAACACTTTCCCTGTGGCACTGATTTGTTCTCCATCTCGACCCCGCAGATGAGTTCTTGGCTGCAGCAGTGCTATGGGTGAACTCCGGTTCTTTGGAGCTCCCGGTGACCAACACAATACTGTCAACAGTCGCAAGTTGCCAACTCAACGGGACTCACGGGGAATGTCCTCCTCTTGCCTTGAAGGCTCTGATGGATCTTCTGTGCAGTGCCTGGGGAAATGCAGGCACCCATCGCCGCTTACTTGCAAGAGTGTCACGAGGAGCCTTTGCCCGGGGAAGGTCCTGTCCCTGGGTACCCGTGGGCATCAGGCATGGATCAGCAGTGGAGCTAAGAGCAACTAGCCCTTTGGAAATGAAATCCCTCTGTTGCCTCCGCCCGCCACCATGTGTCAGCATGATGAGCTGTGATGCCCTCTGTTCCCTTTCCTGCCAAGAGAAGATTGAGAAAGCCGAGAGCTGTGTCCCAACTCCTCAAGAGCTGGATGTTGTTGTGGTACATTTGCCCCTTTCCCCACTCCCTGGCTGAGTCATTAGGACAGGATTCAACTGACATGGCATTTCTCAACCCATCTGCAGCCCCTTCTCTGGTTTATCCCATTTCAGAGAAGTATGAAATGCTCCACTCTGGAAATATTTTTCAAGACCGTTTCCCACATGCCGTTCCTGCTGTACAAAACACTTGGGACTTGAGTTTTGTGCAGCCAGGAAAGCGGGTGGTCAGGTCGCCCTGCCCTGTACAGTTGTGTTCAAATGCATTCACTGCCAGGGCCCTCGAAAGGTGCTGCTTTGCAATGACAACTTCTCGGTAGCATTCTCCAGCCATAGTTAAGTCACGGTTCATTTGAGATTTGCCTGTTGCTGGAGCGTGTTGCTTCAAGCTGCAGGCAGGGGAAGAAATGTTTGAATGCTCCACACAACAATAATAATTAAAAAAATCCATGCACACATTAACTAGGAGTTCTTTTCCACAAAGGAGTGTTCAGACATTCACACCCCCACTTGCAGTCTTGAATCTTCCTTGCTTTGGGTCTTTTTTCCATGCCTCCTCTTAAGCGTTGTCCTAATTAACTTCCGGCAGGCATCATTGCACAGCTTGTGTGGCAGAAGTTAATGACTCCAAGAGGACCTGAGTCTCTCGCAGCATATTTCCAACTTGGGAGTTTGCGCTGGAGAGAGGTTGCCCAAAACATCACTTGCTTTGGCACCAAGGCAGAGCGGGCTGCTGCCTGCCAAAATGAGAGACCCAAGTGTCCCTGTGCCAAACCTTTTTCAGTGGGTAGTTGTCAAGCCAAGTGGTGCAAGGGCTCCTGTTCCTGCAGGGCTGGCCTAGGGTTTCCTTTATTCCCTTGCATCTGCTGCTGTCCAGCTGTTAACCTCGGTGGCTTACTCCCAGGTAGGCAGCCTTTACCTGTAACTTCCCCACAAGTGCATGATTGGTTGGAGGGGCAATCCGTGTGCATCCCACCCATTCCCAGCATTGCTCGTTCAACTTTGGCACCCATTTCCTCTCTTCATAGATTGGGTGCAAAGGTTGAAAACTAGCTTTATTTTCTCCACCGTATCAAAGCAGTTACCAAAACGGTTTTGGCCATTGCATTTAATTTGAGCTGATGATTTATTATGATTATTACGATTCTTTTTTTTTTTCTTGGGGAGGGGGGGCACTGACCCTGTTCACTCTCTCAGCGGGGAGCAGTCTCTTCCCCTCTGGCAGTGCCCGTTTAACAATCTCCTGCCAACATGTAGATACCCCAAGCGGGTATTATGCACCTCATGCTGGGGCTTGCTGCAGTAGCCCTAGTTGTAGCAATGGTTCATGGTGCAATAAAGGAATGTTTTGTGTATGTGTGTGTGTTCAGTCTCGTCGATCGGTTTCTCTTGTGATTGATTGCAGCAGGAATTCTTCCATGACCGCTCACCTCTTAAGCATGCCATTAGTCTGAAGCCCTAGCTGAGAACTACTATGTTCCACTTGGTTTATCCCCCTTGTCTCAGGCCTTCCTACTCTCACTTTCTGTGGACACTCATCTATCTGTGTAGTTGCAGCACAGGGGTGGTTATGTTGGGTACTTTTCAAGACATCCTAACATCGTAACACCCTTATGTGCATGCCTTTGCTTTAGCCTATTGCAGAACTGAAGGCAAAAGCTAGGGGGAAGACTTGAGCCCAGCCTCTGAAATAAGGGCATTGGACCTAACCAGTAGAAACAAGTGGATTTTTTTGGGGAGGCGGGAATCTCGTGCCCCTTAGAGACTGATCCCCACTATCCACCTGAACAGCCTCCGCATTATAGAATCATAGAATTGTAGAGTCTCAAGATACCCCGAGGGTCAGAACCCTCCAGCAATGCAAGAATCTCAACACATTGTCCCCCATCCAGTTTGAAACTATACTGGACCCTGCTTAGCTTCGCAACATGCATGGGGTCAATGCATATTGCAAAGATTCTCAAACCCTTGAGGAGGAGAGGTTTGCTGCAGTGGTTGAAAGGCCATGTCACTTCCAGGTTCACCCCAACTCCACCTGAACAGCTTTACAGCTGTAGATTTTATATATGCCACATTCAGTGGAGCGAATATTCTTCCTGTGGTTTGCTGTTAAGCACACACGTCATGCTGAGAAGTTGTAGCGTTACCATGCTCCCTTATAGGGAGCGAGTGTAGGAAGCTGCTGTGCCACTCGTATCAGACTATTGGTCCATCTTGCCTCGTATTGTTTACACTGACTGGCAGTGACTCTCTGGGGTTTTTGACCCTACCTAGAGATGCTGGGGGTTGAACTTGAGTTCTTCTGCATGCAAAAGTTGTGCTCCACCACTGAGCTACAGCTATTCCCCAAAGATGCTAGATACTGTAGCTAGTCAATGCTTTTATTTCTAGTTTATTTTTAATTGAGATTTAGAAGGGTTTGGAGGCAGGCAAAGGGGGCCACTAACTGATAGGGGAAGGGGAAATCACAGGGACCCCTACAGCTTTGTCTGTGGCTGTTGATGGTGCAGTAATGGCCCTCAGGAGAGCAGAACTATATGCTCTGATGTTCTTGGCCAATGTTGCTGAACCTGCCAAGAGTGCCTAAATGCAATTTACAGTGGTACCTCGTGTTAAGTACTTAATTCGTTCCGGAGGGCCATTCTTAACCTGAAACTGTTCTTAACCTGAAGCACCGCTTTGGCTAATGGGGCCTCCTGCTTCCGCTGTGCCACCGGAGCACAATTTCTGTTCTTATCCTGAAGCAAAGTTCTTAACCTGAAGCACTATTTCTGGGTTAGCGGAGTCTGTAACCTGAAGCGTATGTAACCTGAAGTGTATGTAACCCGAGGTACCACTGTATTGTTGAATCACTCTTAAGAAGGGCCAGGTCCTACTTTGGCAATGGGAGCACTTCTCTTGTAGTTCCAGTGGTAAACCAGTACAGTAGAACCTCTACTTACCACCGACCCTACTTGCAAACAATTTGAATGGTGACCATGGCAAACTCAGAAGTAAATACCAGGTTTGCCACGATTTGCGCACACGCAGAACAGCACTGCTGCCGAATGTGCACGCACAGAACTGCGCTTCTACCAGCGACCCGGATCGACTCACGAACAGACCTCCGGAACGGATTCAGTACGTGACTAGAGGTTCCACTATAGTGCAAACTCAACACATGCCAGAACAATAAAAACGCTGTTCAGAGCAGAGCGCCAGAAATGCATTATTGGCTCGAGCAGTAGCCCTAGGACATGCCTGTCCAAAGCCCCGTTTCAGGTGCCTAATCCGGCACACCGGTCAATTTAATGCAGCCCCTGTGGCAGTATATGTTGTGGGATAAAATCCTTAAAAAATGCTCAAGAACCTCAATCCTAAAAGCTCAACAACTTTGGGGGTAAAATTGTAAAAAAAGCTTAACTTTCGTCGGTCCTTAAAAGCTTGCAGTCGACAAGAGGGTTGCACTAATCATTTCTGTCACAAACCCTCAATGTTTCTATGATGGTGTATCTAGAGCTTCCCATGCTATACTGATTTAGAATGTTATTTTGCTTGCTGATCTAGGAAAGGGTTAGGAAAGAGCCTGTTTGACTGGTCCTGGCAACAACTTGTACATCGCCTGCAGGAGCTTCCTCACACTTTTGAGAAATCATTGTAAATATTATCCACAAGGAGTCTTCATGCATTATAAGCACTGAACTATCCAGCCTGTCACACTGATTAAATGGTAGGTGCTAAAGCAGAAGCTGCTGCTCAAGAAACCACTCATATAGTGCTATTCCTTTTTTCAGGCAGGGACGCCTAATATGTATGGAAATGCATATATGGCTTTTTACCCAGTATCCAATCCAGAATAACTAGCCACAATACTGTACAGCTAAGTAGCTCTGAGAGTTCTAAATCTACTACAGGACTCCGTAGGTGGCGCAGTGAAAATAGGAGTATGTTAAAATGATTGCTGCTTCTTGCTTATATAATAATAATAATTATAGTTAATTGCTGGAGCTAGTTCCGTTTTTAGTTGCTTCCCTAAGGAGACACCTGTTCATACCCCAGGAATTCTCAAACACACCTGAAGAGGGGTTGGGTTGATCACAGTATCTGATGCAGATGGATTCCTGACTTTGGCCTCCTTCATTGGTAACAGCCTTTCCCAGTTTATTAAACAACAAAAATGCTATTCCTAAGCACTGTTAATCCCCCTCTTTAACCTCTCCTGTCCCCATGTAATGGAGGCAGAGTAGCCCTGCAGATTGGGGGTGGATGCATGCTGGGGGTGCAAAATCAAGTTGCAGTTGGGCCAGTGTGAACCCAACTCCTCTCCCCACCCTGATGATGTATGGCCTACTAACATCTCTTCCTCTATAAAAAAATGTGCAGTGCTGAAAGAGAATCCAAGGTAGAGAACTAAGGTCAATCCTGCCCAGGGCTGACCCACCCACAGGGCAAGGTGAGGCAACCCAGGTGGCAGGATCCACAGGAGCAGCGAACCTGAAGTAGATCTTTATTGGCACTCCTTGTTCCTGATGTAGATCTTCATTCCTTTCCTGGTGGGAAAAGGGGAGCCATGTTGTGGTTCACTTCAGGTGTCAAAATGTCCTTGGCTGGCCCTGATCCTGCCTGTTGGGCCACAGCACCCTGGAGTGGAATTCCCACTTCTCACAGACAGGTGGGACGCTTTTATTTTTGTAAGAAAGCTCATACTCTGCTGCTATTGAATTACAACCCGTCCTCTTGTCAACAGCAAGCCACGTAGTGACACTCGCCTCGTCGACTCCTCCCTCTGAACTAGTGTGGTGTAGTGGTTAAGAGTGGTGGAACTGGGTTCGCATCTCCGCTCCTCCACATGCAGCTGCTGGGTGACCTTGGGCCAGTCACACTTCTCTGAAGTCTCTCAGCCCCACTCACCTCACACAGTGTTTGTTTTGGGGAGGAAGGGAAAGGAGAATGTTATCCGCTTTGAGACTCCTTTGGGTAGTGATAAAGCGGGATATCAAATCCAAACTCTTCTTCTAGGCAAGACAAGGAACGCAAGGGACCATTTTGCTTCACAGGAGACCCCACTGCGCCCAGGCACATCCCGCTCTCTGACTCCTGAGAAAACCGACTCTATTTAAATTTAAATTAATTAATAACCCGCCCTTCCTCCCAAAGCAGCCCAGGGAGGCAGCTTGCTATCTCTCCAGCCTTTATCAGCAACGCTGTCCTCCGGACACCAAGGTGGGCACCGCGTGGCGCGGGCAGCAAAAGGCGCTCCTCCGCCCCAGTTGCAATTAATGTAGGGGTTTATGAGTAGAACACAGTTTGCTATGCGTGCGTGGGCGCGTGCAGGTGTGCAGTTGCAGCGACAGGTTTGCAAGCCGCAGAAACAGCGTGCTCCGGATCCGACGGTACAGCAGGAGCAGCAACCGTTGCTTTTGCTCCGAGGCTCGGGACCGCGTTGCCCGTCACGTGGGCAGCGAAGCCTCGCCTCTTTCGCGTCGGGTTTCAGGGGGAGGTGCCACCGCCCTCCTCCCCCTCCTCCCCCTCCCTCCCCAGTTCCCATCACGTGTGCTCGGCGGTGGGAAGGAACTTGCTGAGTAGCGGCGGCAGCAGCAGCAGCAGCATAGCTAAAGCAGCCGTGCAGGAGTCTGGCTGGTAACATGGAGGAGGACGAGGAGAGCGGATACGGTGAGCTGGCGAATGAATTAGATGCATCCAAGGAGACGGGAAGGAGCATCTTTGGCTGGGCCAAGGGGGGGGGGGCGGGTCTTAATGGCAAGGGTGGGGGGCGCTCAGGGAAGGAGGGAGGGATTCGTTCAAGCCTTAATCTTGCGACTAGTTAGCAGGGGGGAGTGGCCCTTGCATGTTCAGCGAACTGTCCTTGGCTTAAAGCGGGGAGTGTGCGGTTGCTGCCCCACCACCACCATCCCGACACACACACATTCGGATTTGGGAAGGAGACTCTCTTTGCATCCTTCCTGGTCTTAGCAAGAGAGGATGAACGGGATTTGGGAGCTGTGTGGCCGGTTGTCCTGAGGGGGGTCCTGCCTGAGTGGACTCTGAGGGTGCGCTAGTAAATCCCGAGGAGAGATCGGCTCCTGAGCATAGGAAGTAGAGATTGTGCAAGGCCGTGGTGCGGTGCGGGGTGAGGTGCCATTGGTTCAGGGTGGGGTCACAGAGGGTGCTCTCTTGGGTATCTCGGTGGGTGGGTAGGGCTACCTTTTTTCTTAATCACCCCCTATGGAGGAGGGCAGCTGCCCTTCCCGTGAGGGAGAAGAAGGGAAGCTTCTGGGCAGCTGTTCCAGCCCGTGGTCGCAGGGCGAGGACAGCTGTTCATTACAATGGGGTGCGCGGAGAAATGAGCTTGGAGTCGGTGGCGGGGGGTTTGGGGGGAACAGGCGTGCGGCCGCCTTTTGAGGGGGAGGGAGGTAAATGTGGCCGGACTCCAAAAAGAAGTATTTACAGGGAAGGGTCAGGGGTGGCTCCCCTTGCGCTGAGCACTGCGGTGAGGGTTAACGAGAGACAGCTGGGCCGTGTGTGTTGGTCGGCTTGCGCGCCTTTGGTGGGGGGAACTTCGTGCCGGCATTTATCCTCTAGGCTGGGCAGGGAAGCGTAAACTGCCTCTCGGAGAAGGGAAGGAGGGTTGTGGGGGTGACTTCAGGGTAGCAACAGCTGCATGAGCAGCAGATGCTTCTCCTTTCTGCCTGGCTCCTTCGCTCTCCTTCTCAGGGAAGAGGGAGAACGTGGCTCTTTCTGAGGCAGAGTTCAGCTGTCACATTTGTGCCTCTTCTCTCAGTTGCTCACACACACACACACACACACGGGGTGGGGTTGCTTTTTTGGGCCTGGACTGATGTCTCTGATCTGTGTGTCCAACTGTCATTTCCAGCCAGTGCAGATCATCTTTTAAAAAGGTGGCAGGAGCCCTGGAGATGGCCTAGTGGCGAAGGACTGGATGACTGGCCCTGCCAGGCATGTCGCCTCATGTGACTTGTGGGAGGCCCTCGGACAGGCCCTGATCTTACCCAAACCTTAAATTACAGTGCTAGGTATAAGTATTCTGCAGCAGTGGTGGGAGTGAGTGCACTGCTCACAAAATGTCATTGTTCGGGGGGGGGGGGTGAGCGATGGTGGTGCCCTTCATAACCCCAGTGGCCACTGACTGGAATTGATATATCCCGAACTGGGGACAGCAGACTTGGGCTTGGAGGATTTGAGGTTCACACACAGGCCTGTCTTGCGTAAGAGGTGGGGCAGGCCGGTTTCCTGAAAGAACCCACATTTAGAAGGAACTGGAACAAATTTAGAAATGTTGCAACAAGCCAGGCAATAACACAGCTAAAACTTCCTAAGCACCTGTCTTCAGAGAAGCTGCCCTCAAAATAAGCAGACAAGATTTGCTGTCATTTGTAGCCCAAATCACTTCGTCTGGTGCGCAGGCTGCCAAGGTGCTAGCCTTTCGTGTTCCAAATTGAGGTGATGTTTCTGCCCTTGGAAAAAGGAAAGAAATGTACATTCAATATACTGATGTAGGATATGTGTTGTCAGAATTGTTTGACTGATTGAGCAGGGCTGTCCCATGTCGTTTTGCTTCATGAGGTAAGAACGACAAAGTGGTGGCCCCCTCATTCCACACAGAAGGGCCAACAGGATCGGAAGCTGAATATTACATCAACAGTGACAATGGGGCAGTGTCCTCCACCTCACCTGAAGGTGGCAGGGTCACTTAGGCGGCACGAGGTCCTTTTTGCTGCTTTCTGCCCCTAGCATTTGCCACTTAAGGCAGCCACCTCACTCTGCCTAATGGTAGGGCCGGTCCTGTGTTTACATGTAAAACTGAACTGTGGAGGTCACTCCTTGTGCTGGAAATGCCACTTTGGCTCGCAAGTAAGCTATGAGACACTCCACTTCAAAGAGTCTTTGGTCCTTTGCTTATTCAGCTTTCGTTGTATGACACTGCAATGGAGGGAGTCTCCCAGTGCGATCTCCCCCGAATCCACTCCAATTCCTTTAACACTGGGAACTTCTCTGCAGTGTCGTTGCACCAGGAGAACGAATTAATATGTATGACCCAGTTATGGGTGACTGGCTGACTTAGAGGCTTCCCCAGCAGAGCTGTGAGCTCAAATCTGTGTCTTAGCAGCTGTGGCACGCTGGGGCAGTAGAGGCTTGCTTGATTTATTCCTCCTTTTGCGTGGCATACCCTGTCATGCAAATGGCACCCTGGGCTTCCTTTATCCAGTGTGCTGACGCTGGGACCTCTGGGGCCAGATGCCCTTTGATGTGCCTGTGCTGCTGAGTCCTGTATGTGGATTTGGCAAACAAATTAGCTTTGAACCTCGGGTGGCTTTTGAGCAGGGCGGCATGGATGCAGCATCTCCATTAATCACAGAGACCCAGGCTGAAGCTGTAGGTGATGCCCAGGAGGCAGGCGGTTCTCTCAAGCAGCAGGCACACATGTCCCTGCCACCAGCGGGCTTGTCCCTGATTTGCCTAGTACATGAATATTCCAGCTGTGTTGCTCACTTCTTGCTATGATCCCAAAAACGGTGTCTGGGGAAAGTGGAGCGGCGCTTAAACGATGTATGCATGCAGCTGCTTTCCCATCTAGCCTGTACTGTGAGCGATGGATTAGATTTACAGGGGTAATCTCCCTTTCAGGCAAGTGGCAGCCTGCCCAGTTCTGCTCACCATGGTTCTCAGCCCTGTGCGTCTCCAACCTGGGTAGCACTGCCCAGTCACATGGAGGGGTCCTC
This sequence comes from Podarcis tiliguerta, assembly GCF_965153285.1. NCBI lineage: Eukaryota > Metazoa > Chordata > Lepidosauria > Squamata > Lacertidae > Podarcis > Podarcis tiliguerta. The sequence goes on along the minus strand of NC_139535.1, from coordinate 92,330,813 downwards.
CTGCCTGTTCATCAGCAGAGGTGACTTAGGGACAGCAGCAATTCCAGGGACTGATGCTTTCTCCTTCCTCCCCTCAACCCCCAGGCTGAGCTGAAGGGTGGAGGCTCTGAGGCTGAGCTCTGCTGTGGTTGCCACTGACAGCTGGGTATATTTGAGCTCCTTGTTTTCACAGGTTATCATGTGTTTGCTGTAAAAATGGGATTATGGCTCAGGTTGTGATTATGGCTTCTCTACAATAACGTTAACAAGGACTGTTGAATACTTATTGTATGCACGCATCATTTTTTAATTTTTTGCTGCCATGTACCGGCGAGGGGCTGCTTCTAGCCAGACTGCGATTTGATTCAATCCTAATGTATTTTCCTTTACAGTGTGGAGGGAAATGTGTTCATGGGCATGGGGGGCTAGTTTGTAACCTGGTGCAGGTCAGAACATTCATTCTCTGAGACCTGAGCATGACTCACACCTAGAGGACAGTTGGTGAGCAGTGGAGAGGAGCTGGTCTTGGTACTCTTTCTAGGTTTGTGGAGGAGAAATGCCTTTCTTCCCTGTTGACTTTGGCGATTGCTTACATCTGAGAAATTTGTGTGTAGCCTGGGTGGAGAGAAGGGGGTTCCGTGCAGAGCATGCTGCCGTTTTGGAAACTCAAAACAAGCCTGCTGAGTCTCATCTTAGTGCACTTGTAGGACAGTCGCTTCTGAAATCAGCAGCTGGCTCTCCTCTGCTGGCCCGCTTGTTTACAGGGCAGCTAAATTTATCCATATTTGCATGGGAGTTGCCAGGTTGCTCCAGCCAAAAAGGAAGCGAGGCTACCCTTTGCAAATGTATGCAACTCGCGTAATGACAAGAATTTTCCCCCAGAAAGCTTTCGTGGGACATCTCTGAATCTACAGGGCTCTCACTGAACATTCTCATTGATCCTATCCATGAGCTATCAGGACACGCTGAATGGAAAATAGTTTGGCTGTGCTGGGAGCTGGAGCACACGAGGCCACTCTGATGGGCCCAATGCAGACAGCAGGCTCTGAAACAGTTAACAAATTCCTCTGCCCTCTCCTAACTTATGTCAACTTGACAACACAGAGAAAGAAAGAGGCAGCTGTGTGTGTACTCATGCAGTGAACACCACATCCTCTGTCGCACATCTTTCCTCCTAGTTGGGTGGTTGCTCCACTTCTTTGTTCCTCTTCTTGGGTGTCACGCAAGCTCAACTCATCCCTCCCTCCCAGTTTGCCCTTCCTTCAGTGTCGCTTGCCCACGACACACCTTATTTTGCCCTTGCTGTCCTTCTCTCCCATGGAGGTTTTTCATAACCCAGGGAAGGGCTAGGCAGCTGCAGGGTTCATCCAGCTGTGCACAGCACACACGCACACACACACACACACACGAAACCTTTAAAGCTCCACCTCACTGTCGTCTTTTATCACCTAGTTTCCTGCGCTTGGCCGTTTTGCTCCATCGGTGCAGACTTTTGCCCTCTAGGCTGCCTGCTTTGCCAGAATGTAAGCATGCAAGCCTTTTGCACCCTGCTTTTTGTGGTTTGCATTCAGTGGGCATTTCCTTGCCTGCTGGCTTGGTAATAAAATCTCCAGGCTTTAGACACACAAACAGGGCAGGAGATGGTATCGTGTTTCATCCATTTGCTGCAGGACCCTATATCCTTTCGGGACAGCTGTCCCCTGACACATAGCAGCTGCCCACCAAAAATGCAGGTTCAGGGATGCAAGTGTCCCATTCAGTGTGTGCTAGTAGTTTAATGTCGAAGTACCTCTGTAGGGCAATAAGACTGCAATGGGGGGTGGCTGTGCAGCCTTTACAAATGGCTCAGGGCTCCACCAGTAGTTTCTCAAATTCTCAGACGGTCGGTACGGATTTCCCTTGGAGCTGCGTAGGAAGACAGGCAGCTTGCGGTTGCCCAGTGCTTATAACCTTGTTGCCATAGGTATGTTGCCCTTGCCAACAAGGAGATAACATCTGCACACTTCCCTTTGCATTCTGGAGCCCGGTTTCCTTTGAAAGAGCCTCCTTTTTAAAGGCTCGTTAATATCGAGGGAGCTTGAAATGATACTTTAGAGCCAGCAGGTGGTGCTCAAGTCTCCCGACTGGACACTGCTATCCCACTGAATCCCAACACTGAGCACTTCCAGTAATCCCCTGTGGTTTTAACCTGTGGGGGGCAGGGGCGGTATTGTTTTCATGATGCCCTATGATTAATCGGAAGCAGCTCTGAAGATCAGCCTGTTTATTCTCTGGCTTTTATTAAGCAAAATGCTTTGAGAATGCATCTGCTCCGAGAACAGAGAGGTGAATTGGTCCTCTTGTGAGAGAGATGCCCAGCACACACCGTGGGATTTTGGGGAGGAGGCGCTCGCTTGTGATATGGCAGCTGGCAATCCTTGAATTCTGCTTGGCCCAAACAAGGATGGTATAAGTAGAACCAGGAGCACCAAACAAGGTGACATGGGTACTTGGGCCTCAGGGACCCCACTGCTGTGTGCTGTCTGCGGTGTACAGGTAAAAAGTTATCACATGGTTTGACTGCCTCTTGCATCTAATTCACTTGCATTCTTGTATTCTGATTGGCTGTGGGAGGGGGACAGGTGGCTGTTGCAGAATTTAAATGCTTTTGGCTGGCAGGAGGGGCATGCATCGTGTTAACAGGGAAACAGGTTTCTTAGGAGAGTGGATACGGAGCTGGGTTAAGTACCCACAGATCTTTTGGTCACATGACTGGAGGCATCTTTCCATTCACCTCTTGTCTTTAAGTTCTTGCTGGAGCTACCAGAACGCTTTCCAAAGGCGTTTGATGCTCAGAAAGGATAGGAACTTGATTTTTTGCTTTTAAATGAATAAATACAAAACTTGCGGTTGCCAGTGATTTGTGTTAAGATAATAATTAAAAAACAACAACACCCAGGCTGATCATGTGGTGCATTTGCACCCTCTGTCTGCGCAAGAGGCCTGCTGTGGTGGAGCAATCGTTTCTCTCTCTTTAGCAACGTTGTGGATACCCAGATCTGTATGAAAAGTGATTGCTCAGTGAAGTGATGGTGTTGTGGATACAAGCTGCTGTGGAACAAAGTTAGTTTGCTTGGTCAGCGCATTCACTGCGGAACTTGCTCTAGAAGTGAAACAGATGTGTCTGTCCTTTGCTCTCATGCTGTGGGGGGGGGCAGGGGTGCTGGTGGAATGTTGCTGAGGGTGCAGCTTCTCTCTTGGTTTGCATCACGGCAGAGGCCCTGAATGATCGAAACGGCATTGTGCTGCGTTCGACAAGCAGATGCTTGGCCAGACATAGACAAAGGGAAATACGCAGGTTCCAAATAACGGGCTCGTTTGGGGTGGCTTCAGGCTTCCCATCCCTTCCCAGGAGTCTCCTATTTCCTCCCATGTTTTGGCTTATTTCTGTGATTTCAGGACAGTGTTGCTAGCCTTGCGTATTCCTCACTCTTTTCGGAAGCTCCTGTTCTTCCTATCCACCCACTGAGTTGTACTGCTGAGGTATTGGGAAAGATGCAAATGTTTACGCAAGGCTAGGAAGCTTCTTCACTAAAACAGCATCAAAACAAAAGGACGGGAATCTGTCTTCATTGTTTTAAAGAACTTGTTTCCAGTTCTCGTTTTTGTGGAGAAAAAGTGAATTCCAAAGGCTGAATACCCACAATGTTCATTGGGTGGGGAGGCTGAGAGGAGAGTCTTCCTAGAGATATGGATTTTTACAGTTCTGCCTTTTCCTTCTTCAGGGGTCCTAGAGTGTCCCTGCCCCTGCTCTCCCCTTCTCCCCACCACACACATTGAACTGTACCCCAGAAACCTTTCCTTTCTCCCTTCTTCCATCACCCCAGCCTGCCAATGATGTTTTCCTCCAGGAATCCAGATTTTAGTAAATGAAGCAAATTGGAAAATAAAATGGAAGTTGATGTGAAATGCATTCTCATTGCAAAACAAGACTTATGCATTTGCTAAAATCTCTGCTGTTATGTGTGATCAGGGCACATTTGCCTCTATTCCCCCCCCCCCCCGTCTTCCCCCTAGCTTTGAGACCTGGGTAGACTTGACTTGTGCAAAGGTCCAGACAGGTCAGAAAAAAGAAATCCCATGTTTGCAATGTCTATGCATTCTAGCTTTTCACTGCCTAGCTTCTCTGTGTGTGTATATTTCCCCCAGGCAGGTGGGTCTGGGTGCCTGAGCTTCCTGTCCCAGCCTGGAGCAGATTGGCTGTGGCACTAATCGTACTGCATGAAGGATTACCGGCCACCAGGATTAAAGGATTTCTGTAAAAAGAGCTGAGGAGGAATGGGGGATGGGCTGCTGCAAGAGCTGGGAGGGCATACATGACTGGCTGATGGGGAAAGGAGTGAGGTTGGAAGGTCTTTGGCTGAGGAACCAAGGTACCGTATTTTTTGCTCTATAAGACTCACTTTTTCCCTCCTAAAAAGTAAGGGGAAATGTGTGTGCATCTTATGGAGCGAATGCAGGCTGCGCAACTATCACAGAAGCCAGAACAGCAAGAGGGATTGCTGTTTTCACTGTGCAGCGATCCCTCTTGCTGTTCTGGCTTCTGAGATTCAAAATATTTTTTTCTCTTGTTTTCCTCCTCCAAAAACTAGGTGCGTCTTGTGCGTCTTATAGAGCAAAAATACGGTACTTGTAGGCCACAGGGGAAATGCATGGCTGCTGCTCTCTAGAGATGGAGAAGTCCACCAGTGACCTAACCCAGGGCAGTCCAACCTCTTAGACCAAGTGGAACGCAGGAGTACTTCAACACAGAACCTGGGGGCCGCACACTGAATTAAATTTCCATATTGTTAATTAAAGCATTTGTAATATGGCCAATGCGATTTAATATACACAATTAATATATTTTAAGGGTGAGCACTCCTAAACATAATGAGACCAGCTCCCAAGTAAGTATGCATTGAATCAGGGCAGGTTGCTAGGCTGTGATCAGTAGGACAGGGTTTCGACTCCATGCAAGCTGACCTGGGATAAAGCCCTGCTCAGGTCAAAATGCAGTGCAAGCCTAATGCGTGCCTATTCACAAGTAAATGCTGTTAATTTCATTGAGACATACTCCCAGGTAAATGCAGACTGCACAGGGCTGCCGCCTTAAAAAATATACATGGATGTATTCAGCTGTCTTAATACCACTGCAGGGGAAATAACCTCTCTCACATTAATGTATTGTTATTGCTATAATTTTGTTGTTGTTGCTTATATCCTGGGCAAAGTTAGAGGGGAGGAGGGGGGTGGCTGGCCTGTATGGCCTTGCAGAGGCTGAGGGAGACACAAGAAGTGCCTTTGCTGTTTCTGCGTGTCCCTCACAGCAGCAATGACAAAGCCGGCTACTCGAGCCACACTAAGAAGCACTGAATATTTTCAAGGGCTGCATGTTGGAACACCTTGATCTACCCCTTGCATGAACTAAGGACAGCTTTTACGCTCCAAGCAGCAGGGATTGAGCTTCCCAGTGGGTGCTTCTCCCGTTTTTAATTATGCCCCCACCCCACCTCTGAAACTGGAACTGAGCTTAGGGAGCGGAGTGTGCATGAACAAGGTGGAAAAAGAGCGTTTGCAGTATCAGCAGGCCAGGGAGGGGTTGCACACCCGTCCCTCCCACCGCCTTTTCTCTCTCTTGCAAGCCCCTTATCCCCACCTCCACATTCAGGTTATCTCTCCGAAAGTGGCTTTGGGAATGTGTGTTTGCTGAGATTAACCCCAGTGTAGTTTTCTCATTTTAAATGTCGAGAATGATGCCCCACAAGCCTCCCAGTGGGCCCTTGAACTATACAGTATAGGCATGCTGTTGAGGGTTGTAGAATTATTGGGTTGTTCTTGTTTTTAGTTTTTATTATGTATTTCATGTTTTTATATTGTGATTCTATGTTGTGAAGCCCTGAGACCTGTGGGTATAGGACTGTATACAAATAAAATATTAGGTGGGTATGCGGACCTTTTCTGGCACTTCCTAAAAAAGCACATTCCTAGCAATCCTTTGGCTTTTCACCTGGTCTCAAACCAGTCTATGCTGTGTATCTGTCACCTTTTGGAAGCCTGTGTCCAGGACACAGGGAGTGGGTCACTTCACCTGTGGGACTCTCTTGGAGCAAATGCCTGGGCCTCGGTTCTCAAGCTGTAAAATGACAGGGACGAGGGTTGTAGGGAGGGGGACTGATGTGCACACACAAAAATATGGAACAGGTTTCAAATGCGAATTCTAGTTCTTGAGATGTGCTCTCATTTCCTCAAATGTCTCCTGTTGCCTTGGGAGGAGCGCTTGTGCAGAGTCCTGCTTGTTGAATGGGGTACCTTCTACAACACCTGGGAGTAGTGAGGTCCAGCATCTTATCAAATGTACTGGTCCCTGAGGGCGTGCTTTATGGGCTGGATGCCTAACTGAATGACAACATGGTTCCTATATCCTTGTAGGCAGCGGTCAAATCTCTGTTAAATGAATGAATGTCAGATCTACAAATCTTGAACTAACCTCCAATCCTTGATAGTTCATTTCATTTCATTTTTTAAACTTTATTTATCATGTTTATATTCCCCCAAGGTGGCATACGTAGTTCTACTCTCTGTTTTATCTTCTCAACAATCACGTGAGGTTAAGACAAACTGGCCCAAGATCACCCAGTGAGCGTCATGGTCTCATGGGGATTTGAACCCTAGTCTTCCATATCCTAGTCCAACACACCACTACATCACATGGTCTCATTGATTTTTTTAGTCAAGCTATTAAAACATGGGATGGCTTCCCAACTCAGCATGGCCTTGGGCAATGCTGATTATTTGGATCCATTTCAATTTGTCTTCAGACCTGGGTTTGGGACAGAACAGCCTCTGTTTCGCCAGTGGATGGCTTCCATTAGGGAATGGCTTGTGAGTGCGTCCCTGTTGGTTCTTTTGCAGCTCTTAGTGGCTTTCAACATCGATGACCATGGCATTCTTCTGCGCCATCTTGCTAAGTTGGGTCTGAGGAGGGGAGAGTATATGTTAGCACTGGTCCTTTCTGGAAGCTTTCCCACCTAGTTTACCCATTGTATGGCACAGGATGCTAAAAGTTCATATCCCCCAATGCGTCCTGACCCAAATAAGGCTGCTGTCCTGATTCTTTAATCAGCTGCATATCGAAGAGAAGCTCAGCATACGGAGCTGCTTCTTTCACTGCCAGGGGCATCGCTTGGCACTTAAAGAACCTGGGAAACAGATCATGATGCAGATTTGCATAAATGTACAGTGTGCCTCTGGGTAAATTAATATGGCAAGGCTGTTGCTAGCACTGCACTTAGCTGCACAGTAAGCAAAGTTTGCTTTTTTTAATTTAAAAAGGAGGCGGAGGAAAGGGGATCTGGGGCACAGCACAAAATTCAGTTCCCCAAGCGGTGCCCCTGGTCTCTGCTACCCTATAATGGACTTTACGGACCTTGGCATGCAGCTGTTCAAGGAACAGGAGCCTTATTTGGGGCAGAGAGGGCTCTTTCCCTGGAGGCATTGCTCTACTCATTTGGCTGGCTTGCAGTAAATGCTCCAGCGTAACAGCTTTGCTTGCTAGCTTCATTCTGCCGAAACCAGAAACATTAGCTGTTTGCCGTCCCCACGCTTCTCTTTTCACTTACCAGGACCATACAGTAACAGGATGGCTTTTCTGTCCTCCTGTTGGATAATAATTCCCATTGTCTTTCCACCTTACTTTGGATTCAGTTCTGGGGGCACAGCGCTTGCCCCAAAGTCTTGTCATTGCCTAGTTGTGCGCCAGTTCAGAGACTGAAGCAGCAATGGATCAATATCTGATGTATGAGGGTTTCATTAACTAGAGTGGCCTGCTCTTCTTTTTGTATGTAGAGCTTGTCTGAAAAGAGTTCTTCTTCTCTCTGCCTACTCATTTGGGGCAGAAGTCATTATGGGGCTCCTTTAGTTCCCCTTCTGAGTCTCAGGCACTGAATACAGTGTGAGAACTGGTAGCTCAGCCTTGTTAAAGAGCCTTTTGCAACGTTGATCCACTCTTCTTCTTCTTCTTCTTCTACTGGGCATTTACCCCTTGGCAAATCTCAGCAGCAGATAGCACCCTGCAGTGTTCGTTCATTTTAATAGGTTTGTATCCTGATTCTTCCTCCCCAAGGGCCTTAGTTTGCCTACCCATGGTTTGAAGCATACAACATTTTGTAAACTATTGGATGAGGGATGGGCTTTTCTGGAGTCGCTTATGCCAAGGGAAGTGCCAACCTTTCATGGGTATTCTCTTCTCTGATTCTGCCTCTTCTGTTGATTGATCTGGCTTATACCTCTCCTGGGCACCTCCCTCTTCTCTCTCTGCTGCTTGCTATCATGGAGAGATTTTTTTTTCTCAGAAACGACGGCTCATTTTTTCACAAACGGGGAGTTGCCTCTGTGTGTGTAAAAAAATAAAAATCACACATATTTTACTTTGGGTGCTGGTTGTCAGGGTCCTGAACCCTATTAGTTTGTGGGCCAATTATTTTGCTTTGCTTTACTGTGGGTAAGAAGCAATAGAACTGGAGCCACATGCTAAGGGAATTACTTGTTTTGTTTTGTTCCTGTGCTAATAGATCCTAAAGCTTATCAAACTATTATGAAATGGGATTTCCGTAAACTTTCACTTTCCAGCAGTCTAGCATTTAGCTGCCAGAAGGAACATTATGTTGAACTTTCGATAGATGAGAAAGCTAGAGTCGTGTGTTTCCAGAAGTACTGGGGAGAACTTCCAGAGGGATAGATGTAATACATAAAAAACCCAAGAGTCTTCTGGCGCCTTAAAGACTAATTGGAGGAGGGCCTTCTCCCCCTTTTTGATGCACCTTACAGGCAAACAAACTTTGTTCAGATATGTTTTTATGGGCTTCATCAGATGCTTGGAGTGTGATCCTTGGTTGTTGAGTATATTCACTTATGAGTTTAAAGACAGGAAACGTAAATTTGAAATTAAATGGTAATATAATGCAGTCTGTGATAATTCAGTTAGATATTAAATTTGCAGCAGCCGTAATTGATAATCTTAGTGTTGTTGATTAAATTAACACCTGTGGAGGGAGAGGAAATCATTGTTTCCATTTGTTGCCCCCCTCCCGGAAACCCATGTCCTCACTGTGGAAAGATGTGTGGATCCAGAATGGGCCTCCACAGTCACTTATGGACTCATTGTTAAGACTGTGTTCATGGAAGACCATCTTACTCAGCTACGAGTGATCGCCGAAGAAGATGATTTTTGTATGAGCAATTCCAGGTGATTAGGAGATCCAGAAAAAGAACAGTGAGGTTGAGTTTTAGTGGAAACGTATCAGATGAATATGGAAGCTTTTCTGTGTTCTCCTTTTTAAGACAGGGGACCCATGCTGTTAGCTGTCTAATGTAAGCTTCTTCTTGAAGCGTTTGGCAGACAGCGCTAGCACCTGTGCACTTTCTTGCTGCCACGTCCTCCGCAGCTGGGATGTGCACCTGTGCTTGTGGAGATAAGCTTGCCAGTTCCCGTTGTGCCTTGTTTCAGCTGCTGTTCAGCTTGGTGCTGCAGGGATTCTGGCCCCATTGAAGAAGCTCTTTACGAGCCTCTTGAGACATAAGGGAGCCAGTTGTGGAATCAGAAGAAAAAACACGAGGATGTAATGATTCCTGTTTGCTGGACTGTCTGTTTCATTCTCCATGAGTTCTCACAGAAGAAATTGCACACTTATCACCTAACTGGCCTTTTATGGATTCCCCATTAGTCAGGTTCGCCACACTCCTGCCAATCTTTCCTCTTAAACTCTGGCCATCTCAGGTTTCCCTGTGTCTTCCAGAAACAGAGTCATGTCTCTTGCCTGCTCCGCAGGTTCCAAGTAGGGCTCCCAGTTCTCGACAAGAGTGCTAATCTGATACTGCTTTGCACATCCTAGGAGAAGCAGCAATAGCACCACCTTTGCCAGTGAGACTTCTCTTGCCCTGTGCAGCTGATTAGATTGGATTAGAAGTTCAAGGTGGACTGGAATGTGTTTGAACTTGAGGCTTGCGCCAGACAAGTTTTCTCTGAGACTGTGCAATAAGAGATGCAAGGAAGAAGAGTTCAAACTGAGTTTATTTGCAGAAGCACAAAAAGGATGGACCTCTCTGCAGCTTTTTGTGTCTCACCATAACCACCAACGCAGGATAAAACACAATCTATTTTAAGACAAAAATAGTTTTGTGGAAAGCATAATGCTGTGTCAATTCTGTGACACATCAAACATGGTTTGTACTCCCTTGTGCAGACAGCAGACAAGGTTTGGATTTTATGCATTACTTTTAATACATCGCCATAACTTGTTCTGTAAACTTTTGGCTTCATACTGCATTAAAGAAACTGACTTTTAAAAAGCATGTAGAAGGGGCTGATGTGCTGCTTTGGGGACAGGTGTGTAAACCAGGCTTGTCATGATCCCCAGCAAATTAAAAGACAGCCAGTAGCCCTGTCGAAGGGAAATAGCTAGTCACTGCCTGTCTTGTCCAAGTTTGTGAGGCTGACCTTTCTGTTCTCATGGGGGCTAAAAACCTTTTAAGAGAACAGCTGAGAATTCACCAGCAGTTGCCAGGGCCTCACAGCAGCAACCAGTCTCAGCCTTTTTTGCTTTTGAAACCTTTGTAATTGGGATCCAACTGGCCAGTGCTTTCCTGCTCAGGTGGAACCAGCTTCGGAGAAAAGGGTCTTACACCTAGAGAAGTGGTCTTGAACTGCACCTACCAGCAAGATCCACATGGTGCTGCTCCCGATCCTCCTTTTTCTAGCGGGCCGGGAATCGCGCCGACTCCTTACTCTGCAACTCTTACCCTGCTGCTTCCTTGCACTTTCCATGCACATCTATGCACACATGCGTCTTTGGCACCTGCATGCGTTACATTTTCGTGCACCTTCCTTTTATGTGCTGGCCGTTGCATAGCAACCACTGGCTCACAAGATGCTTAGAGCTGTAATAATGCAGCCGGATAAAACCGACCTAAAAATACCCCTTGCCCAAACCTCTCCTGGGCAGCTGGGAGGAGTGGCCAGGGAGGAGCCAGGGGGGGGGCACCTTGGAAAAAGTTCCCAAACTGAATTGCCCTCTAAGTGGCTTTGTGCGTCTCTCGTCAGCTGTCCAGCGCAGCGGGAACCAGCTTCCAGTTTCCTGGCAGGCAGCTGAGATTGGCTGGACTCGGTGCGTGGGAGTCTCTGCTGCTCCTTCTGCTCCAGCCGGACTGGGGATCCCTCTCCTGCTGTGTCTCTTCCCTCCCCGCCCCCTTGCACTGTCTGGAAGAGGGGGGAAGTGGAGGCTGCTGCTTGGGAAGCCATTTGGTGCTGAGAAAGTGGGCACCCAGATGTTCCGGCCTCTGCACCCCACCTTGCGCTTGGTTCTGACCTGCTAGGCCTTTCTCACCTGCCCAAGGGCAGCACCCCCTGCCCAGTCTTGAGAGGGCGTTGCCTCAAGGGCATCATCATGGGCACTGTCAGTGAGCTCTGTGCCTCCAGTTTCCAAGCCTTCCTCTTCCCCTCCACCTTGGCAGCCACCAAGCCAGGTAGGTGCTTTCTATTTTGCCTCTCCTCTCTATGTCCAGGAGTGTCTTGTGCTGATGCTGGGAGAAATGAGGTGCCAGAAGTTGGGGTGTGTGCAGTATGTATATTGTCTGTGGTGGGGCCAGGATTAGTCATCCTCTCCTATGCCCTGTCCCTTGCAAGCGAAGCCAAAACAGGCATATTGCACTGGTGTCCCTCTAAGTGAAGGCTGCTGGTGAAAGGGGCAGGGGCCACAGCTTCAGTGCCTTTAGCTATGATGTTGCTTTCCTCTTGCTGAGATTTGGTGCACCGTCGTTCAGCCAAAGTGTAACCTTATCCGCTGGAGCTCAAAAAAACACACAGGTGACTGAATTGCTTTGGAATGAGGAGCTTGGAAGAATCCATCCTGCTGATTCCTTGGCTCAGGAACCAGTCTAACCTCTGTTGTACGGGTGGAAGGAAGAGGTGGCAATTGGTTCACAGCCTTGTATTTGGTTACAATAAGGCTGAACCCAGTTCTGTGTTTTGATCCCCGTGGCAATCTGTATTTGAATCTGAGTATGTGAGGAAACAAACTCCAGTCCATTTCACAGGCAACCTGCTCTGCTAGTCGTAGAATCATAGGATTGTGGAATTGGAAGGGACAATGAGGACCATCTAGTCCAGCCCCCTGAAATGTGATACCTCAAGGACTGGCTCTCTCTATGTGAACCTACCCAAACCCTGAGATCATCCTCTGAGGCCCTACAAGTGGTCCGGGGGGTCTCAACATGAGAACGGGCCTTTTCTGTAGTGGCTCCCCATTTGTGGAATGCTCTCCCTAGGGAGGTTTGCCTGGTGCCTTCATTATGTACCTGTAGACGCCAGGCAAAAATGTTCTTCTTTAACCAGGCCTTTGGCTGATGATACCCTTTTAAATGTGTTTGTGGGAAGAGGTGGAGGGAGGAGGGTTTTAGTTGTTGTCGTCTTCTTCTATTTATTATGTATTTTGTGTTTTTATCTTGTATTTTTATGTTGTAAACCATCCTGAGATCTACAGATGAAGGGTGGTATACAGATTTAATAAATAAGTAAAATAAAATAAATATTTTGCCCAACATGGGCCACAACCCTGAATTTAAGAGTCCCATGCCCTACTCATGGAGATGTTGTCCCGTTGTTTGTATATTTTCTGAAAGAGTCACTTGTGCTAACTTTATACATGTTGAGGTGTGTGTGTTTTCCACATATTCTTGTGAAGATTTCTTTTTTATTATCTGAAGTGAGTTTTCTAAAGTGCGTGAGAGCAGATCATTGTTTTGCTGATGCCTAGCAATGGGGTTGTGGCTGTGACCTCTTTTTGACCTCCCTAGAGGAAGAGCATATGCTATAGTTGTCATAGTTGTTGAAGTTGCATTTATATCCCGCCCTTCCTTAAGATGGTTTACGTGGTTCATTTCCCCCTCTCTATTTTATCCTTACAATAACCCTGTGAGGTAGGACAGACTGTAACTGACCCAAGGTCATCCAGCAAACTTCATAGCTGAGTTTGGATTTGAACCCTGGTCCCCAGCATCACCTGTAATGGGTCACAAACTCTGGACAGCCAGTTTGGTGTCTGCCTTGTGGAGTATGATGAATGGAAAGGACTGTGTTACACAAAGGCGGCTGCTGAGGCCTTAGGCCAATTCCATTCTCAACCCCATTTTCACATTAAAAAACACACACCCTATGAGCTGCCTTACTGGAGGAAGAACCTGACTAAGGCAGCTTACAGTAAAATCTATTCCGTACAGTAAAATAGCAAAACAAACTGAACAGAGCCAGCAGCAAAATCGGGTAACCCTGGGAGGGGGTTTGAGGGAGGGGTGTGTTTCTAGACCTGCCTACTGAATGCAACAGTCATGCAACTGTTAAACCAACTACAGTTTTCACCAGTATGGAAAACTGACAATGGGCAAAATTTCACCTGTGGAATGAATGCCTGCCTGTTGCACAGAGCCTCTACTAAAGAAAGATTAGCAAGCTTACTATGTATGGGCACTTGATGAGACGGGCTTGTTTTCTGTCTCTTCTTCCTTGCTGTGTGACAACAGGATGGGTGGAGGGTACTGATTTGTCTGCTGAGGGTTTGTGGTTTTAGGTTGGCGGGGAGGCTGGCAGGCCAGATAGAATGATCCAGGATTAAAGCCACTTCACAGTATGAGACTGTTGGTTCAGGTACAGAGAGAATATAGCAGCCTTAGCACTGAAGCCTGTAACATTGAGTTCTCCGGTTCATTGGCTCAGCCCCAGGTTCTGTTATTCCTTGCATTCTGGTATTGAAAGTTTTGCTGTAGAGTAGTTCTTGTGAGTTCAGTCTAGGGATCTGCAGCTGTAAAGGGCAACTAATAAAGTACATTGGTACCTCAGGTTAAGTACTTAATTCGTTCTGGAGGTCTGTTCTTAACCTGAAACTGTTCTTAACCTGAAGCACCACTTTAGCTAATGGGGCCTCCCACTGCTTCTGCACCGCCGGAGCACAATTTCTGTTCTCATCCTGAAGCAAAGTTCTTAACCCGAGGTACTATTTCTGGGTTAGCAGAGTCTGTAACCTGAAGCGTATGTAACCCGAGGTACCACTGTATCTGGTATCTTTCCAACAATTTTCAGAACCTGATTTTCCCTTTTTAAAAAGAGAACAAGTTTCTGCCCCCTAGTATTTATGAAAGGCAGTGTAAATATATGGATGGATTCTTTATAAAACCTAGCCAGGGAATATGGCTGTTTCAGACCTTTCCCATCACCCCAGTCCTTGTTATTTCTTGGGTCAACAAATCTAGTTTCGCTGTTTCCCTTGCTCAGTCTGACATAGGGTTGGTACACTGGTCAGTGGATTGCCTATTTATTTGACCCTTGTCATATATGTTTGAATATTCCATGAAGGCAAGAATATCACTGCTTAGGTGGCAGATTTGCATTTTATTTCATTATGGGTTTCACTTCTTGATGAGGACTGCTTGCCTGTGTAGTGGTCAAAGGCAAGCCTAGCAACATAGAAAACCTTTTCCTACCAACCCCCTGCTACAATTGCAGCTATCTCCAAACAGGAATGCAAGTTGTTTTCATTGGCAAAGTTTGTTATTTTAATTGCATTGTAAAACAGAACAAACAGCAATTGTAAGCTGACCTTGGAGTTTTAGGATAAAAAACGAAGAATAATTTTTCATTGACTTGTTCACATGTATAGAAACCATACTTTACATTAATTCATTAGCAGCCTAACTTTTTGGGGGTGGGAAGTTCAAAAACACAGAGTCAAAAATCCTTGGTAGTCTACTGCATGTCACTTAGACCTACCAGTAGATCCCAGTTTAGCTTCTGTCTAGTACTGCTCCAGATGTTGTCCACCTGCAACTTCCACCAGACCCAGGCAACATGGCACTGGTCAGGAATGATGGGAGTTGCAGTCCAGCATTGTCTGGACGGGCATCATGTTTATTCTGGCCTCAGAACTTGGGGTTTAGGTTAAAGATTTTGAGGCTTATTTTTAGCAAAACAAACCAAGGTGAAATCGCTTGGTCTAGAAGATACCATATGTGGGTGTGCAGAACAGGGTTTTGATTCCTGTTGCTTCACAGTGAATTTCCTAAAATACAAAATGTGGAAAGTGAAATCGCATACTAGATTAGTGACTAAAGCATGGTGGGTGAGCTTGTAAAGCCATGCAGAACTCTACAGGTGAGGAAGACAGCTAAATTGTGGAGGGCAGAAAGCTTGGAGTCTAGTTCCCTTTTTCTTCTTCTGCCTTATGAAGTATCCTGTGCGAAAAGGCACACACCTCCACTCCCACAAAAAGATAGATCCATTCTTCTTAGGCATTCTTTTGTAGGACCAAAGTATCAACAGCTGTGTGAATTTCTACCATGCAGCCTGGCAGTAGGATAGATATTGCAGAGCAATGGCTGGCAGCCTGCAAGCTCTTGCCAAACTGGGAGAGGAATTCTGCCATCGCCCAGTGGCTTACAAACAGGGCACAGCTGCAGTTTGTCATGAAGTATGTGAGGGGGAACCCAAGGGGCTGGTTGTGTTGTTCTCCCCACCTCTTCAGACTTGGGGAGAGCCGTTTCCCATATGGCTGCTAGCTCCATCCCCAACAGTCAAACAGAAGGGGATTCTGCCTTGGCAGGAGCTGGGAGGGGGAAACGGAAGCCAGATGGTGTCCATGGAAACGAGGCCTGTACTCTGCACAGCCAGGTGGCTCCAGGCAAAGCATGGCTGGGGCTGTTGTTATGCCTCAGCTGTGAGTGAAGAGGAGTGGGGTGATGGGCCCTGTGTGTGTCTGCCTCTTAAAAGTGAGGAATTGGTTGCACTTCTGCAAAAGTAATGGGCCTGGCAGACTTAGAAATGGAGTCCCTTTCCTGGCAGCACTGAAGTCTTATGGTATCTGATGCAGCAATGAGAGGCAACTGTCATTAGGAAAACAGGATGTGGTCGCAAAAGCAGCTGAGAGCAGGAACTTCTTGTGGTGCCTTGAACCCGTTTGTGCCTGGCAACTTGGAGGAGACGGGCAAAAGTTTGTTGACAGCTGGATCTTGTTAGACGCTATTTAAACTAGAGGAGCACTCCAAAGTTTCTTAATCTAGAAACAACTTTACAAAAGCCATTGTACCCTCTCTCCCTAGCTAGACGAGGTCTTTCAGCTCAAATGCCACATTCCCTCAGGGGTAGGCTGCATGCTGGTAGTAGGCAGGAACAGAGGTGGATGTGGGCATCTCCAGAGGCAAAGCTGGGTAGGGCTGTGGATGCGAATTTTCCCTTTGTATGGGACTCCGCGCTAAAGCCGGAGGTTTTTATGCACAGGTATCTCTGGCCATGCTAGTATTACCACAGTGGAGGACAGCTTCCAGTCAGGCCAAATCACTTCAGGCTGATGTAGAGCAGGGGTCCCAAACTGTGACCTTTGAATCACTGGTGGCCTGTGAGCTTCATCCAAATGGTCTGCAGCATTTCTGTGGATTTGTTGTTGAAGATGGCAATTGGCAAGTCCATCGCGTTAAATACTCCTATTGATTTTTAACAGCTTTTTTATTGCTCCTTTTATTATAATATTGTATTTTATTGCATTGCAATATGAATTCTATGAAATGCAGTAAAATACAGTGTGTAAGAAATAAAAGAAGCAGTAGAAATACAATTGCTGCAGCAGGCAGGAAAGTCAGTAAGTGGGCCACCAAGACCCCCCGTATCCTGTGTGGGATATAAATAGGGAACCACTGCTGCAGAGTGTGGCCAGTGACGTGTGTGGTCTGGGGAGAAACCTGATGAGGGATGGATAAAGAGGCCCAAAAAGCCGCATTTGTCCCCCTCCACCGTGGACTGAAATACCCCTACCCTTCCTCTAGGCATAAGATTAGGTCCCCAACTGCACTGTACATTTAAAGCGGGATCATACCACTTTATACAGTCGTGGCTTCCCCCAAGAATCCTGGCAACTGTAGTTAGTTGAGGGTGCTGAGAGTTGTTAAGAGGGCCCTATTCCCTTTACAGAGCTATAGTCCTCAGAGTAGAGGTTTAACAGTCAATCCCTCTTCCCAGGGAACCAAAAGGTTTATTCATTAACTTCCGATTTTATTCTTGAACTGCCTGGGAGCAACTTTTTGAATGGCTCTACAGCTGTGTATGATTTCCTCAGTTACAGTTTGACCACTTCTGGTTTGCAACTGCGTTTGGGGAGGTGTGTGTCTTACAAAGCTTCGTTCCAGCCAGCCTTATCGTGTGGAGTGAACTGGATGAAGTTTTTGGGCAGATTGGGAATGTGAAGATGTGTGAATAAATCAGCAATGATGGAGAAGACTTGGAGCATCACCATGTCCCTCCTTTCTAAGGCCCTCAGGGAGAAAATGTGTTATTGTGTGTTGGGAATCTATGCATTTGCTTGACTTCCTAATTGGCACTCTATTGAGCCAGGGCTTTCCCACCTATTCTCTTAGTCTAGGTGCCCTCCTGTCTGCCTTTGGGCAGCTGTCTGGGTATGATGCTTTCTTTTAAAATGTAAAATCTGGGACTTGCCCAGCAAAAATTGCAGGGTGATTTTACAGTGATTCACATATGTGCTCAGACACAGCTTGCAGAAGCCCTAGAGTGCAAGGAGTAAGCTGCAGTCATATAGTTACTGGACCATAAATGTGTGTAATTGCTTTTTGCAGTCTGGGGTAGAGGTGGTAGCAGAGAGATTATTTGTAATGGTTCATGAGTTTGTTTTCAGGAAGGAGTTCTCTCTGCAGTCCTCTACTGGCTTGATGGGTTAAAAGACAATTGTGACCCCCGCTTGGGCCAATGCCTTTTTATTATCAGCAGAGGGCAGCACATGGCCAGCTCTTATCTGTGCTGTTCTGGTACACACTTCCCCACATCTTACAGTGCATTTTCGGTCCTGAAAAAGTGTGCATGCAAATACAAGCGTCATGGGGGTGGTGTGTGTGAGTGAACTGAAAAGCATTGAAAAAGTGTGCATTTTACACAACAGTGTGAATTTTACGCATACGGTGTTCACAAAAATGTGTGTAAATGTGTCCAACAGACCTATGAATGCCAGTGAGGCTTAAACTGGATGGAATTAGCTGCCCTTTACTTTAACTTGGGTTTGAATAGCAAGTTACTAGCCATTCTGCAAGGCAGTGTTTCCTGATTTCCATGGACCACTTGAAATTGGTTGAGGGTCTTGGGTAGACCACTTCAAGATTTTTCTACCTGTTGTAGCAATTGTAATGTGCTGTGCTAGATTCTGTCATGTCACATGTTCATTCCCAGTAATGTTCTTACCCTTGCAATCGTCTGTACTGTAATGCTTTTCTGCTTTTGTTTGAAAAGAACACACACGCACATATACATACATATATACATATATATATATATATATATAATGTGCTGGATGCTGCATGGTTTTTAATTATATTTTTATTGCTCCTTTCATTTCTTATGTATTGTGTTTTACAGCATTTTGAAGAATTCAAATTGTAATACAATAGAACGCAACGTAAAAATAAAAGAAGCAGTAAAAATACAATTTAAAATCTGTCGGAATATTTTATGTGATGGATTTGCTGCCTCCCATCCCCAGCCACAAATCCAGACACAGTGCAGACTACCTGAACGAAGCTCACGGACTTCAGTTTGGGAGCCCCTGTTTTGAATAGATGTCATTCAGAACAAAACACCACATGCCACAAATGAAGAATAGTTACCATGCTGGGGCATGTTGAATTTTTAAAGTTTCAAATTCCAAAAGTGAGGGGTGCTAAAAAATTGTAGCATGACCTGAGGATTCAGAAGCTGTTTTCAGGAACGACTGGGCCTGTGGGTGGTCTAATAACAGTTCTCCTGGTAGACTAAAAACATTTATAACATGCTTTTCTTTACTGCATTAATAACCCACTTTTTCAAGGTGGCACACTTTGTGGTTCTTCTCTCCTCTGCCAGCAAGCTTCAAGGGGCTTCACAGAAATTTCAGCCAGTCTTTTCTCAGCCCTAGTCTTGACACAATGGACCACACTGGCTCTGCACTCAAATGTGCGCAATAGTTTGTGATTCCCCACCCTTTGCTGCAGGCTTGGGAGGGGTTCTTTCTGCTATCCCACCCCACACAGATCATGCCAGCTAGTGTTTACATCCGTCAAGCTGTAGTTTCCTCCTTGCCTCCAGAGCATGAGGGGGTTAACGGCCCTCCGGAGGCTGTGGGGATCAGCACAGGAACAGGGCGTTGCTGGTTATCTCAGTTACGCCAGGCCAGGACTGTAATGACGCCTATCCTCCAAGGCAAGGGCCGCCCATTGGCTGGGACAAGACTTGACTCATTCCAGGAAGCCGCAGCCAGACAGCAAGTCAGACTCAGGTGTCTACCCAGCCGAACAGCACGTAACTGTGGAACGGACAGAGACAGTGGTCTGCAACATCTCTCTGCTGCTGGCAGCATGGTGCTCAGGATGGAGAACGGTGAGAGCGGCGCAGGGTGGGGAACTCCCGGGCCCCCTCTTTGGGTGGTTGGGTGAATTGTGTTTAGTGGTGGCGACCGCTAAAGGCTTCATTTGTGGGGAGCCATGGTCAAGTTGGATGTTGTACAGAAGTACGCACCTTCCTCTTTCATTAAACCTTTTAAAACTGAGATCTTTCCCAACCTGCATTTGTATTGGAATTGTTTTTAAATAAGTTTTCGTTGTTTTATCTCTCACCGTGTGCTGCTCTGGAAGTGAGTCTGGAATATAAATTTAATAAATACATAAACATGGGGTGAGTTCTTCAGAACATGGCATTCCATGTTGCAGTGATAACTGACTAGTGTTCTGATCAGTGCTGTTTTTCTAGAAAAAGGGGTGCCGGAACTCACCAGGAACACCTCCCTCCTTCTCTTGGAATGGCAATGGCCCCCACCTGAGAGGTGCTGGAACTCAGTTCTGGCGAGTTCAGCTGAAAAAAAGCCCTGGTTCTGATAATACTAGTGAGAGTTGAAGAGTACTTTGAGCTCCTGGCTCACTCGGAGCACATCCCATGAAGATATGCTGCCCTGGGGGGCAGCGGCGGGGGAATTGCACTGGAATATGGGACAAGCAGTTACAGTAAGCAATGCCAGGTAGGCTTACTCCTGTAGGGCCACTGCTGTGGCCTAGATATTTGAGGGGTTTTTTTTGGTGAAGTGCCCTATTCCTGCTCTCAGGCGGGAGAGGCCCAGTCTCGCTGTACTTGAAAAGCAGGAGTTTCTGTTGGCAGCGCCCTGAGTGGCATGCTCCGGCATGCGTCTCTCCCAAAATACCTCTCCTGTCCTTTTCAGTTCCGCTTCAGCCCTTGGGCACCAGGGAGGGTGCTGGGAGAAAAGCACGTGGATTTAATGAGGCAACAGGCTGCTTCCTACGCACTTAGGGCAGGGCTTCTCTACTTTCTCTGGGCACCACCTTGAGAGCAAGAGTGTTTAACATGGCTGTCCCTGAGCCACGTGTGGATCCAGATGAGTGGGAAACGTGTTTGGAGAGAGGGTTGAACATGTTGCTCAGTCATATTCTCTCTCCCTCTCTCTCTCTCTCTCTCTCTCTCTCTCACACACACACACACACGACCAATCAGATACAGGTGGCCACCATTTTGTGTGTATCTGATTGATGCACAACAACTTCTAAGCTAGGTAGACCAATGGTCCAGCTTGATAGAAGGCATCTTCCTATGTCCTAATGAAGTGGTCAATTGACCAGTCAGTTATAATGTTTTCCTGGTCAACTGATGAACCCTTAGAGCAGGCATGGTCAAACTTGGCCCTGCAGCTGTTTTGGGACTACAATTCCCATCATCTCTGGGTCCTGTATGCTAGGGATGATGGGAGTTGTAGTCCCAAAATAGCTGGAGGGCCAAGTTTGGCCATGCCTGCCTTAGAGTGACCATGAGCCCTGGGAAATAGTTTCCTTCTAGGCTTGGAGCTCAACATAATTCTGAGCCCATGCAAGTCCAAAGAAGAAATCCTTTCCTAGCGTGCGACTGAGTTTGCTCACTTGTTTTTATTGCAACACTATCAGTGTTCTTCCAACTTAGTCTTGTGGCTTCTCTCTTATCCCAAACTTTCTTCCTTGAGTAATTCAGTCTGGATTTCTGACATCATCAGATAAGGGCTCTTCCAGCAGAGCATGGATTTTTTTAATGAAATAGAGTTTTTTGGTTTACCAAAGGTGTGGGGGTCTAGAAGTGCAATTTAGAGCCAAATCAATCAATCAATCTTGGAACAGCAACTTGCATTCCCCCCTTTGCTGGCCAGCTTGCTTATGGCAAGGGGTCTCTGCCTGTGTTCTGTGCAATGTGGAGCCTCCCTCACTTCTGGCTTAGTCTTTACCTTGACAGCTGCTCTCCATGTAGCATGGGGCTTTAGGACTCCGGTTTCCTCTTGGGGTGCATTTCCTGGCCATGCACACTCTTCCCACGCTGCCTGAAACGGACGCGACCAAGAGACCGGTGTGCACTCAACGATGGGTGAAAGGCAGTGGTCCCAAACATTGCGGCAGTGTCTCTTGCATTAACATCAGCAGTGCTTTTGTCTTCTCTGCAGTGAAGAGTGAGCATTGAGAATTTGCCCAATAGCCATTGGGATTTGTGGTTCTACTGAATCAAGGCACTTAGGAATGACTAGTTTTCTACATTTCATTCACCCTTAAAACAACAACCACAATGCAAATTATAGTCCAGTAAGCAAAGGCCTTTCTTATAATCGGTCTTTTACTGGTCACAGAGTCTGTTTCACAATCTGCAGCAAAGATCCTAACTTGCACTTTCTAAGCCCCTAGCCCTTATTAAATGCTGACTTTTTGCTTTCAAGACCCATGTGCATTGGTTTCAAGACCCTTGGGCATTGGTTTAAAGAACTCTTTGCATCTGATGGCCTCTATAAGTACCTTTTTTTGGTGATTATGAATCCCATCAGTTCTCTTTGTTGGAGCTTTTACAGTGATGCCGCCAGCAGTGTTTAGTCCTTGACGTTGCAGAAGTTCACCTGAAGCCTACAGATCTGGCACATTTGTTGAGCTGCAAGGTTACTTGTCCATGTGTGATTTGTGGGGATGTTTAGTGCCATCCACAATGTGAAACATCTGATAACTTTATATGCTGCCACTGCTTTAGACTTCCCACAGAGGATGTACTCTTCTTGCCTGAGAATATGGTGTTACTTGCTTGTGGAGCCTTTGAGTAGGATTCATTTAATGAGCCCCATCAGCAGAAGCCCTGCACAATAACTTCTGCTTGAGCAATGGGGCTTTCCTTCCTTCCCCCCCCCCGCCCCCTCCCCTGAAATTGGCTCAGGGGAGCAAGGAAACCCCTGGAACAGCACACAGGGGGAGGAGAAGGGGGAATCATTCCACCTGGCAAGCTAAAATGCTTGCCCAGATGTTGCATGAGTGGTATTCAATGCTAGCCCTACTCAGAGTAGACCCATTACAGTTAATGGGCATGACTAACATAGGTTTGTTAATTTTAAAGGTTTTACTCTGAGTAGTTGACTTAGTTGAACATAATCCTTTATCTTTGTTAGCGAGGAGCCCAAGTGTAATGTTGGGCAAGTGTGGGCATCATGTTATGAAGCTGGTGCTGAGTAGCATCTGTGATTACAGGGAGAAGGATATAAATCCCTCTCTGCCATGATAGGATTTCTGTGGGTGGAATCTCACAGTTGCTTACCATGAACCAGTTGCCAAAACCCTTGAAGCCAGGAGGCAAATGTGGCACATGGATTCCCTGTGGTGCCTACTATGGGGTTTTTTTGTGCATAAGGGTGTGTGTGCAACACCCTGTTTCGGTTTTGGAACAAGTTATCCCTCCTCCTCAGAACATGCTGTGTTGCTTTTTGGTGCCAAGCCCATCATCCGCAAGGAGCCACGCAGGAATTGTTAGTAAAACACCCTTGCCTTCTGTAGTCAGGGTTGCTGCTTCCTTGCGAGCAAGTTTACTGTCAACTTAAAATGGCAGGCTGCAGAACATCCCACTGCATGGATCTGTTCCCACAAGATGTGTGTCATTTGCAGCCTTCATCTTAATGTCTGCTTAAGCCTTGCTAGGAAGTGAACCTCTCTTCAGCTTCCCAGTAACGGTACCCAGAAATGGAGCTCTCATTGAAGGAACCTGCCTTGAGGAGAACATCTGGAGCAAACATACCTGTTGGGTGGTGCACTATAGAAAGGGCTCGTCTCCATGCCTTGTCAGGTGCAGTTCTCCCACCCACACAAGCGTTGCTGTTGTAAGGGATAGATACTGAGTTTGGAGGAAAGGCCTTAAGGGACTGCTTTGCCTTGCTTCTTGTGGTGAATGCCAGGGGATAACTGGCTCTTGTGGCCTTAAATTAGCTTTCCCAACCTGGTGCCATCCAGATCATTTGGACTAGAACTCCCATCAGCCCCAGCCAACATCTGAGTGGGGGAAGCTGCTGGAAATTTACAGGATAACTTGTGGGGTGCCATCTTATCCTTGCTCCCAGTCTGTGATATGAGTTTAACTGCCTTGGCTCCGCTGGGTCTTATGGTGTCAAGGCAATAATTTCTTATGAGGGACCAGAGTAAGAGCAGGGAGAGAGACTTAGGGTGTCAAGTCAAGCTTCCATTACCCTGCAGGCACCTGATGATGTAACAGGGAGAGTAATCCTAAGGGTTAAATTTCTTTCGCACACATGCAGGAAACTGGTGGTATCTGGAATTTCTTGTAACCTCAGTCACTGCCTTTAGTACACACGAGGTCGCCTGGGATTGGACACTTGGCATTCATGAGTCCTGTTCTATAGTTTCACTGCCTTAGGGCAGGAGAGTTCCCTACTCTCACTTGACTTTGTGTGGATAAGGGGAGAGCATGGAATTTCTGTTGCATGTTTGTTTGCCTTATAATCCCATCAGTGTGTGTGGTGGTTAACAGAGTACAAGAAGACAAGTCCTTTGTCTCAAGGATCCTACAATAAAGAGAGAGAGAGAGAGAGAGGGGGGGGGGATACAAGAGAAGGGGAGGCAAGGGGTAAACGGGAAATAATGTAGAGTTGTACATTTCACTTGCTACAGGTTTAACTGCGGCATGCCCACATTAAATATGTTGATTATGACATTCAAGTTGTGATACAATAAAATGCAATATAAGAAATAAAACAAGCAATAGAAACAGAGTTAAAACCATACAGCATCTAGCACAGTGCATCGCAATTGTTACAACAGGCAGAAAAATCATTGTGGTTCACTGAGACCCATGGCAATTTCCATTTGGTTGTTGAGGGTGGAGAGTAGTGCCAGATTACCAAATAGGCAGAGTAAGCCCCAGCCTATGGGCCCTGCGACAACAGATCAAAATAATACTGATTTGATCTTGAAAGATGATTACAAAAACATCTCGGGAGATAATTTGAGGGAGCCCCCAATATTTCGACTTCCTAGGGGCCTCCACAGGGTTTAATCTGGCACTGATAGAGAGAAGTTTGGGAACCACTGGACTGCATCACACTGACTGGTGGTGGCTCTCCAGGATTTCAGATAGGAGTCTTTTCCCAGCCTGCCAGAAGATGCCAAGCTTTGAACCTGGGTCCTTTTATATGCAATGCAGTTGTTCTACCACTGAGCCTTGTCTTTTCCTTTGGTGTGCTGGTAAAAATACTGTGTTTTCTGTGATGAGCTGCAGGATACAAATGGCTTGCCATGTGCTGAGTTTAAAGAGGCAGCCACAACACTGCTCTGTGGAATTGGCCACATGTTCCTCTTGCTTGTTCTCCATTGTTGCCTGCTGTTGTGGGCTGCCTTGTGGATCTTGCCATGCATCAGTGGAATGACAAAGTGTCACTGACAAGGACACTGGTTCTTGAAGACGCTGTCATATCTTGTTAGCTAAGTTGTATTTATGTAGCCGTGATTTGGGGAGTGGGATGAATCAAACCTTGTTTTCAAGGTTTGTGGGGAGGTATGCACTTGTGTATGCAAGGGGGCAGTGGGGAGAGAAGTGCTTGTTATGAAGATGCGGCACCAGGAGTGTCTGTGGTTTTTAAACTTCCCGGATTACGTTGAAGAGATTTCAGATTCCAGTCCAGGGCTTCATGGGAGAAATCAAAGGAACAAAAAAAAACCTTTTAGGGTTCAGAACTTGAATCTGCAACTAGGATTAGGAAAGAGGTTCAAGCAATGCCAGAAGCAGAAGACACTTGTATGTTCCGTAGGTCTGGTGTCACAACAGGGTGGAACCGATCTTGGGAACATAATCTGAATGCATTGCATCTTGGGACAGTTTGCTCTTAGGGCATTTAGGAGGAGGAGAGGCCTTTTGAGAAATTGCTCCACTGAGGTACTCCATACCCATTTGCTGGGGAGTAAGACTTACTGAAC
This sequence comes from Podarcis tiliguerta, assembly GCF_965153285.1. Classification (NCBI taxonomy): domain Eukaryota; kingdom Metazoa; phylum Chordata; class Lepidosauria; order Squamata; family Lacertidae; genus Podarcis; species Podarcis tiliguerta. The sequence goes on along the minus strand of NC_139535.1, from coordinate 92,305,487 downwards.
TTTGCAGTACTTCTGAGCACACTTGCATAAGTCTGTGCTGTTGCTGTGAGCTTAGGATAATGGAGATTTCGCATCTGCTAGGGAAGCTTGTGCTGGGAGAGCCTGAAGGAAGTGCTACCTTAGATGCACCAAACCAGGCCTTAGAAGAGGTGGCATAAAAGTGAGGGATGTGGCAGAAGAACCCCTGAGCTCTCAGACCTTGCTTGAAGAAGCTCCTCTAGAGGAAGGATGGGGAAATGGTGACTCTCCAGATGTTGCTGGACTGCAACTCCCTTTGGACCCAGCCAGTCACACATCATTGCTTCTCCACTGCTGCTCCAGAGAGTTTGGTCTGAAATGGAGGAGAAAATGGAAAAGTGGAACAAATCTAATGGGACTGCCAGTGCTGAATTCTAATGGGGCTTTCTCAAAGTGGAACTCTGTAGGGTTGGCTTTCTAGCTCACTAAGCTGCAGGAAAGTACTGAATTTGAAAACACATGGGCAAGTATCAAAGTGTATGGAAGTTATTTTCTTGCAATTAGAATCTGAAGAGTTTAGCACAGCATTCTAAATCTTTTGGGGGGCATAAACACCAACCCTGAATGCTCCGCCCCAAAATCAATTTTCCAGATGCAGTGCTGTCGTTCTCTATTTTGAAAAATGTGACTTTCAACCTTACTTTGGTGCTGTGTTTCCTAGAATGAACAGAATAGGAATTAATATTTGGCAACTTTTCAAACACAGCAACTCCAGCAACAACATGTTGTTGTTGCTTTTCTATCACTAAATATAATGCTATATTCCGCCTGATTTTCTGAATGAATGAGTACATCAGTCAAAGGTATGGAACTACATATCACATTCACAAGAGGCTTCTGAAAAGATTAGCAGAAGCTATGCAAAATCACAAGAAAATAAGCATGTGACTATAGCTATAAATATAATGAAGTGGCCATGAATGTGAAATTAAAAAAAATAACCACTAAAATGCCACACAGCTGAACCCACATTTAGCTGGGATGAAGGGTCTTTCCCCTTAGTTCTCAACCTCCTCTAAAAAGTCAATGCCCCCTCTGAAAATTCACCCCCCATTTCAATCCATATGCTTGTAGACTCTCATAAGCAACATTAGGGTGTGTGATTTGAGGGGGTTAAACTTAATTTCTGAAAATTTCGGGGGGGGGGGTTTCCTTAAAAATATGGTTTTGTGTATGAGGAATTCAAATCTACTATTTTTGTGATTGGGCAACATTTAGCTTGTTAAGTCTACATTTGATGAAGAAGCACATAAACTGCTTTTGGAAAACCAAATAATTTTAATTTTACCTTATAGAAATATTAGGTAATGCTTAATAATAATAAAAGGTAAAGGTGCCCCTGCCCGTATGGGCCAGTCTTGACAGACTCTAGGGTTGTGCGCCCATCTCACTCAAGAGGCCGGGGGCCAGCGCTGTCCAAAGACACTTCCGGGTCACGTGGCCAGCGTGACATCGCTGCTCTGGCGAGCCAGAGCCGCACACGGAAACGCCGTTTACCTTCCCACTAGTAAGCGGTCCCTATTTATCTACTTGCACCCGAGGGTGCTTTCGAACTGCTAGGTTGGCAGGCGCTGGGACCGAACAACGGGAGCGCACCCCGCCGCGGGGATTCGAACTGCCGACCTTTCGATCGGCAAGCCCTAGGCACTGAGGCTTTAACCCACAGCGCCACCCGCGTCCCTTAATAATAATAAATATTGTATAATAGTATTGATATTAATATTACTACTTGGCAATTTTAATGATTTTTACGCAACGTTACATGCATTTACTTACCAAGCAGAACTAAATTATATCAATTTAACCAAAATATGTTTTGAATTCCCAAGTCATGTTACAACTTTTTAGCATCTCCACCTGAAACTTGAAAAATTCAACATGCCCTGCTAAGACAAGGGGGATTGTGAGGATTAAGAAGAAAGGGATGATGTTGTGGAGGAGCATCTTTTCCTTCAAACAGGCAGTGGATGATGATGGTACACTGGTCCCCTTCCGGCACGGAGAAGAGCAGTTGTGCTGCTGGGCAGTCAGGGCTTTGAAAGAGAACACCTATAAAGTGTTAATGAATTACAAAGATTTTCACAAGTACTAGGGAAACCACCTGGTATAATTAAGAATGGGAATGATAAAATGCCTGGCTATGTAGCACATTTAACAAGTCGCTACCACAAAAGCAGATTGGATGTCTGATCAGCAGAAAACTTGCCCAAAACTTCAGAGAAGGCATCTCTCATTAAGGCAGAATGCAAGGCGAGGAAATAATGTTGTCTGGTATAAAAACACATACTATGAAGGATGAATCTGGAACAAGTAATGCAGGGGCATCCTTTAAATAGAATGAAAATTAAAGCAGGTGAAGTTGACGCAACCTTAAATTTACAAAACTTAACAAGAAATAAGTTTAGCTTAAAAAACCTTAATTTATAGGAAATTAAGATCAAATTTCACCATGCCATGGGTAAAAGCTGAATTCTCCAATATTTAAGTCTGTGGTATCAGAAGCCTCTCTCTCTCTCTCTCTCTCTCTCTGTCTGTCTCTCTGTGTGTGTGTGTGTGTGTGCATGCCTAAGATTAAACACCTATTCAGCTGCATTAAACTATGAGAGTGTGCATGTTGTGATGCAGGAGTGCTGCCTTTGTTTCTGGCATGCTTGACGATGAGCGAAACAATGAATTGCTTCTGAGTGAGGTGCTAAGAATAACACCTGTGTGGCTGCAACTTTAGCATCTGTTTTAGGGTCCTGAGAAGAGGAGAAAGGCAGTAAGGGAAAAAGACGCATCTTCCTTAGAGGCTGAACAGCATTTCCTCCTTGAGCATGTAATTCAGCTAGAAACTCGTAATATCACACCCAAATATGTGTGTGTAACTGCTTCTGAAAGAACCAGCGTGTCTGATACTCGTATTTCCATGTATTTGCTGCTTCCTCCCACTTTGTGTGCAAATGTCCTGCACGCATGCCCTCCCTGTGCTGCAGCCTGGACAGGCAGGGGTTAATCCCCAGGCCTCGGCAGGTGGGCGGGGTTCCAAAGCTGTCATCCTCCATGGAAGGCAGCACGAGCAGAGGAGCTCAGCTGAGCAGAATGAGAGCAGGCCGAGACACAGCCCCTTCTCCTTGACAGGGCTGGGCTCCCCAGCACATGGGCTACTAGCGCACTGATGGTGTGTCACAGGGCTTACTTTGACAGTGGGCAGAAAGAGCTGGGCGGCAGCCTGGGGTAAGTCTCTCCCCCCTCCTCTCCCTCTCTCACCCTGTGTGTTATGTTTGCAAAGGGGAATTCTCTGCTCCTGTTTGGCCCCCTGTCTTGTGTGCTGCTTGGTCCCTCATGGCTGCATTTGGTGCCATGTGCCACTGCCTTTTCCATGGTGCGCACCATGTGCCTGGCCTTTCTGTCATAGCCATGCCTGGTGCTGCACTCCTTTCTGCCCCGTCCACCAGCATGCTGTGCTTCCCCTGCCTGCCCGTTTTTTGGCTCCCCAGCAGATTATTCCAGGCATGGAGGGGAGGGAGAAGGCACTGTGTGTTGTTGCTCCTGCCTTCCTTTGGGCCCATGTTTATGCGCGGACTGGATTTTCCCAAAGTGTCTACAGGAGAGGAGGGAAGAGAGAGCTTTCACCAGGGTGGGAATGTCATATTTCTGCTCCAGGGCTGTTTTAAGTCAAGGGCCCCTAACTGAAAGGGGTACAGAAGTGGCTGATATTGGGTGGGGGTAGATGCCACCACCATCATCCTCATCATGGGCTGCCGTTGCCCTGCTCAGAGAGTAGATAAGCACTAAGAAAGGGGAAAGGCTGCTTAGAGTGGTGGCTGTCAAAGGGGGGCAGTCTATGTTGGCAGCCAGCCAAATGTGTGAATTGGTGGGTGGGCATTAAGAGCCCAAGGGGCAAAGAGAGTCCCTCTTGTGGGTCAAGCAGTTGGGGGGCCCGGAAAAAAGAAGAAATTGGAAGCTCAAGCTAGGGTGAGGAGGGGAGGAAGAGGGGGAGTTGGCCCTGAAAGAGCACGCAAATGAGAAGGATAGAAGTAACCCACTAACATCCTTACCTTAGAATAATGTTAGTGTGATTCTCCTTTCTGTTTTCTGTTTCGACACATCCACCTGTATATGCTTTGGTAGGGGGTGTAGAGGACAGCACTGTCTCTGGGAGTTGAGTAGGACTCCCATTGGGGCTGACATATAGGGCAGGGGGTTCCTTCAAGCTAGGGTTTCCCGTTCTTGCAGACCAAAGCTCTCTTCAGACTGAGCTCAGATGCATTTGACCCACAGGTGGGGTAGAACTGCACTCTTACTTGCAACCCAGACAAGAGCATTGGATGAAAGCAAAGCAGGCCATTTCATAAAATATATAAAATAAACACAATTCACACTAAAAGCATGTTTTGAGAATTTTGCACCAGTCTTTGCTTGTTTTCCTCTTCTCCATCCCGCTCCCCCTTCCCTTCTTTCCTTTTGCACCATGCCTTTTTAGACTGTAAGCCGGATGGCAGGCAGGGACTGTGTTGCTTTTATTGATTTGTAAGTCACTCTGGGAACATTTCCAGCCGAAGAATGGGTTACAAATGCTTTGAATGAATTGTTAAAAAATGTTTTTCTTTTTGATAGCTTCAGGTGTTGGAGCCCCTATTGCTTGGTCTTCTGGGAAGAGAGTAAGTGGTAGGGGTTAGAGCAGTCAGGGATTGTGCTGATGGGTGATTCTCTGGATAAATCGTTGCTCATTGGGGAGTTCTGCCTTCCTACCTGCAAGACCCATCCAGCTGATTGGAAGTCATTTACTCGGGTATTTTGCTTGGACTAAGCCCAGAGTGCCTTTGCTTATTAGTGTTTCTCTGTACTTATGGAGGCACATAAATAGACACACACCCCAGCCCCTCCTTCAGAACATCTTCTCCTAATTACCAGCCCCACTGTTTGTAGCACCGACATAGCTGGAGTTGGGACTCAGGTCAATTGACCAGTCAGATACCAGTCAATTGACTGCCTATTATTTGACTGTGGTCAAATGATCTATGAAATAAAGAAGGCCCATGTGAATGTGGCAGTCAGCTGCTTTATTGCATCTTGATAGCAATAGCAGGAACAAGGGTCGCTTACACACTTCCCCTTACCAATTAATCCAAAAGGCTCAGCCTTTTCCATTGACAAAACCAACTGCTGGCATCTTTGAACAGGGACATACAGAGTTCAGGAGGAAACGTGGAGCCAATAATGCGGAAAGGTGGCATGGGCCAGTGGAGGGTGTGTGTGGAGAACACATTGGTATATCACCTCTGTGAGTTTTCGCCTGTTTACAAGACCACAATGATGGCTCTTCTTGCTATCCATCTTGCTAATGCAACCTTTTATGAGAAACCTGTTTCTGTAACCAAAGAGCCAGGGTTTGGATGGTCCGCTGGAGTCATTGCAGGGGCATGGGCCTAGAATTGCCAACTCGACAGGATATGACATAGGAGGAGGGCCAGTTGCACTTGTGGCAGACTACATGCGCTGTGATTCAGAATGCCTGCGCACCAAAGAGGACCATGGAGATGCTGGATATCGTTCAGCGGGGTGCACTCAGCTTGTTTACTCCTTGGTCTCTTGGATTTCATGCAGACCAGTTGTCCTCCCTAGAATGTCGCCTGCACTTCCCCCTCTCATGTAGTTATTCAATGATCAGCCTTATCATCTAGTCTGGTGGGGGAGGAGCAAGGTGAAGCCACTGGTTTCAGTCAGTAGAGCATGAAACTCTTGTTCTCAGGGTTGTGGGTTTGAACCCCACATGGGGCAAAAGAGATTCCTTCATCGCAGGGGGTTGGACTGGATAATCCTTGTGGTCCTTTCCAACTCCACAATTTTATGAAAACATTGTGTGGGACTCTACATTTCAGTCTCCAGGCAAAGAGACATTTCTTCCCCAAAGGATAGGTGCTTTGGGGGCGAGCACTTTTCCATTCACAAAAGGAAGGGCAGACCTCTGGGAGTGAATTCTGCACATATTTAGGGGCTCCCAGCCTTAGGTGCTGGGTTCTTTTGGAAACAAGATTATGACGAGTACCCAGGAATAAGGTCCACCAGCACACCCACTGTACTTGCTGTTGGAAAGAGGGGCCCTCTGTGAGATCTTCTGCTTTGTTTTTGTTAAGCTTCTGAGGAGAGCACAGTAGTTTTGGAAATTGGTATATTTCTTTCCACCCCAGTTAGTGCCATTCTTTTAATGCATTACGTAATTACTTAGTTGAATGCTGAATTTCAGCTTTAAGCCTCCCAGAGCTCCTGCTCTGCCCACCTGCCCTGCCTGCTGGAAGGGGGGAGGCACTGCCTCTTTAAGAGCTGCCTCCTTTGTATGCTGCGGCTGCAGTATCTTGGCTTTGGGCTCCTGCCCTCGTGTCCAACTGCAAAGCAATGAAAAGGCACTTCCCTTGTTCTGGCTTCTCTGTTCCAGCAGCCACACAATGGAGCCTTGTTGTGTCAGGAACTCTGATCTCTTTGAAATAGCCCTCAAAGCTAGAGCCTGGCTCCCCACCCCGGCTACAGGTCTGTGCTCCCTGTTGAGGACAGGGACCCTGCTGCTCTCCACACACCCTCCATAAGGCAAGGGAGCACCACCATGTCCTTCCCCTGACTGCCTGGTACACGGTCCCCACTGGGCAACTGCAGTGGTATGGCCAGGATGGTAGAACCTGCCTTCTGTTCCTCTGTTGACCTCTGGGCTTGGTCCTGCCTCTCCCCATCTCAAAGCAGCTGAATCAGCAATGCTCCCAGCAGGGTCAAACCGAGACACTCCCCCTGCCTGCAGAGACTAGAATGTGATGCCTGGAGCATTGCTTGAATTCCTCCAGCGGTATTTGGGAAATGTCTGTCTCATGCTGCGAGCTGCAGATGTGAGAATCCACTGTAATACCGCACAGATGCAGGACAGAGTTCTGGGGTGCATCATTACCTTCATGTGCTGTGTCCTGCCTCTCTTTCTGGGGTGCTCAACAGGAGTCGTGCCTTTTTGCTAGGAAGCCACAGCCAACGTGGCCTTCTTAAGTGCTTCTATTTTTGTTTGGGCTCACACATGAGAAAGGAGGAGCTGGCCTGTGGTCTGAGGCCTGCAGCTTCAAGTCACCTTTGTGCAGTGCTCTGCATGTATCCTAGCACTGTTTCGGAGGGTTCGTTTGGACAGTGACCAAAACAGAGATGTAGCCTTGAATGACTGCAGTGGGTTTAGTGGGCCATCTCTTGGAAGTATGACATTGCTGTGTATGTATGACGGCAAATTTTGCCCCGTTGCCTGATGCTTGTGGCAGCACACCTGCATCCTTAATTCACTCTGGAGGATCAAGATTGCTTTAGATCCTTCCTTATGGTGGTGATTGTGTTGCTTAATAGGAGAAGCCTTGGGAAGAATTCAACATAGCATTAAGTGATGTATGCGTCAGTGGAACAAGGTCCCCTGCCGCAATGGGACTTTTTCACCCATTCCTCCCCAAACCTGTTCATGTGTTGCGGGCAGGGGAGAGGGGAGGAAGTCCTATAGGAGAAGATCTTGTTTCACACATGCAACAGTTTAATCTTGCCTTTCATGTCATTGGCAATAAACAGCCCAGTTTGGGGAGCTTAGCTTTCCAAAAACGTTTGCTTAAGCATCTATTCCTGAATCTTGAGACTGGGTTGTAGGTTGGCAAGATTCAATGTGTGAGAGACATCTGTGCCTTTTTTTTAATGGCTACCTAGAAGGAAGCGTTTCTGGTTTGCACATAATGCTAAGCCATGGTTTGCTTAACAAACCACATGTTAACCAGAGGTTGCCCCACAGAGAATCAAACTAACCATGGCTTGTTACTCTATAGTCAGTTTAGTTTTCCAGTTGTTCTTGCCTCCTTTCTTTGTAGCTTCATCAGTGTCTATGGTGGGCTGGCCAAGCAAACCACAGTTAAGGAAGGGTGCTGGGTTCACGTGTAACACCAAGTCATATTTAAAATAAACCAGGCTTCATAAGCCAATGACAAACCACGGCTTTCCATGTTTCAGATTGTTGCTTCTATTTTGTGAGTCCTGCAGTTGCCTTGACCTTCACAATGACCTTTATTTTTGTATGTTTCTGTGGCTTTCCTTTCCCAGAAATAATGTCTTCCTCTCTGTTGTTCAAAGTAGGATCTAATTGTGTTCAATGGAGCTTTGACAGCTAGTGATCGAACACAGGTCTCTCTAACCTAATATGCAGAAGTCAGTGCAGCAATTCTGTGCTTGGTGATTTTGGAGTGGAGTGGGAAAGAAATGATTTGTGGGAAGTTGATGCTACTCACTATTGAAGCAAAGTAGTTTCTGGCTTGTCTGACTGCTATGTCTGTTACCAAAAGCATTCTGTGTCCAACACTATCCAGTCAGTAGCTTCTGGGAAATGCACAAGCAAGGCATCATGTAATACGCATAGCTTGTTTGCTCCCAGAAAACAACAGATACACACTGTATCTAACAATGGTGGCCCCATTGGCTTGTCATAGCAAATATTGGTTTGCTGTTCCGGCCTCATATATTGGACTATTTCTCCCCTCCGAAAAACCAGCACCACCATCAACCCATATCGGCAAGTGGTCATCACACATATTGTGCTGATGAATGCCAAATAGTGGAATCAACAGTGGAATGAAAAAAATGTGTACGCTGGGTCATATGTTGCATACCCCAAAGGTTTATTGCTTATTCTGGTTACAGCAAGCAGTTCTGGGTGCAATTGTGACTGCTGCATCAGTCTCCATGGCCTGCCAGAAGCACATCATATCCTTGTTGAGATCCACCCATTGTAAGCAACTCTCTCTTTGTTTCTTTACCCTGGTAGTGCCCAGCGACCTGACCCCTGAGGAGCGTCAAGAACTCGAGAACATCCGCCGACGCAAGCAGGAGCTGCTAGCAGATATACAGGTATGGGGGGGATAGGGGTGTGGAGTGCAGGAGGGCATGCTGAAGGTCCCAGGTTCAGTCTCTGGCATCTGCAGGCAGGGCTGTGAAGTTCCCTGCTGGTCAGTATAGACAGTATTGGAATTCGATGGACCAGTGGTTTTGACTGGGTCTAACGCGGCTTCTTAAGATGTGATCAAGTAATTGCTGGATTAATGGGGTTTGTTTGTATGGCACAAGACAGACACAATACTTCCTACCAGTTCCCATTCCAAGGAAGGGTTGGTGGCTGTTTTGTAGCTTCCAGACTTGGTGCCTCTGTGTGTCCTGGCTTTCCCTCCTTCACCTCCTCTCTTTGGGGGCTTAACTGTTTTCAGTGCCGTGACTTCGCCCTGGAAATGCGACACACACACAAAAATAGAATGCCTTTGAGCACATGTAGACTTGCTTTACCTTGATCCTGAGTAGCCACAGTGGAAACTCCCCCCCCCCACTCCCCAACACACACACCTTGGGTTAGCAGCAAGTGGTTCTTTGTGGACACGAAACCATTGGCATTTCTTTCTTTGGATATTAAGTGCATGGCTATTCCTGCTCCTGTTCCCCCAGAGGATTCTGTGCACAGCAGCCCTGAGGCTCTGCACAGCAGGTGTCTTGGGCAAACGTCACTGCAGATCAGCAGCCAGGCACAGTTCTGGCCACCCCAGCAGAGGTTGGGGGGTGAGAAATGGCTGGGGGTGGGGTCTGATTACCCAGTGCAGCTTCCATGTCGAAGGATCAAGTTGGTGGGGAGGGGCATCTCCACCCGCCTCTAGCCTTGACCTGTCAGGTTGATGTACCTTATGGACATGACAAGCTAGAAGGTGGGTTACGGATATAGGATTCTCTGTCAACCAGCCCCACCTCCCAGTCAACTTGTTCCGTCATTCCCATATAAGGAAAGATGCTGTAACTAGCCAATATTGGTGCAGACCTTTAAGAAGATGGAGGTGCGCCTTCCAAAGTGATGCCAGGAGAACATCCCCTTCCCTGCGCCCCACTCCTTCCGTGCCCTCAGAGGCAGCAAGGCCCACCCTCCCCTTGGCTCTGACATGGGCTGCCTGTTCCTGTGGCAACTTGCTCCCGGGTGCTGGGCTTGGCAGGGCTGCTCATCAGTCCTATCAGCAATAAATAAGGCAGTAGGAGAGGCTAATCACTGCCATATGCTGGACACTTCCTAATGAGATTAGCCCAGTAATTGTGTTAGCCCCAGGGGCTCGCTCTTCTTCCTTCCTTCCTAGAGCTCAGCATGCTGATGCCTCCCACAGATTGGCATCCATAGCCCAGCCTGCCTCCCAGCCAAGACAGGCAGACAGGCAGGCTTCTCTCTGGTCTTCATTTCCCAGGACAGTGGGTGCCTGCAGCTTGCTTCAGCTGTATCTGATGAGTCTCTGAAGAAGGGAACAGGGTTTCCCTTACGCAGGAAGGGAGAGGTTCTGTTGTTGAACCCTGTTTCCTGAGTCTCCTTAAGCCTCTACCTTGCAGGCTCCTGGGTTTTTGTGGAGAAGTCAACTTGGCAAGTCTTTCCTCTGCTCTCTATGCATTACTTCTCCCTCTGCCCAACCCAGCTGATCCTCAAACCTAGATTAATGAGCACGGGGAAAGGCATAAGAGGACAGAAAAAGCTGGAGTAATAATTCCAAGGTGTTCTTTTTTTAAAAAAAAAGTCCCCCCCAAGAGCCCCACTTGATGGTGTGCTCATTCCCCCGCCTTTCTTCTCCTCTACAGCGTCTGAAAGATGAGATAGCAGAGGTCACTAATGAAATCGAGAACCTGGGCTCTACAGAAGAGAGGTGAGTGGTGCTTCTGCTGGAGGAATGGGGAAGGTGATATTTTGGGGGGCTTTCTCAGAATAGAAATAGGGAGAAATAAAGTAAGCAGAAACCTGCACAGCAGAGCTGGCATGAATTCTAACATTAATGGATCTTCAGGGTCAAATCGGCCCACTGAAAACAGAAGACAACCCCTTCAACCAGGAGCAATACTTGAACGTCAGTCCAGATAACGTTGCACATTTCATGCTGTGGATGAAACAATATCTAAAGGCAAACAAGAGTTTAAACTTGAAGAATAACCCCCAAAGACTTATCGGAGACCCATTCAGATGCCCAGTAAAAATAGATTTGCCTATTTTGCTGACTTCAGTTGTCTGAGGAATGGAATTCCCTTGGTCTGGATTCCATCACACTTGTGTTGAGAATTGACATTTTAATCCTGGCTCTGTTCGTGTAGAGCAGATTTGCTTACATTTGAGGCCTATATGCTGAGCCTCTAGCCTGTCAAAAAAAAAAAAAGATCATACTAATCTATTGCGAAGAATGGGGTGACTGTGTGTGTGTGTGTGTGTGTGTGTGTGTTTGTGTGTGTGTGTGTTCGTGTTCTGGCTGGCTGGCTGTAATGTTCAGTCTCTTTAAGTAACCATGTGGAACGAAAAGCTCCCAGGCTGTTTTGCCTTGAATATCATCAGGGATCTCTGGCCTGGTCTGTTCCGCTAAAGGCTCTAGGTTTTGTCTTGCCCAGAGTCGTCCCTCCCACCCCCCAAAAAACCCCTCTTCTAGGACTGGTCTCGCTTCCCCATCTGGCAGCAGGTTCCCTGTCTCAGGCAGTTAACTCTGAACTGAGGCAGATGGAGTCACCAACAGATTAGGCGGCCCAAATTGTCAATGGAAACTGACATGTGACGTCTCTTTCAATCACTCAGTGTGGCTTCCTTTGCCCATCCCTGCGGACGCCAGGCCCTTGTCATGTAGGGCATCCCAGGAGGCCTCCTCCTACTCTTCCACAGTATATGGTCTAGAGACCGGTCTGCTGGTATACCAGTTCCCTGCTGTAGGCTTCATTTTAGTGCTGGGAAGACATCCAAGTTCCACCAAAACTTAGCTGAGGTGGCGAGAGGTCTTCATTATTTCTTGGGGTAGAGAATGTATTTCCTTGTGTTTAGAAACTTAGGCTTGCCGTTAGTAGGGGAGAGGTTTGTGCATGTGCGATGCACCCTGTCAGATAGGGGAACGAAAAGTGCCTGATTTCCTAGCCTGCCTCATATCTATGACTAAGATGTAGGCAGGTGGAGCACTGATGAAGTGGCACAGCCCCATGCTGCTCCTTGGTGGGGGTGTCTCTTACCCAAATCTTTTGTGCCTTCTAGGAAAACCATGCAGAGGAACAAGCAGGTGGCGATGGGCAGGAAGAAGTTCAACATGGACCCTAAGAAGGTAATCAACTCTTTCTTACTATGGAGCTGGCAACAGGTGTCGTCCAGGGACCACCACAAGGTCCCTCATTGCAGGCAAACTGGCTGCTGTCATCAGTGATTACTCTGCTTGTGTGTGTGTCTCACCGCCTGCCTTGCTCTCTTTCCACAACATTATTTGTGTGTCCTGCTCTTGAGCAATACCTTCCTGTTCAGGAATTCTTGGGAAGCAAGTGACCAAGATCTGTTGTTTCCCTGTTCCACCCTAAAGGAGAGCTCTAAGGTGGAGATGTTCCTTAGCAGCAGAGCTCACCGGAACGTGACTTGTGGACTTGGTAGTGTTGGGATACTCAGGTCTCAGGGTGACTGATCCTGGCTAATGGCTAGAAATGCCCAAACAGGCACATGTGCGCCTAGGGAAGGTGGAGCTAGTTGCGGGCCAGTAAGCTGCTGGTGCAAATCTCACGTCAGCCACAAAACCCATTAAATGGTCTTAGGCAAGCCACTATTTTCTTGACTGCAGGCTCCCTCACCTGCAAATATAGCCTACCTTCAGGGCTATTGTAGGCACTACTAAGAAGGTTTGCATGAGACACAGCTTGACCATTTCAAATCTACTATCTGCATTCTGTGCATTATTGGAGGTGTTTTGGGTTCCTGTACCTGTGTGTCCTGTGCAGGGGCAAATGCAGAGAGACATCCTCTTCTTTCTGTGCTTGCAGGGAATCCAGTTTCTGATAGAGAACGACCTCTTGAAGAACACCCGCGATGACATTGCCCAGTTCCTCTACAAAGGGGAAGGGCTCAACAAGACAGCCATTGGTGACTACTTGGGTGAAAGGTAATGGAAGAAGGGAGCTTTGGGACTTGGTATAGCAGCTATAACTTTATAGCTGCTACCATAATGGACTTTGGTTCCTATCTCTCATGGGCATTCAAGAAATGGGAAAAGAACTTGGGATCCCAAGAGATCTCTTGCCAGTGCCCCATTGTTTCGAGTTTCCCATGTGGACTGGCTGAACAGGAGTTCATAGTCAGGACCTTGGAGCATTCTTGGCTAATTGGAGGGTTTCTGTGACCTGACCCAAGCTGTGCTTACCTAGTTGCGGGGGACAGCTGAGGAATGCCAACTGAAATTGTGAATATTTAAACTGTGGGACTTCAGGATCGTTCTCACTGCAGCTGGGTATTTTACCCAGCCTTTATGTATTTCACACCTAAAGCCTTGAAATAACTTTCCTGTGTTCTGAAGCTTCTTGGAAGACTTCTGGTAACTTCTTAAGGATAGACACCAGGCCATCTTCAAGGCCCAGAACTGACAGATTGAACACTGAATATTTTGCATGCATGCAGAAGGTCTAGTTCCTGGCATATCCAGTTAAAATGATCCAGGATTGGGTAGCAATTAATATGATGGGGGATTGGGTAGCAAGTCACGACAGAGAACCTTCTCTACATGTCTTTCCCTGGAGAAAGACTGCCTGTCAGAATAGACCAGGGGTTTCCAAACTCTGGTGCATAGACCACCAGAGGTCCACTAACATCATCCAGGTGTGTCTGGATTTGTAGCTGAAGATGGGAGGTGGCAACTCCGTAGCATCAAACATTCATAATTGATTTTTAATTGCATTTTGATTGCTTCCCCTATTTCTTATATTGTGTTTTGATTTTAATTCTGTGGACACAATAAAATACAATATATAAGAAATGAAAGGAGTAATAAAATACAATTAAAAACCATACTGTGTCTAGCATGGCACATTGCAACAGCCAAAAAAATCATTAAGCGGTCTGCCCAGTCCATCCAGTAGTCCATGCTGGGGTGGGGAAATATGGGAACCACTGGAACAGACAATATTGGACTAGATGGAGAGAGAGGAGTCCCACCTGGGATAAGGCAGCTTCCTATGATCCAGGCCAGGCCAGAAGGAGAGCCCAGTTCTTGGCAGCAGCGGGGGTTTGGCGGCTGTATGGGATAGGTGAGTTTGGTCGCTCTCACATGTTCCCCTATTCTTTTGCCTCCTCACAGAGATGATTTCAATATCCAGGTGTTGCACTCATTCGTGGAGCTGCATGAGTTTACAGACCTCAACCTTGTCCAGGCACTGCGGTGAGTGGCAGCAGGATGTTTGCGAGTGAATCAGAGGTGTGTCCTTTTTCTCTTGTCCTGCACGGAAAAGACAAGAAAAGGACATGCGTGGGCTTTGGGGCTCCCTAGGAAAGAGGAGGGATTTGCAGTGCACGCACACAGAGGGAAATGTGTGACTTGGAAGTCTCTGGCACATCACACAGCTCTTCTGCCGAGGAATGTTACTTCTGTGGCAGCTTAGCTGACTATGTGTTCGTTTCCCCTGCAGGCAGTTCCTTTGGAGCTTCCGGTTGCCGGGCGAAGCACAAAAGATTGATCGGATGATGGAAGCCTTTGCACAACGGTACTGTCAATGCAACCCCGGTGTCTTCCAGTCAACAGGTATGCACGAATTGACATGCTGAACTCTACAGGCAGCAAGGGATGCAGTTTTTCCTGGAGCATCCTCAGAGAGTTCTCGGCTGGCTGCCTTCTGGCTCCCACTGCTAGATTTTCAGGCTTTGTTGCTTGGGAGTGAAGAAGGGCTGGCCACTGGGCAACACAAAGTTCTGTCCCATAGTTAAAAGTGTGGATTTTGCTCCCACAAGATGGAGGAATGGCCACCAACTTTGGATGGCTTGGAAAGACCAAGTTCACAGGTATAAGGCTATCAGTGGCTGCTAGCCATGGTGGCTATGTTCTCTTTCCACTGTCAGAGGCAGAATGCCTCTGAAAAGTAGTTCCTGGGAATCACAAGTGGGGATTTTGAGCTTGTGTTTTCCTTGTGGGCATTCTGCAGGCATTTGGTTGACCACTCTGAGAATAGGATGCTGGTCTAGATGGGCCTTTGGTCTGATCCAGCAGGGCTCCCCATCCAGCCACCCACCCACCCCAAGATAGCAAACAACCCAATACAGAGCATGCATCCTGGGACTTGATGACACTTCCTAGGCTACCCAATTGTCTTGAGTTTGTGCCTTGGTAATGGATGGAGCCAAAGGGCAGCCCATTCTGTGCTTGATCCATCCTTCACACCTTTCTCCACCCCAGATACCTGTTATGTGCTCTCGTTTGCCATCATCATGCTCAACACCAGTCTTCATAATCCCAACGTTAAGGACAAGCCAACAGTGGAGCGCTTCATTGCCATGAATCGTGGCATCAATGATGGCGGGGACCTGCCCGAGGAGCTACTTAGGGTGAGCTTTGTGGGAAGGGAGTGGAAGTAGTGTTTGGAAATCACAGGACTGCGATAAGGGACATGGGGGTGGCGGGTCATTGGAATATTGGAAGCTGCCTTTGTACCTGGTCATATTAGTCTATCTAACCCACTATTGTCCTCTTGCGTCTGATCTGGTTGACAGAGACTCTCTCCTGGGCCTTGGGCAGAGATCTTTCACGTTGCCTGCTACCCGTTACTTTTTTGCATGTTAGATGTGGAGAATTTCACCCAGCACCTTCTGCATGCAAACGCTGGTCCCTTCCCAGGTTGGCTATTCCTCCTGGGAAGCAGGAGTGGGACTTGCACAGGCCCCCAATGCGTTTCTCTTCCTCCTACCAGAATCTGTACGACAGCATTAAAAACGAGCCCTTCAAAATTCCCGAGGATGATGGCAATGACCTGACGCACACTTTCTTCAACCCAGACCGTGAAGGCTGGCTTCTGAAGCTCGGTGAGTGCATCTGCGCAAGGTGCAAGGCCTCAGCCATGCGGAGCAGTGCGGCTGTCGCCATGGCATAGGCTGCAGGGAGCAGGGAGCTCGGCTGCAGTCTGGTGACTTCTTCGTTTTTTATTTTTTGCATGGGGCTCGGTGGCCACAGTCCAGCACAACATATACCCATTGCCGAACTCAGGATGCTTTCCTAATCATCCATGCTTCAGCAGGATGTCCAGCAAGGGCAGTCTTGGTTGCAGTGCTCAGCGTCCCCTAATAGTTCTCTTAACTTGGGCATGGCCGACTGGTTTCGGTGATTTGGTGGGGTGGGGTGCTTATGACAGTGAGGAAGACACATTGGTTTCATGGGCCCCAGGAACAGCAGATAAACTTGGGATTTTTTTCCCTGGCTCCAATATTCCTAACCACAGTGGACTAAGCGTTAGCCCAAGACTTGTCTGTGGTTCTGTGCTTCTCACCTGACATTGGAGGCTAGTCTCTGGCATCACCTCCCACATCCCCGCTGTGTGCGCACCGGCAGTGCATGCATGGCACCTGCAAGGCATCCACCAGCCCACCAGCCTTTCCCTGTGCAGCCCTTGACCATCTTTCTCCTGCTCACTCAGAATGTTTCAGTTGTCTTGCCAGGTTATGGCTGGAGCAGCTCCCTGGCTGGTTTGTTTCTCCGATTTCTCTTCCCACCACCTTTAGGGCTGTTTAAATCACTTGGAATCTGCAAATCAAATTTGAAAGCACAAATCCTTTGAATATTCAAATTTGCAATCACTGAATCTTTAATGAAATATGGCTAATGGAATTATTCATCTATGTTTGAATGTGTAACCATCCTCTTTTTGCTTGGAGCATTTGATGAAATAAAATGGAAACAGATGCTTTTGATTCCAAGGGATTGAGGGAGGATGCACACACTCGATATATTCCTGGGGAATGATGTCTGAGCTGAGACTCAGTGCTGAGTCTGAACGACACGCCTTCTAAATCGTGCCCTTTCTTTTCCTTTCAACCAAAGCCCATGCAACAAAATGACAAAGGATTGATAGATATTGTTATTTAGAACATACATTTTAATTATTTTAAAATAAGAGGTTGCATTGCACGGCAGTGGAGACAGAAATGAGGCTTGCTCACAAAGCAGACTTAAGGACAGGCTGCTAGGTGCACCATTATGGACATGGATATAACTTGAGAATATTTTACAGTTTACAATTTTAGACCTTCACGTACGCAGCAAATATATGGTTGCTTGAAAACACAGTTGTATATTACAGTTGTAATTGTAGCAAAACATAAATTTTGTTTGCAATGAAGTTTCCATTCTTTGTTAAGTATGTTTAGAAAAGATACGTGATCTTGAAGTTCAGCCAGAAGAGAAGGCCTAAGAGATAGTTTCATTTCGGACCGGGAAGGATGTTTTCTGGCAAAAACTCCACAATTTTCTTCCCTAACTCCAGATCCACCCAATAGATAAACAAATGAAGACACAGGAAAGACAGTGATCATGCTATAGCCAAGGCAACGAGCTATCAAAATCGATAAACACAGGATAACACACAGCATAGCTGCCTTATAGTTAAATAAGCCTTGGTTGGATCTCATGATCAAATCCTCTTTTCTATTTGTTTCAAACTCCAGCCCGCTTGTGTCTCAGTTCAGGAAGCATTCACCAGATCTATGTTGGTGTGTGTATCTGTGTCAGGTGCAAAGGTGGGGTGGGTGGGTTTGTTTGGTTTTAACGCCGGATTTTAAAAATTGTGACTAAAAAACTGCAGGTACTAATGCAAAGAGTGCAGACATTGCAATGAGAACTCAGTTCAGCATGGCCTTTTCCAACTTTGGGAATTTCTCCTGTGGCTAGCTTTCTCAGAGGCAGTAGAAAGAACTGGCCTGAATCTTTTTCTTCGCAGATAGGTGAGCTTTTCTGCCTGAACGGGGATGTTTGAATTGGGAATTCTAGGCTGCAGCTATATCCAAATTTAGGCCCCCTGGTTCCCAATACTACCTGTCTCTGTCCCCCATTACATGGGAAGGAAGTCCCCTTGGTCCCTGCGGGACCATGTTGCTGACTTTATCACAAAATGCTAAATCTGCTGAGTTAGGAGCAATCACTCAGACAGCATCCTGTGGTTTTACCCTTCCACTGAGTGCCCAGGACTTGGTAGAGCTTCATTCTGGGATACAGTGCCGCAGGGTGGCGACAGAAAACAAAGACATGCCTAAAATCCTTGGAGAGTGAGATTAATTTGGCCTGTGAAAGCTCCAAACTGCGTTGGTAATCACCAGAGGCGATTCCTCGTGTGTACACGATTTTGGGGGCAGGGGCCTTGGCTGTCTTCCAGCTGAATCCCAGCAGCAAATTGCTGATTGCTTCCGCCTGCGAATGATGCATGCCACCCCCACATGGAGGAGTCTGGGCTGCAGGCCACTTTAACAGCTGTCACCAGCCCTGGCACTAAAATCACTAATTCTGTGACCAGGGAGCCATTCCTGTGGCAAGCAAATTCCTGACGCTGCCAGGATTTCCTAAGCTAGCAACAAGGACAAACCTATTTTTTTTTTTTGCCAGGAGTTGCTGGGGCTTTTGTGTCCTTGGCTTTGGCACCCTGATGACCTTGAGGTGGGCACTCTCCTTCTTGGTATTCTAGTGGAGAGGGAGACCTGCACCACAACAGGAGAAACGTGGGCCTGGTTTTGGGAAAAGCCCTTCTGCCAACCCTCTTTTCCCTAATGCTCAACACCTTTCATTAGCTTGGGCAGCGCCCCCTGCTAGCAGCAACTGGGGTGTGCGCGAAGGGCAGATTTGAAAAAGTCCTTTGTTTTTTAATTTTCTTTTCTCCCTCATTTTGTATGTTTCCATGATTTTGGCACTGCCTTTCCCTGCCCTCCAAACTCCAGGAGGTACGTACCCCCATATCCCCTCGCTAGCTTCGCTGGGGCCAGGGGTGTGCTGCCATGCTTCTTTATTTTTCTGTTCTTCCGTTCTTTTAAATTGCTGGTGATTATTACTAGTCTTATCGCTGCTATTGCCACCGTTGCTAACTGGCTGCACAGTCCATGGGGAACTGGGGGGCAGGTGGGATGGTGAGTGGGTTGGGGGGGGGTGATGGGAAGGCGGAGTTTCCATGTCCTGTTTGGCCCACCCCTCAAAAAATTGCCCCAAAGAAGCTTCCCAACAGGGCCAGGTCTGAGCCTGGCAGTATCTCTCTCCCCAGCCTTGTCAGTACCCTGGATTTTTAGGAGTCAGAACCACATTGTAGGATGCAACGGTGAAGAACCAGCCTTTTGTCTGCCCCAAAGAGGCAGGGGGCAGGGAGGTCACTATATACCCCTCAAGAAGAGGCAGCTCCTCACGGCATGGACGTTGCTGTGCAGTATGGCGCCTTTGCTTGAAAATGGCAGCGCGGCCACATCTCTCTGGGAACTGACACTGTGAATCTGGCCTGAGAGGGTGCATAGCCACTGAGCCTGGCCTGCTCTTGCCAAGAAACTCTGTGTGCGCTTCCTAAGACTGGCTGCTTCCTGCTCCAGTAGGCCCAGCAGTGCAGCCACAGCGAGTGCACAGCTGCCATCATGAAACCATCCAGGCATTGGTGATGCCTTATTACCAGCCCTGCAGCAAGCAGCTGGCAAACCGTGGTTCCTTATCCCAGCAGGCATAGCTGTTCATGGTGGTGGGGTGTCCACGCATGGCTGCGCTGGTGCTACCTGCACTTACTGCACTTGCCCCATTACATTACTGCAGGTCACATGACAAGCCCCACCCCCTGCCTCCCAACATTCCCACAGCACTTTCTATGCCCCACTGAAAGCTCTTCCCCTTGGGTTTCCCCCCTTCCCATTAAGCTGGAAAAGGGCAAAGCTAGTATTAAGAGAAAGCCGCATTCCTTTCATGGAGAAAATATCTCAGTACATTTCTATTACAGATTTCTCAACCTCTTTTCATTTAAAATAATTCCCAAACCAAGAGATAAAGTTTAGAACTGCAGAAGCCTGGTTATTAACGTAGGACATTTGTCCTGAAGGGCCCTAAGAATTCGCAGGCAGCAGAAAGAAGGGGAGGCCTCTTGTAACAAGGACTAATGAAGTATTAATTGTGCTAAGCTGATGCATGCTGGCAGCTGCATGGCATTGGAGTCCCAGTTGGTGGAGGGAAGAGGCCCAGAGAGCTAGGGAGACGCTGGCAGCAGTGAGCTGTTAAGATCTTGATTGGGTAACGCATCATGGTTCTTACCACTCCATTTATAACACTGTAAATCCTTTCCAATCCTTATCCCGCCTAACTCTGCAACAACCCTGTGGAGTAGGTCACTGCTTCCATTTTTAAGGGTAGGGAGGTGGAGGTGGAGACGGGGCCTTGGCCACCCAATGATTCCATGGCTGATGAGTCTTTTGTGCCATCCTTTGGAGAACATTGACTCGCGCCATCATAAACGAAGGGAGAATGTTAATTTGTTTAATGTGATAGAATCACAGACTTGTAGAGTTGGAAGGGATCGCTAGGCTCATCCAGTCTAACCCCCTGCAATGCAGGAATCTTTTGCTCAATGTGCGGCTCAAACCCACTACTCTGAGATTAAGAGTCTCTTCCTCTATCCCAGATGTATTAGCCTAAATTGGGGTTAGCTTTTTTTTTTAGAGTTTCTTGGCAACCAGAATAACTTAAAACAAAGAATCAGCAGAAATTCTTGTGGCTTCATTCTCTGGAAGTCTCCAGACCGCTAAATATATATATCCAAAGTATATATTGTATATTCCTGGCTTCTAAATTTAATGCCATGTCATGGTGGAGGAGGAAAAGCTGCATAATGAATGGGCAGGGTCTATTCCCTCAGCTTCTTAAAACTGACAGCAAATTGGAAAACCTCTCAAACAACGTTGCTTCATGAACATTTGGTAGCCAGCTTAAAAGATTTCAAAACTTTGTGGACTTGGCTTATAGCAGATGGGACACACTCATTGAACAGTAACCATGGCTAGAAACCACTGGTTAATATCCTGGTCTCATGAGCTTATTTATACTCGTCCTGAGGGAAAAATACTTTGGGTAATTCTAGCTGGTTATTAGCAGCTTCGCTTGGGGGCTCCTTAACAGGGTGTGTGGGGTAATGACACCGCCTGCCCCCCGCTTTGTTCACAAGGCTGTTGTACCTCAAATGCTGTTCTAGCATGAAAACAACTTTGTGAGTGAAATTCCAACTTGGGTTTTTGCCTCAGACCCTTAACACAACCTGTTTGGAACTTGCACACACTAAAAAGCATCTTTTGTCTAGTGCTCCCTAGAGATGTTTCACTGTGTACTCTTCCGATAGGACGGTAGCAACCTGCCTAATACCAGGTCAAACCATTGGTCCATACAGCCCAGTATTGTTTACTCTAAAGGTGGGGAATCTCCAGCACATGGGCTAATCCCGGCCCGCAAGGCCTTTCCCCACAAATCCTGGTCAGCTGAAGAGTGGAGTCTAAATCCTTCTACTGGGAACAGATGTGTATAGTCAAGGCAAGCAGAAAGTTGTGTTTTGCAAGCAAAGGCAGAGTGCTGGTGAAGTCCCCCTCCACTGGCTTTCCTTGCAAAACACACCTTTCTTTCTAGTGAGTGGATCCTCCTTCCAAGGGGGGGTGGAAGCTGCTTCCAATTGCACTTTTCAGCCTTAAGACTATGTTAAAGCACTTGCCTCTGAAACCCCATCTTTTTATTGTAAACCCCCGACATAGGGTTTGAAGGGGAGTGACATGAAGGCTTGCAAAGCCATGCCTGTCTGCCATGTGACATCGTGTGATGGGTGGATCAGTAGCCCGGTCCACCTGTCAAATTTGTCCCATGAGGCCAATCTCATGGGCCTCTGTTTCCTCACCCTGGTCTACTCTTGACCGGCAGCAGTTCTCCAGTGTTTGGGGCTGAGAAGGGCCTTAAGATTCCTGGCATTCCTCGTAAAAGGCGTGTGCCCCAGCACCAGAGAGTGAGGATCCCTGCAGTGGCTCTTCTGAGAAGGTTGGCAGTGGTGGTGCAGTGGGCCACCCCATGATGCCAGGGGCTCCCAACAGGTGGGGTTTTCTGTGTTCCCTGGGGACTGTGGCAGGCACTATCTGGAGCAGTTGGCTTGTTTTGTCTTATTTTTCCCCTTTTCTTTCCCTTCTTGTGTTGCTGAATGAGGTCTCATTGTTGTATGTGCTGGTCTGTGGCTGTCAGGGCCTCCTTAGGAGGGGTCTCTAGTGTTCTGCACCTTTTAAATCTCGTTGGTTCATCTCCACTGCCGTGGGCTTGAGAGAGCAGCCAATGCTGACAGAAAATACCCAAAATTGTTGCCCTCTCCACCACTGAGATCTTTCCATCTTTGCCTCCCTGTCCTGTATTCCCCACCTCTCTTGGACGTGCTGTTGTTTGCAGCCTCTAACTGGGGAGGCCAAGCGAGGAGGGCCTGCAGCTACAGCATTCTGTTGTTTTCACAAGTGAGGTGCAAGGTGGCTTTTGCTGGAGGTGGTCCTGGGGGTCTCTTGGTGTTCAAAACGACCCCCGCTGTATTGACTGGCAGTCGCAAGGTCTCTGACCCTGTACTTGGGATCTGAGCTGTCTGGTATGGATTCTTTTTATTATCATTATTTTGGTGATGGCTTGTGCAAAAACTTTTCCCAAGACCCTGGATTTGGATCCTGGACACTTGAGTTTCAGTGTCAATTTGGGAAGGGCCACTGGAGTCTCCTGTGTTTACTGATGGGATGATGGGTGGGGGCATCTTTCTGAATGGGTTCCAGTTCTAAGCCAATCCCTCTCACCTCACCCTGACTAAAAGTCACCAGAGCGGGATTCCATAGAACTTTTATTCTGAGATGGGCTTATACAGAAAAGACTTTCAGGTCATGTTTGTATTTCAGGCCCCGCCCCACACCCCGCCTTTTGGGTGGAGCTCTGGAGGCCCAACTTAAAAGCCACACTGAGGCAGGAAAGGGAATAGCTGATTCCTAGTTTCAGTACGCATCCCTTTTTAATCCTGAAGCTCTTGTTAAGCTCTGCTTCTTGCCTGGAACTGTATGTACCCGGGCAGGCAAGTCTCAGGGACAAGAACCCATAGCTGAGAAAGACTGTGTAGCCATGGGTTGTCTGTTGGGAAGACTCTTGGTGCGTCTTTCTTTTTAAATTAGTTGGAGCTGGATATGAGGCAGGATGCAAACAGGGCAAACAGAATCCCATGGAGCTCAGAATCTGACTAAGCTATGAGCTTTGTCCATAAAGAGCCTAAGTAGGTAGATCCCAGCACTAGCAGGACACTGATGCCTCTTCCTTCCCCAGCATGTCGGCAGATCCATGTCTGCTCCATAGTATATGCAGCAGGGCACTTCTCTTGATGACCACCACCTCTGCCTTCCGCCTGCCCCCTTCAGCTGCTATGCTCGCCATGTAGCCACTGGCTGCTGCTGCTGCTGGTGTGGTGTGCGGCTGGCTCTGCTTGCACTGCTGACGCCACTCGCTCTCTTACACCGCCTACTTGTGCCTGTAGGCTCTTAGCTCTGCCTTTGCCTTAGCTGCTCTTGTGCCCAGCACCCTCCTTTCGGCCTGGGCATGCATTGTCAAGCTTGCTTCTTCTCTGCGCAGGTGGCCGGGTGAAGACGTGGAAACGGCGCTGGTTCATCTTGACGGACAACTGCCTTTACTACTTTGAGTACACCACGGTGAGTGGCACAGGGTGCTCTCGTAAGTGTCCACGGACGTGATCCCATGATGGGATTGCTAATGTGCAGTTTTGAAAGATGGACTATGGTATGTAGTCTTAGGCTCGTGTAAGAGCCCAGGACATGGGTTATCTGGAGTCAACTGCATAGCTGAGCTCTTACTGATTGGTGTGGGAATGGTGTAGAGCAGGCTTCCTCAACCTTGGTCTTCCAGGTGTTTTTGAGACTACTGTTCCCATCATCCCTCACCACTGGTCCTGCTAGCTAGGGATCATGGGAGTTGTAGGCCAAAAACATCTGGAGGGCCGAGGTTGAGGAAGCCTGCAGACTTGGCTTTAATTATTTAATATATACACACATACCACCTTTCCCCCCTGACAAGGATTCAAGGTGGCTTACACATTACAATAAGAACAGCTAAAAACACAGGAAGAAAAACTATTACTTATTAAAAAGCAGTTAGTTAAACAAACCTTTATAGTTTTAAAACTATCTAAACTAACTATATATTATTAGAAAGGTACAGATAGTTACATTGAAAAAAGTATGGCACCAGCCCTTTCATTAAAAGCAAGTCAGTTGCCCAAAGCCTGTTGTAACAAGAAAGTCTTCAGCTGCTGGCGGAAGGACAGCAAGGAAGGAGCCAGTCAAACTTCTCTAGGGAAGGAGTTTCAGAGTCCGAGAGCAGCCACCACAAGGCCCTCTCCCACATCCCAAAGGTGCCTGTGAGGGTGGCGGGACTGAGAGAAGGGCCTCCCCCAAAGATCTCAGATCCTGGGCAGGTTTGTATGAGGGATTGCGGTCTTTCAGATAGCTAGGACCCAAACTGTATTGGGCTTTATAGGATATATAACCAGCACTCTGAATTGTGCCTAGAAACAGACTGGTAGCCAGTAGAGCTGTTGTAACAAGGGGCTCTCAATCAGCCCCAGTCTACAATCTGGCTGCAGCTCTTTGAGCCAGATGAAGCTTCTGGACACTTTTCAAAGGTAGCCCCATGTAGAGTGTGTTATAGTAATCGAAACGGGATGCAACTGAGGCATGTGCCACTGTGGCCAAATCAGACATCTCAAGGATATATATTGGGTGCAGCGCATTCTGTTGTGGACCCATGAAAGCGAATGCCCTAATAAAGCTGTTAAGTCTGTCAGATGCCATGGTTGTGTTTGCAACAGTAGGCTACTCCTTTCAAATGAGCATTAAGAATGAATCTGTCTTGAGAGCAGTGTTCTTCCTGTTCAATGTTGGGATGGAAGAACCTGTAATATTTTGTCAGAATGAACCAGTCTGGATGTGTCTGAGTTAACAAATTGTCGTCTTGCAGGACAAGGAGCCACGAGGCATCATTCCCTTGGAGAATCTGAGTATCCGTGAGGTTGAAGACTCCAAGAAGCCCGTGAGTAAATGCCAGTGCTGGAGAGCACTTCCTAACTGGGTGGGAGCCCAGGCTGCAGATACTGTGTGCACGTAAAAAGAAAGAAAAGTATGGTACCAAGAAAAAACTGAATTATGCAAATCATTAACTAAGCTTGCCCACTTTTGTAGAGTTGATTCTGATTCTGCCATGGGGGAAGAGGGAAAGCTATGCAAGGACACCCAGCTGGCTACAGAAAAATCCTGTGCAGGGATAAGTCAGGCTTTTGAGACTTGACTCATCTTTTCTGCCCTAAGAGCAAAATGCTTGAGATGTTTGCAAGATGATTTTAAACCTGCACACAAAGTACTATTTTCTGTGCTTCTGCAGTGCAGAATATGCACTGTCTTTTGGAGGTCTCCAAGGTGTTGAAGGACCCTGTCGCATCTGAGCTGTTAGTGACTACACTTGGATAATGCTATCAGAGCTTAAATAGCCAAGATAGGAAAAAGCTCCATTCCTGTTCCCAGCTAGTTCACTCCTTCCTCTGCTTTGTGATCAATCCAATCAAAAAGTCTTCACCCATAGTTTCCTTGTTTGGATGAAATGGGGAAACTGTGGTTAATCAGTGATATTTCTAGTTTGCTTTCTTGAGGAGCAGTGGGGCTGCATGTGTGGGTAAAAGGCTTATTCATAATTACGTCTGATCCTCAGACAGCTTGCCAGTGATTTCTATCAAGTCGTTCTGGTGATAGCTGCAGTGGGCCAGGAATGCTGACCCAGCTAGTGGAATTGTAGGCCCTTGATGAGAGTTGCCTTCCCAGAGTGTTGCATTGCTGTCAGGAAGTCATACCAGAGAATTGGTTACTTGCTGTCGAAAATCCTGTAATTCCTGCTCTTGAAGGATGTCTGGGAAATCCCTGGAATATGCAGAAAGTTTGAGCTGGTGTTGGCCACAAATCAGTTCTGTTTATCCTTCTCTTCTTGCAGAACTGCTTCGAGCTGTATATCCCTGACAACAAGGACCAGGTGATCAAGGCTTGCAAGACTGAGGCAGACGGGCGTGTGGTGGAAGGGAACCACACTGTCTACCGCATCTCTGCACCCACCCCAGAGGAGAAGGAAGAGTGGATGAAATGCATCAAGTGAGGAGGGGCAGGAATGATGTGAAGGGATCTGGGTAGTTTGCTTGAGCAATGTGTCATTCATTCATTCGTATGTTGCTTTTCTGCACACACACAAATGCTCAAATTGGCTTACGACAAAGAAACAAAGGTGCATTTCAAACAAATACTACAAAACAATTTCATAATAACAAACCTCAAAAAACACATTTCAGCGCTTATAAATATAACAAAGATTACTTAAAAATGTAGCATCCAATAGCCCAAATTAACAAGGGAGCTTCAGTTTCAGCCTTAGCCCTAGAAATATGCCTCCCATGAAGTAGCTCACAGTCCCTCTCCTGCAGCAGCTTCTTATAAGGCTTACATGGGCAAAGGGTGGAGTAGCTGTAAACACCCCTCCCATGAAAAGAATTATTTCCCATTCCTCTAGATTTCCTCACTGTGAGGGAGGTGGGGGCGCAACTCTGTGGTTAGGTGGGCACCTGGAATTTTGGGGAGGAGATGTAGCAGCTGAGAATGGGCCCTCTCTATAGCTCCCTGGTTGAGATTTGCCAGTGGGTTGTGGGTTATGAGGGGGAAATAGGGCAGCCCTTAATGAAGTGCAGTCCCCCTGATCTTCCTGCTCCCTCTTCAAGCTAAATAATGCTTCCTTCCAGAAACAGTCGCTAAGGGGGTGGACTGATCCTATAATTATGTGCTAGGTGGCATCTCCAATCAGTTGGGGATTTCCCTTAACACTTTGTGGGTTTTTTTACTCACTCTCTCTCCCCCCCCCCCCCGCCTCCCACTTGTCTCTCTTCAGAGCTGCAATTAGCCGGGATCCATTCTACGAGATGCTTGCTGCACGCAAGAAGAAGGTCTCCTCCACCAAGAGACATTAGCCACATGGCTTTGTTGAGTAGCAGTGACATTGGCAGCTGTTGCCTCTCCGTCTCCTGGCAGAGAGGAAGAGGAGCGAGACGACACAGACCCGCCTGCTCTGCATTATGACCCCGAGGGGGGACTAGCTTCAGCTTTTGCTATTCTTTTCTGGTTTGGGGGCAGGAAGAGTTGCGGGGGGTAGGCTATGTTGATGGCAACCACCAGCTCTCACTGACTTATTTAATTTGCAAGAATGCCATCTCCCTGCCAGCCCCTCAGCTGGGCAGCTTGAAGCCAAACCACGTCACTGGTAGCCCAAGTGGCAGGAAGAGAAGAATTGTTGGGGTCTTTTCTGCTACCGTGGCTGACTTGCTCCTTGCCTGTGCCGATGGTGAGGCAGACCTATTCAAGCTGCCAGCGAGAAGTGTCGGCTGTACCAGGCTTTAGGCCTAATACTCTCCGAGACCCTGAATCAGGAATGGACCACAAACTGCCAAAGGCATAGATCAGTCTGCAGCAGAGGTTGGGGGCATGGCTCTTTAGCACTGAAGCAGAGAGATCCCTGTGGCCCTCTGCATCGCCATGTTGCTCCCTGTTCTTTGGACAGGTAAGCCCAATGGCTTCTTTCCCCCAAAGCAGTTGAGCTGTATGCTCTTTCATGTTTAATTTCCAGGGTTCTCTGTCGCAAGGAGTTTTATTAACCACGTTGAGTAATAAGCAACCGAGAATGTCAGTCCCAACAGCTGGCATGATGAATAGCAAGGCTGCCACCTCCAGGATTTCCCCTGCCCTCGTTCTAGAGGGCACTGACTTAGGCTGCCTCGTATGTGAAGCAGGAATGAGGCCAGCAGAGGGCTCACTCAAGCAACCTTGCCCAGCTGAGAAGGCGGTGCTCTTGTGAGCTAGCGGCATGCATGTGGTTGTGGGTGGGCAGGTAGCGTAACCCTCATGGATGGTTTACAGGGAGGCTTTTCACCCCTTTGCCAGTGGCTGCTGGGAAACCCTCTCATCCAGCAACTGGGCACAAAAATTTATCCCTGCAGCCAGAGCTTCCTCCGTTTTTTGTTTGTTTGTTTAACATTGCAATCGGGAGCAGACAGAGCTGAAGAGAAAAGACCTGCACCATTCCCTGCTACCCTGAAGAAAGAAGCTGAAACAGGCTGGCTCTGGATTCTTTGACATAGGCTATCTTCTTACAGTTGCACTTTTCAGTAGAGGGAGTGGATGGATTGGGATGAAGGCTGTCCTGGACAGTGGGGGCACTTCTTGGCTCTGAAGCACAAGCAGATGATTGGTTGCTGGGGAACCATTGGAAGCCCAGGGTGGGTGGGGTATGAGATGATGGCTTATGCCTGGAGCACTGAGCTGGGGTAGGCCGTAAGAAGACGGTTTTCCCCGACTGTTGATTTCATTATGCGCCTTGGAAAAGCTCCAGTTTTCCCCAGCTCAGTATTAATCTATTTATCGGAGATGTACATACTCTCTGTATAGATTTTTCTCCTTTTAGATTATTTTGTATTTGTTTTTAAATAAGAGGATTGTTTTCTGTGAAACAGCAGAATTCTAAAAAAATTGCTGTGGCACAAGGGGGGGCGGGAAGCAAGGGGGTTGCGGGAGGAAGGTGGAAGTTACTCCTGGTCAAAAAGTTTGGTTACAGTTTTTTGTGTTGAATCCTTTTCCACCCCATTGTTGGGTTTTTGTTGCCACAACCTTGTGAACTAGCACAGAGCAACTGCAGCAAATAAATGTTGATCTCACACTTGGCTCTATGCCCTTCTTTGGCTGCCTCTGTCTCTGTGATCTACATTTATGTGGTTTTCCTATTTGAGGTTAGTAGCATTACATCAAGCAATTCAGGGGCCTTGGGCCAGTCTATTTAGATCTGTGAGATTGAGGACATTTCTGTAGCCATACTGAGGAAGGGTTTCATTGTGGCTTCCCTCCCCAGCTTTAATTTTTCTTTATCTGCCAGGGAAAGCTGCTGGTAAGATTGGTTTAAGTTAAGGGACCAGAATGTAAAGCATTCATCTGGCTTCCCAGCATTGACATTGGTTACTGATAGCTAGCTGCTATCAGTAGCCAGATGCAAAGAGGTTATAAAGCGTACATTAGGAAATGAGGTTACAGTGGGTTGTATTCAAGCTCGCACTAAGGCAAACAGGGCAACAAATTCTCCTTGCTCAACAGAAAGTTATTTCCCCAAACATGTTCTGGAAAATCTCCTAACCCTGTGGAGCAGAGCTTGGGGATTGCGTGTTTGGGGGTGGGGAGATGGGAGTGGATGTCCCACTATGCTAGCAGAAATCCTTGCACAGGTACAATTATTTAACTGGATACTGCCCAGGGTGTTGTTTTTTGAGAGGGGCTTAGAGAAGACCCTGGTGGATTTGGGATAAGACAGCAGGCTACAGTGGGGCCCCTAGTCTGTGGATGATTTGGGTTTGCATCTCCACAGTACAGTAGTGTACACAAGCTGTGGAACCTGCAAGTTGTTATGTTTGGGGAACAGCAAGAGCAACCCACTTGTGGGTAAAGTGTAAGCATGCCTACATTGAACCCACCTCGTCACAAACCAGCATAATGTTAAGATAGTGTTATGTCTATGCCTTTCCCCTGCATGGCTTTGCAAAATCAGTTTTTGTTTCATCAGATTCTGGATTTTTAAAGCTGTCTCGGGGGATGTGCCTAGATGGGGTTTACATGCCAGTTGACCTCTATTATAAAGCTTTAAAATCTTAGTAGCACTGTATACTTACAGAATAACAGGATTACCTCCAAAAATAGGCAACAATTGCTTTGTCTAAATAACATCCAGCAAAACTTGGGTGTTCACCTCCAGTGTGTCTCAGATTCTACAAAAGTGAATTAATCAGTCAGACAATTGCATTCAAAATACACATTAGCAGAACAAAGGTGGTGTATCTAATGCAGACTTTCTTGATCACCACAGCTCTTCCTGATAATGGAGCAAATGGGGTTGAACTTTGGCTAATTTCCTGCATGGGTTCTTAGTAAGAACTTCAAAATTCTGCTCGGGTCCACTATATTTCTTTTAAAGATCCCGCTCTTGCTAAAATTGGTTCAACTTTTCAAACTCATGCAGCCTGAGCAGCAACCAGCAGATGGCACCAAGGTATCACATTTGGGTTGTAGGGGAAAAGGAATGCTTATCTGCAGAAATTACCTTACCTTAAATAATCTCTTAACACTCTAGGCTGTTTTTCTTAAGGAATGTAAGTTTATAGCAGCTTTGCAAAATGGTTTTCAGTGCCCACAAAATGTAAATAAGAATCAATGTGCTATCTGTGGTGGTAGTGGGTAACCTGGTTTGATTAAGTCATAGGTGGGATGAATATGTTAGCAATGCTCATGCTTCTCATGATCTTCCACCCCTTTCTCTGATATCCAAAGCAAGGGTTGGTCCCTGTCGCGATTCCTCGCGGCGCTTTTAGCAGAAACGCTCTGAGTCCCAGGTTTTTCCAGTGCAGTCTTTTTAATGTGAGCTATATACAGGTATTTACAAAAACAGTCCATACAGAGTACCTGCTCCTTAAGGCAAACGAATACTCTCCACAACAGCACCACCATACCACAGCACAACCACCACAACCACTGTTAAACAGGCTTTCCTTTTAAAACAGGTGATAGCCAATCACATTAACCCCATTCCTGCTGAGTCACTCTGACCCAGCACTTTACAGAGTATTGCATCATCCTGTTGAAGCCTGCAGACTTACTCAGTATCCTGCAAATCCCAACACTCCTCCTTAAGTCAAAGGCTTGAGACCTAATAATTCTCTTAAGTCTCGAAATTTAGGAGCATCCAAACATTTTGTATACAAATCTGCCACATTACATTTTGTGTTACAGTGCTGTACCTTTAACACATTTCTTTCCAAAGCATTTTTCACATTTCCGTATCTTATCGCTATATGTTTACTCTTGCTCTTAAAGTTCTGTTGGTTAGCAAGCTGTTGTGCAGCCATGTTGTCACTTAGCACAGTGATTGGCATTTCAGAAGGTATTCCAAGCTCTTTTGTTAGACAAGCAAACCACTCTATTTGTGACACACATTCGCTTATGGCTGAGTACTCTGCTTCACAAGTACTTGTGGCAACAAATGTTTGTTTCTGGGATTTCCACTGAACCAGGGCATTTCCAATATATATGGCATAGCCAGTGGTAGACTTTCCATTTTCTCTGTCCCCCCAGCTGGCATCAGTGTATGCATACACTTGCTGATCATATCCTGTATCCAGCACCAGTTTGTAATCTTTTGTGCCTTTCAGATACCTTAGGATTCTTTTAAGTGCTACCCAATCTCTCTGAGCCGGGTCTGCACTTCTTTGGCTTAACATGTGCACTGCCAATGTTATGTCGGGTCTTGTCCAACAACTTAAATATAACAGGGAACCCAACAGAGAATGAAACGCTGTTGCATTCTCACATTTTTGCCCTTCTGGTTCATTTTTGTACTGGGTAGTTATGGGAGTGTCAACCTCATTTGCCCTCTCCATTCCATATGTCTTCAGTAACTTTTCGATTTTTTCCTTCTGACTCAGAGAGTAGACGCCCTCTTCATTTCTCTGAACCTCTACTCCTAAGTAATTCTGAATCTCTCCCAAATACTTCAGTTTGTATTTGTTACCTAGGCTGTTTATAAACCAAGACACTTGCTTTTGTGCAGTTGTTATTAGACAGATATCATCAACATACAAAAGTAAATAACAAACACTTCCTTGCACCATTGCTGAATATAAACAGGAATCAGCCAGGCTTTGTTTGAATCCCATCTTTTTCAAAGTTGTGTCTATGCATTCATGCCATAGACGTGCACTTTGGTGCAACCTGTATAGTGCCCTTTGCAGCTTTAACACCATGCTGTCTTTCTCCAGCTCATAACCTGGTATTTGCTGTAAATACACCTCGGCGTCGATAGGAGCATTTAAATATGCTGAGGCAACATCAAAATGATTAACTTTTAACCCTCTCAGGCTTGCCATTGCTAAAACTGATTTTACTGTTTCAGCCTTTGCTGTTGGGGCAAACACTTCATCATAATGTATCATTTTTCTTTGTGTAAAGCCCCTTGCAACCAACCTGGCTTTCCTCTGATAACTACCATCAGCCAGCTTTTTCACTTTAAAAACCCACTTACAGCTTATGGGCTTTTTACCTTCAGGCAATTCTGCAGGTACAAACACACTGTTGTTTAGCAGAGAGTTATACTCTGCCTGCATTGCCTTTAACCACGCCTCTTTCTCTAGAGTAGGTAACTCTTGCACTTCTTCAAAGTTTTCTGGCTCAGTTACACAAACCTGGTTTATGGTGGCTGGGAACCCATAACGGTCTGGAGGTTGACCTTTATTACTTCTTGCAGACCTCCTTGGTTCATTAATCTCACCCCCTGGGCTACCTTCAGGACTGCTTTTGGGGTGGATTGATTCTGGAGATTTACCTCCTCCTGTCCCTGTTGCACTTTCTTCTCTCCCCTGCTCCATGCTAGCAGCTGGAGAAAAATCTTCAGTCTTTACCTCCTCCCTTTCAGTTTCTCTGGGAGAGCTGCCAATTCTTAGCTTTGTTTCAACTGCCTTATCAGGTATGCTCGGCAGTAAAACTTTTTCTGGCAGCAGGTTTGCATGTATCTTGGGCCAATTTCTTTGCTCATTAAAGCTGGCTGACCGACTATAACTCAAAAGATTTTTATCATCTTCAAACCTGTAGGCTTTTGTACCACTTTCATACCCAAGAAATAGCAACTGCTGTGCCCTTTTCCCACCTTCTCTTCGGTTCTTTACAGGTATGTCAACCCACGCCTTTGTCCCAAAGATTCTCAAATGTTGCAAACTGGGACTTTTGTTATAGAGAATTTTATAGGGTATGTCATCTAGTACCCTTGACCACAAGCGATTCCCAATATAATTTGCGGTCTTAATACTCTCAGCCCAGTACTTAATTGGAAGATTTGCATCTGCTAACAATGCTTTCATTTGTGTCTGCAAGACACCTCCCCTACGCTCTGCTACTCCGTTCTCCTGAGGCGTTGCCACATTGGTAAGTCTATGTTTAATCCCTTGGGAACGCAACCAGTTTCTTAGGGAGTTTGCCATAAACTCTCCTCCCCTGTCTGACTGAATGGAGCACACCTTTTCGCCAAGTTGCCTTTCTACCCTTCTTACCCAGAACTTCAAAGTTTGGGCAACGTCAGACTTTTGCTTTAATGGATAGACCCAGCCAAATCTAGAATAGTCATCCACTAGGATCAAACAGTACTTGTTATGGGAGACACTTGGTGGAAAAGGACCAGTTACATCAGCATGAATCAACTCCAGTGGTTTTTTGGTTTCTCTCTGGCTTGCTCTTGCTACTGGGCAAGCCCTGCTTTTAACCTCCTTGCAGATATTACAGTCTAAGTAATTATCACAACTTTTAATGTTTTTCATCCCCCCGCACAACTCCAATGTTTTGTTTAGCACCTTATAGCTAGCATGAGCCAGACGCCTGTGCAGGAGATGAATACACATATCATGGGTTGGGACATTTTGCACATTCGCAACCTTAGACTCACACTGCAGTACATACATATTAGTTCTAAGGTTAGCATTTGCCAACACTGCCCCATTTTGCTTTATCTGGCACTGATCTCCCACAAAGTTTACTTCAAAGCCTGCTTTTGCCAAGTCAGGAATGCTCAGGAGATTGTTTTGCAAACTAGGCACACACAACACATTCCTGAATGTGTGTCCCAGCTGTGGGAACACAACCTCCCCCTCACAAACCACATTAGCTTTCTGGCCCGTAGCAAGACTTACATGTTTTTTGTTTGAAGCCCTAGCATCAGTTAGCAATCCTTTTCTTTTACAAAAGGTTTGAGAAGCTCCACTGTCCAGAACCCACAGCTCTTCATTTTCTTGACCATCTGCAGACACCCAAGCGGTAGACTCTCTCTGCTGCCTCCTGTGCTTCTGCTGTTTTTGTTGTTTTCTTGGGCAGTCCCGCAGCAGATGGCCACTGGACTTGCAGCAAGAACACCTTTTTACTTTGTTGACCACCGGCTGGTCTGCAGCAGCTCCTCCTGGCTGTTTCTCCGGCTCCCGACACCTCTGCTCTTCCCGGCTGTTGTTCCCTCTGGGATGCTCCAACAGCTGGGCTGAGGTCATCGTTCGCTCTGCACGCCTGTCCTCCTCTGCATACAACCGTCCAGTAACGTATTCCAGAGTCAGCTTATCAGTCTCTACCGACTCGAGGGAGTTGACCAGCATATCATAGCTGTCATCAAGGGAACTCAGGACTATAAAGACTTTGTCCTCTTCCCCCACAGGCCTCCCTCTTAAGGCTAACTCCTGAAAACAGCCTGTTAGGAATTTTAGGTGGTTTACCAGGGAGTCCCCCGGTTTCTTCCAACACCGGTACAGTCTCCTGGTCAATGTTATCAGTGAGCCAGCTGTCTCTCGCACATGGACAGCCTTGAGTGCATTCCACGCCTCACTTGCCGTCACCTTGTCAGCTACGTAGACTAGCTGGCTGTCGTCCACTCCAAGGATGATCGTAGCCAAAGCTTTCTCATCCTTTTCTAGCTGGACCTCTGTTAGTGCCAGCTTTTCATCGTCGTCCTCATCCTCCTCATGGGGCTGCTGTGGAGTTTCCACCACCTTCCACAGGCCCTCACGCTTGAGGAAGTGTTGCATGCGGACCGACCAGATGCTGTAGTTTGTGGCCGTCAGCTTCTCCAGCAACACGCCACTTCTGGACTGCTCCATCCCTGCAGCTCACCTCCAGCACCCACGGCTAGATAACTGCCACCTGTACTCTTGCGCAGCGGAAGCGTGCTGGGCCCATAACCCTGTCGCGATTCCTCGCGGCGCTTTTAGCAGAAACGCTCTGAGTCCCAGGTTTTTCCAGTGCAGTCTTTTTAATGTGAGCTATATACAGGTATTTACAAAAACAGTCCATACAGAGTACCTGCTCCTTAAGGCAAACGAATACTCTCCACAACAGCACCACCATACCACAGCACAACCACCACAACCACTGTTAAACAGGCTTTCCTTTTAAAACAGGTGATAGCCAATCACATTAACCCCATTCCTGCTGAGTCACTCTGACCCAGCACTTTACAGAGTATTGCATCATCCTGTTGAAGCCTGCAGACTTACTCAGTATCCTGCAAATCCCAACAGTCCCTTGCTTTGGATATATGGTCCCTGCCTGGCCTCTATGGGCGGGAAAGAGGATTCTTCTCATTTCCTTTTATGGCAGTGGTAGCAGTAAGTGGAGGAAGGGCTCTTTCTAGATGCTCTCAGTACCACATCAGGACTGAAAGAGCAGTGGTGCTTGGGCCTTCTGGCACTGTAGTATGGGGAGGGCATCTTCCAATGCTGCCATTTCAGCTTTTAGGGGAGTAAGGAGGAAGGGTGGGTGCTTTGGGGTCAGGGGGAGGTGCAGATTAAAGGAAACAATGAACCCTCTGTCCCAGATAATTTATTTTAGCCAGAGAAGTCTTTAAGGGTGCCTTAATAACTTGTCCCCTCCTTTTGCAGTGCCCCCTTAAGAACACTGGGAGTTTGCTTCCAAGCTAAGCCATGCTTTAGGCCGATATACATGGCATCACTGTTGCTTCTGAAAATACTGTAGAATGAGTCCCTAGTTGTTCTCCACTACCATTTGCACTTCTTCTCTTATCTAGTCCTCTTTCAGGGCTCCTGATTAGCATCCTTCTCCAGCTTGTGACATCATATCCCCACCACCAAACCAATTTAGTTTGTCTAACACTCTCTCCACACAAGGTTCTTTCTCTGCCAACCTGGTCCTGTGTATGGTCTTCTCAGTGCCTCTTATTCTTCCGTCATGGATGATTTCAGCAGCAGGAGCCACAGTATCCCTTGTTGGTTTCAAACCAGCTTCCTATGGCATTCCTCTCCGTTGCAGTCTGCACAGAAAAATGTGTCTGGGAGGATCTGGGGTGAATATGTAGTTATTGTGCCCAGGGGTCCCAGGAAGGTGACCTGGAAAAGAAATTGCAATTAGTCTTACAAAGAGTGAAAAATGGGCAGCACGAAGATATCCAAGCAACAATGATTGCATTTTTCAGTAGTGGTGCCTAATGGCAGAATATTTTATGCAGTTAGGTGCCTCTTAATGCTATATTATTTTTAGGAAGCTGTTATTTTTCATTACCGCTCCCTCAAAAGGACATTAGATTGAGCTAGTTTGAAAACAAGAAAAATATTTGCTGCCTTTTACTGCACCAGGTTTTGCCCTAAATTGTCTAGATATCTGATGGAAGGCCTGAAAATGTCTTAGATTGGAAATTACATGGTGATTTGAAAGTAATTCACATGCATTTCCAACCTCCCCGGAGATGCTGGTGATTGAATTTAGGAGCTTCTGCATGCAAAGCTGATGCTCTACCAGTGAACTACAGTTTTTCCCCAATCTACATCACTCCCAGTGCCAGGTTCTCCATAATTTTTAAAATTTATCTATGTGGGGTTTGTTAAGCACCTCTCTAAGCCAATCCCCCAGGAAGCTGACTTGACTTCAAAGAACAAAGGCAGAATCATTAATACCCTGATGAAAGGTCAGATATTCAGTCAGACATGGAAAGGGGTGGAGTTCCTCCTCCAGCTGTGTGTTACTTAGCAGAATTGAGAGGGGGAGATTGCCAGAGAAACAGGGGTGTGATGTCACCACAGAGGTTTGGGGAACAGGGTTTTCTGGGAAGGAGGAGCAAGAAGTGGGTGGAGCTCTGAAGTGTGCTGGCTGGAAAAGGCTGCACCGAGAAGCATGACTGGCTGCTGCTTTGGATCCAAGCTGCTGACAAGAGGAGCAACGAGAGATAGACTTGGGATGTGTTGTTCTGCACCCCCACCACTGAAGGCTTCAGCTGTAAACATGTATAAAATAAACCATATTTCTTAAAGACACTAGTCTCTTATTGTGCCTCATTCCAAAGGAACATAAACCCAGGAATCTCTTGCTACTGCTTGACAGAGATTGGGGTGGCCTGTAACAATATAATTCCTGAATGTGATACATTTCAGTGGCCAATGCACCCCGATTTTGCTGTGTGTGAAATAGTCTCAGTGGAGCAAGGCGTTTTACCTCCATAAAGAAGCCTTTCCCTCTCTCTGATAGTTTGTCCACTTCCACTTTGTAAATTCCTGCTTCCTGCAAAGGGAAGTGCACAGCTAACTTGCTCTGCTTCTAAACTCAAGATTATGAAGGTTTAATAGTATGAACTAGTGTGACTTGCAGCAAAATCTTGAACTATGGTATGCTCCTATTGAATGTTCCAGCCATACCTTCTTTCGGGACACTCCCTTGCAAGCTCAAGGCGATGGGGCTGGTTAGGAGGCTCCATGGGAATAGTATTGGAAGTGGGGCTCCCCTCCTCCCAAGCAGTTGCCTCATTCTGTCTAATAATAGGACCAGCCATGGATCTGGAGAAGTAGAGCTGGGGGGGGGGGGGGACTTATACAGAGAGACATAGTGGTTAAGAGCGGTAGATTCGTAATCTGGGGAACTGGGTTCGCGTCTCCACTCCTCCACATGCAGCTGCTGGGTGACCTTGGGTGGCTAGTCACATTTCTCTGAAGTCTCTCAGCCCCACTCACCTCACAGGGTGTTTGTTGTGGGAGAGGAAGGGAAAGGAGTTTGTTAGCCGCTTTGAGACTCCTTCAGGTAGTGATAAAGTGGGATATCAAATCCAAACTCCTCTTCTTCTATTGCCAAGACCTGATTTCCATTCCAACTACTTGCACCATCTCCACCATCTTGCCCTAAGCAGGCCCTTCCCGACACTGCCTGCAAATTTAGGAGCACTTTTGCAGGGGGGGAATCTTGCAAATGCAAGCAGGAACCATCTCATGGGGCAGCCTTAGGTTTAGAGAATGCCCCCACTGTGGATAGCAGTGCAGAGTGAATGTGTAGCCCCAATTTCTTGCCTCACACAATTTGACATAAAACAGCCGAATAGAGATGTTCCTTCTCCCGATATCTTGACTAGGTCCTCCATCTGCCCTTCTGCTCATCCATGACAGAGAAGCAGCAATATGCTCCTCTGACCCTACTCTTCACTTCACAAAAAGTAACCAGTGGTTGGTTGACACTGTTAGGCCACACAGCAATCTTAACAGCAAATGAGCATGGTACCTGCGGGAAGAAATGTATTTTGCAGGCTGACTGCTGGGTCAATCCAGTGTTTCTACAACAGAAGCACAGCTCGGAGGAAAATGTAGCAAGTGTGAGAAAAATTAACACGTACCGCTTGTGCAGAAACAGCTTTGACTTCCTCCGCAGTGTGAAGAATGCTCTAAAATCTCCAGTCCACTTAACACTTTCTCAAGTGGCAACCATAGTATAAGACCCGCTATCCCACCAGGGGCCAGCTGAATTATCCTGAAGTCTCACCTGAGAATGGGAACAGAAAGATGTGACTTAGTAATCATTGAGGAAACTGCTTGTTTAAAAACAAGTACCTTCAATTACTCAAAATTGCTGAAATAATCCTCCCCTGTAGAGCTCAAAGTGGTAGCAACATAACGTTTGGTACAGAAGGGCTCTTGATCTGTGAAGAAGTAATTGATGCCTGTGGTATTTTCTAGAAAGAGATAGATGGTGCAGAAAAACCGTGTCCTTAAAACCATCTTCCATATACCACTGTATCCCCAAGACAAAAAAGGGAGAAAGCAGAAATACCAGGGCGACCCACACACTTCTAAACCATGAGGAGATAAAGGTGATAAATGCCTGGTTTATAATGTATACGGGCTAAACCTGTAAGATGAACAGTAACTGGTTGCCCTACTTGGTTACTATTATACTGTACAACCTTTAGCCAGATACCCACATTAGAACCACTCCCCTGCATGCTCAGTGCCAATATTTTCCTCAACTTTTGCCTTTAGGAACCACTAGATGGC
Source organism: Podarcis tiliguerta (assembly GCF_965153285.1). Classification (NCBI taxonomy): domain Eukaryota; kingdom Metazoa; phylum Chordata; class Lepidosauria; order Squamata; family Lacertidae; genus Podarcis; species Podarcis tiliguerta. Next base: position 92,266,709 of record NC_139535.1, on the reverse strand, counting down.
AACCACATCAAAGTATCTTACACAAATAGCCCCGCTTAAAGGGGCTCTGGTCACTCCCAGCACTGGGTGGGCTATGGGAGCAGAAAAAAGCTGTGGGGGAAGCAAACCCACACAATTCCACCCCCCCCCCAAATAACCTCAGAGTTCACAGAGCTGATGCAGAAAGAAACTGCAAGACATATGTGAAGGGGTATAAAACAAATTTAAAATGTGAGGGGTCGATTCAGCTGCAAAAGGTTGCCCACAGACATTGCCAAGAGCACTGTGGACCAGGCCGAAGCCTCCATTGCACTGAAAAATAAAGGCCCGCAGCAGGGCAGAAAGAGCAAATGCTCCCTCTGCTGGCTTAGTCAGACCTGAGCAGAGAGAGAGGCTGGAGATTGTGTCTCCTCAGCTCAGCTGGCCCCAGATATCATCTCAAGGTCAATTATGCAAAAGTCTCTCCCACTAGCTGTTACCTAGGCATGGCAAAGCATTTGTTCAGTTCTGCACGCTGAGTGATTCTGCTGGACAGGACAAGGATCAATAGTATACTAAAAGTGAGATACAAATATTCTTCTTGGGAGAGGGAGGGGGAAACAATACAATTTATAGAACCACTGGCTTGAGGGCCTGTAAAAATAATGCCTGTTTGGAAAGCCAAGGCACTTGCTTACTTAGCTCTGTTATTGGTGGTTGGTGTGTCAAAAGCGAGATTCATATTTTTAATTTGGTAAAGCAACAAGTAATGTTGTCTTACAGGGCAGGTGCTTGAGGGCATATGCTAGCACATTGTTCTCTGTGCATAGCATTAAAGCAAATGAAAATAATGCATTTGAAGGATATTTAAATAATTAAGCTTGAAAAGGCACAGCTTTGTAATAAAAGTAGGGCATATTTTCTGCCTAGGGAGTTTCCAAAGCACAGAGTTCTCAAATAACAAATTGTAATCATCAGCGCTGAGAGCAATTTAGCTCAAAGATGTGTATAAATCAGAGCTTTTTAATATGAATGTTTAAAAATTCCACATATATTAAAAAGCTCTGCACTTTTTTGATCTACACACATCTTTGAACTCATTGCTCTCAGAACCAACAATTACAATTTGATGAGTCACCAGAGAGGCACAAGCAACACAACATTTAAGAGAGCGCAGGAACAGACATCCTGATAAGGTGCATGCTGGGATTGTTTGAACAGGGAACAGGTGAGAGCCCGGGGCTCCAAATGTAAGAAGATGGGGAACAGCTTATGGCAGCTCCCAGTTTCTCTCTAAGGTAACTACATGATTTGGCATCTGTATTTTAATTCTAGTATTAAAGCACTTTTGTGAAAGCAATGTCCACTTCTTCATGGACCATGAAATTTAGATGTTGTTATAAAGCATGGTTTTCAAACAAACTCCAGATTACCACTAGATTTTGACGTGAGAAAGTAAACACTTTCCTCATCAGAGTGTATTAGAAGAAGAGAATTTGTCAAGATCCAGACATGGAAAAGATTCAAGGGTATTCACATGGTAGGTGATTGACTAGTTTGGGATTTGCCTCAAAAGAGCTACACAACTTCAGAGACAAAGTAAAGTAAAAGTACTTAAGTCATTAGTATCAGTTCTGCAAAGGCTATGAAAGTAATTCATGCTTCTTGAAAAAGAATATCAGCACAAATACCTGTACTTATAAAGGTCACTGAGCATGGAAGGCACTGAACCACATGGTCCGGGCAGCCATTATGCAGATGGAAATGTGCCAGTTGTTATTCAGTGGCCAAAGCATCCTCCCAGCACATGGTCAAATTGAAGCCGACACATGCTCTGCTATACCTAAAGGATGGGTTCAGGCCTAGACTGAAGTGGAGGGAGAAAAAGGTGGCACATGCTGGCAAACATCACCCTGTCCCTTCCCTTTTGCATTCCTGCCACTGCCTGAAGCAATGCAGAAGCAAATGCCCTTTTGTAATGGGTTTGGTCTCCACCTGAGGGGAAAGAGAGGAGGAGAACATCTTGCTAGGCAAAAGATGATTGGGAGGGGCAGAGCTAGTCAGGTACAGGGGCACTAGGAAAAACAGCCAGCCAGATAATGCAAACAGGAGGAACTGTTTTGAAAGTACTGTAGTCGTAACCATTGCCAACTCAGAAGGTAGTGCCTCTGGTGGGGTCATGCTCCTTCTGGGGTAGTTTGTCCACCTTTGGTCCCCTGTGGCTCTTAGAAACTATCAGCATGCAACAGCCACCACATCCTGGAAACGGCTCAGACAGTCCAGCTAAACCAGATGAGGGTATCAGATTGGTCTCAAACCCTCAGTGAGTTAGGGATTTCCCTGGCAGGCGAAGACAGGCTGTGGTGGATTGAGTGGATGAGACCAACAGGGGGTCCAATGGTGAAGAAGGCGGTTTCTGCAAGTGCCATAGACGGAAGTGAGGGGCAGATGGGGCTCATCAACCCGGGAAGGTAGCCCACCTAGGAGAAGGAACAGTCTGACCCTAAACCTCCACTGCCTTGCAGAACATCTTTGGGAAAAGAAAAGGGTAAGGAGTAAACCCTACATAAATCCAGAGTGGAGTCCCTAAGACAGTTGTATGATGCCTTGTTTGCCTCTTTCCAGCAACTCCTACATCCAAGCTGGTGCCAAATGTATCACTCTGCTTTCCTTTGAACTTACATCAACAAGGCTGAGAGTCTTGTCATCTGGGCAGCCCAGGACCTCCATACACACTGCCCAGGCTTGTGCCCTGAGAAGATCACATTGATCCTGCTAGTGCAGCAGTTTGACTTCGCCCCTGAAGGAGCATCCCATTGTCTTTCGAAACAGATGGATGCCAACAACTCCCAGATAAACTGAGTTAGTAAGAGAGGTGTATTGTCTTGCATGGGTGCGGTGTGTATAATCTCAATGCAAGGCATTATGAACTGTTGAAACCTGCTGCTTGCATGTGTGTGCATGCAAACAGACAAAATCGTATAACACTGTCAACCAGGCATAGATGATAATTTTTGCTGTCTGTCTGATAGGTTTTCCATGAGTCCTAGCAGGAGATAGCTGCAGCAGGAATAGCAGTCAGAAAGGTGTTATCTGTCCTGAATCTTCTAACAGTCAGCTTCATTGAACATCCACGAATTCTAGAGTTATGAGAGACGGAGAAAGTCCTGTCCTGCTCAGGTCTGATGCTGAATTCTACAGGGAAAGCAAGCCTGGAAGCTGGCTCATGGATAGCACTAAGCGAATGACTTGTTCCTCCCAGCTCCACCCACTTGTAGAGAACTCCTTATAAGCCCTTGCGGTGTTGGAGGGTTTCAGGGGTCATGACACCAGTTTCCTTCCATTGTGTAGCACCACTCAGGGCCCTGTATGATTCTGCAAGGCTGTGCAGCAATAGGGCTGGAGAATTATTGTCTTTCAGTTCCTCCCCTGTTCTCAACTGCTCCACGAATTCCAGCATGGAATTCACATGCTCCCGCATCTGCTGCCCCTTTGGAACCTCATCCCATGCAGTTTGAGTAGCGGCACTAGCTTAGTGCCAAATTCCGAAGTGCAGGGTCCTTCCATGATAGTCACAGCCATGCGCTCTCACAGCCACACCATCTTCTAAGATTATGTAGTCAAAATGAGCTTCCAGTCTCTTTGCTTGGAATTCTGTTTAGCACAAACACACTGGGCAGCTGACCTGCATAAATGCCTTTGCCATGATTAAGAGCAGCAGCAGAGGGCAGTGGTGCGCCTATTTCATTTTAATGGGCTTTTACAAGAGAACTCCCTGGTGGTTTGTACTTCAGTCACTACAACTGCCTGTATGAAGAACAGTAGATCCACTTTACTAACAAACCTAATATGTTCAACTGAATGACATATATTCACAACACTGATAGTACTATGGTAGGTATTACTCCTTTTGTTATGATAGGCTTATGACCCAACCTGCTACACACCCTAAGAACAGACACCCATTTCCCATACAGTAGCTATAGGAGGATAGTGGAGCAAGTGGCGGTTCACTTCAAAACACAAGAAAATCTCACCCAGTGCAAGATGGTAAGAATGCCAGAAACAACCTTTATTTGTTAACAGGGAATGAACAGCTAGAAATCATGAGGCCATGAAAGCCACAGCAGGTGGGCTCACTTCTGCCACACAAAATATAGTCACTTTATTGTTACCCCCATTTTGCAGAAGGGACTTGAAAACGAAGAGATAATAGCTAGCCAAAGAAGACACCCACTTCCGTCTGTGACTCACGTGCAATTTGAACTCAGTCATTTTACATGATTTACAATCCAGCTATAATCAGTTACTTGGATTAGAGGCTATTTAATCCCATCAAAGTCTACGAGGCTAAATCCGGGTTAAGGAATTGTGCATCAAATGCTCAAATACTTGTACAGAGTTTCAGTGAAGACTTATAGAGCATAGTGCTTCCCTTTCTTTTGATCCTGAGATCTGAGGAATACAAAGGCACTTTCCTTTGCTGCATTAATCGTTCATAATTTTATATAACCAGGCCCTCCCTCTGTCTCATGCCCAATATGCTTCATTCACCCACCAGACCCATTTCCCACAATCCTCCTTTAGGGCTCCTGTTCCTGACTGACATCTTCACCTACCTACCCCACGACCCCACACCCCTCTGCCATTTCATGTTAGTTGAAGTTGAACCTGTGCATTCTCTATGCAGTATTATTTCTCTGCCCAACCCACCCTGACTCCTCTGCATGGTTTTCTGAGCACCTCTCGTGTTTACACTCATGGATGCCTTCAGCAGCAGGAGCTGTAGCATCCTTGGTGAGTGTCATACCACCTTCCCCTTGCATTCCTTTCCGTGGCAGCTGGACATGGAAAAGTGTCTGGAATGATGTGAACTTCAGAACTTAACACAAAATCAATGGTCCCAGGTCCTGGGAAGGTGGCCTGGAAAAGAAATTGCAGTTCTGCTCAATAGCTCACTTTGCAAATCTAATAGAACGGAGCCTACATTGGGAGTGCAAAGCACAGGGATAGCTAAAAAATAATTGTTGTGCCTTACAGCATATTGTAGTTTATGGAAGAATACTTCCTGCCTATTCAGCACAACAGCTTTCTATCACTGGATTTCAATTAGTACATGAAAGTAGAGCTTTCAGGCATAGTTGCTTTATTGTTTTTGGAAGGACACAGTGAGGGAACTAGACTGAAAGGTAAGCTAATAATATATAAATAATAATAATAATAATAATAATAATAATAATAATAATAATAATAATTTTTATACCCCGCCCATCTGGTTGGGTTTCCCCAGCCACTCTGTTTGGCAATTTGGGTAATACCAGTTTTTGCCTTGAGTCTTTTAGATTATTGGTTACAAAGCCAATATTACCTCATTAAACGCAAGGAAGTAGTTCACATGATGCAATATCCCCCCAAATTGTTTTAACAGCTAGGGTTGTGCAACCCCTTCATCCAAATCCCAAGATGAGGCAGGATCAAAATAGGGTGCCTCCAAGGCTCAGCTCTGCCCCCAAAGCGATCTGAGCAGAAGATTCCCCTGCTCTGGAAACATTCAGTTACAAAGCAAAGATGATCTGAGCCAAGTAAGCTGTCTCCAAAATGATTGGGAAAATGTAAACATCCCCAAATAAGGGAAACACGATAATGGAGTCAATGGGAGTAGTAGAACTGGTATTTGCTCCCCGTAGCCTCAACCCAGACGTAGAATATTATCCTACATCCCCACAATCCTAGTATCTTTGTCCCAGTGCCTTTCCCCCTCACTCTATGGCTAGTACTATGAATGGCACAAGGAGTTTGCTGTGGTATTTTGATTCAGCTTGTCTCTTAACCCAACATTTCTACCTATTTGCTTTTTTCACCCTTCTCTATCTACACACACACATAGAGCTTGTTGTCAATATTAGTCTCCAGTTATAATAGCCACTAAGGCAGTTTTACTTCCTTCTTCTCCCAAATGTGACTATGGTGTTCTGCATTTTATTTACACTTGTATCATCTCTCAATGAGTCATAGATCCTTCATAACCAAACTATATGTTTGTTTTCTATTCTTTTCCATCCTTCCCAATCCAAAATTATATATACATACATCTATGCACACAAGCATATATACATATTGTGTGTTGTCCCCTGGCCATAGTGTTTTCTGGGATAGGTTTTGCATTTTATTTTCAAAATCTTTTACAAATAAGTTATGACTGTTCTGGATTATTATTATTATTAGAAAAGTCACACGACCTATGTGTCTCAAATTTGGCAGGGTTCATCCTATTTTTGGAGAGGTGGACCTTCTATGTCAGCAGGTGTTATGCACCTATGTAACTATTCCAAAATTTGTGAATATTTTGCTTTCCCAATGCAAGTCAATGGGAGGTCTGAAGCTGCAGCTTTGGATTTGGGGTGCAATATCACCCCCTTCCTGAAGCAATTCAAACTGAATAGGGGACAGTCAGAAGTGAAGCAGCTTGGGTTGCTTCACATAGCCCTAAGAAATATCATGGCGCGATTACAGCAGCCAATGAATTAATGCCTGGACTGCAACATGGAACAGCAATTTCCAGCTCATAGTTCCTACCTGTCAACCACTCTGATTTAGGAGTGCTTTATTCAAGCCATAATTTGCCCAGAACACGTTTTATGGAAAACTTAAACTTTGTAGCCCTGATTTTTAGGTGTTGATGAAGATTTGACACTGGAATAGGATAGACACTCCAGAGCCATTGTGTGTTCTGAGAAACGTCGTCTAACAACCTATCTTGATTTCTTCTGGCTTAGCATCTCAGTGCTAATGCCAATACATGACCCTCCTAAAAGTGCCTGTTATTTCCAGGGAGACTGATTTGGGTGAATCTCTATCAGTCTTGGTACTCAATGCACTCAGAGTTTTCTCTCCTGGGGGTGGGGGAGTCAAATACTAGAGTGAATAATTACCTCAATAAAGAAAGCCTTCCATCCTGATTGTGGCTTCTCCTCTTCTGCCTTATAAACACCCGTTTTCTGCAATGGGATGAGACCGAAGCCACTGAGAAATGAACAGGTAACAGGCGCTCTTGTAAACCCTGAGCTTATGAAATTCTAAAATGTTCACTAGTGTGAATCTGGAGAAGAGTGTTCCTGGTTTGAGTCTCCGAAGGACAGGGTAGAGTGGAACAGCTATGGCGACTGTGCTCAAAGTGGGGCAGAATGGGATGGGGTTACATCCCACTTCTTTCCAGGTGATCATAAACCATTCCATACATCACAGATGGGGAACCTCAGGCCCAGGGGCCAAGGGCAGCCCTCCAGACCTCTCTATCTGGCCCTTGTGATAATCTCCAGGACACCCACACTTCCAAACCACAACCCTCACCAGCTGTGCTTTCCTCCCTCCTAGACTGTTTCCCCCTGGCTGGAATGTGTCCTTGGACTCTGATAATACTTCTTGCTTGCCTGGATGGAGGATAGAGAAAGAAGTGTGACTGTGAAGAAACTAGGCTACTGCACAATGGTAGAATTCACATTGATTGCTCTGTTCACTTTTGCCTTTGACACTGCCCATCACTGGTATGCAGCCTCCACATGCTTGCCCAGAAGGAAATGCAGCCCTCATTCCGAAAGAGGTTCCCTACCCCTGCTATAGACTCATGAGCCCCAATATATTAGTGAGTCTTACTTTCTAGCATGGGTCTTTTTAGAACTACAGCATAAAGATAATGCTCTTTAGCTCACACCTCCTGGGGCAACATTAGATGGAAATACACTCTGCTGCGCTTTGAAATGAAACCATCCTATGGATGTTTTTGGTAACTTATATAACGAAAGAATCCCATTTTATTTGGTTGTTTGACTCTTGGATTATTTATTCATTCAGTGTATACCCCTTTCTTCTGAAGGAACCCAGCAGGTTCCAGAGTGGGCCTTATTGTTACATATGAACTTCTGCTCCTTTAAGATGGAAGCAACAGCAATGGACTTTCCTGTGCAGCCCATCACAAATGGTAACCAGTCGGTGCATGTCACACACACACCAACCACTATCCTAACTGAGTACACTAACTATGTAATTAAAAAAGAAAGAACTTTGCAAATAAATGGGCTAATTCAATGAGTTGGCAACAGAAACCATCTTTAAAGGAAATAATTTATTTTTGAAGAACTGCTTGTGTGCGTAGGGATGGAGGCTTGATTCACTCAACTGTGTTATGAAGCTTGGAGAAACCCCCAATCCCAAATCCTCTTACCACTTTCTCAACCTTGCAGGGAAGCCAAGATATGGGTTGTGAAACACCTGAAGGACCAGGACCCACCAACAGCCTGAAGTCTCGCCTGAGAATGAGAAGGGAAGGAGGCGGCACAGTGAGTGCTGAGGAAGCTACTTTTTGGAGACAAGTACCACTGCCAAGGTGGCTCAGTGGTACTTGGCAGTGGTACTTGCCGATCAGAAGGTCAGCAGTTTGAATCCCCGCGATGGAGTGAGCTCCCATTGTTTAGTCCCAGCTCCTGCCCACCTAGCAGTTTGAAAACACGTAAAAGTGCAAGTAGATAAATAGGTACCACTCCAGCGGGAAGGTAAATGGCATTTCCGTGCGCTGCTCTGGTTCGCCAGAAGCGGCTTAGTCATGCTGGCCACATGACCCAGAAGTTGTCTGCGGACAAACGCCGCCTCCCTCGGACTCCAGAGTGAGATGAACGCTGCAACCCCAGAGTCATTCGCGACTGGACCTAACGGTCAGGAGTACCTTTACCTTTACCACTGCCAAGGCAATAGTTCACTTACTGAAGCAAAAGGGATCGTTATGTTTAAGCAATTAAAAATACTCTTTGTCTACTACTCAGTTGACTCAGGCATTCTGATGGTTCTTCAATACCATCAACCTGACTCCAAAAGTTCTAGAGCATATTCAGTAATCCACCCACAAAGTTCCCTTATGAATCTTGTTTGTAGGTTTGAAAACATATAAAAGTATAAAAACTGTAATGTTTTGTGGAGCTGTTCACAGACACAAAAAGCACTCAGAATGCTTTCTTCTTCTTTTTTGCCAGAGAGAAAATACTGCATGCTTTAGGGAAGGGAACACCCCAATGGCTTCTTTGTAGAGATTTAAAAGTGAACCTCCATTGTCACACTTTCAAAAATAATGTGGAAACCAAAACACAGACATCCTTCAAAATTCACATGTCTACGAAGTTTGCAGTGCAGCTCTCAAGCCAAGTAATGTGCACAGAAATACTAGGGTGAAGTGCGTATATAAATGCATAGGTTAGTGAAAATAAGAAACAAAAAAGCACTAGGGGGAATTGTTTGCAAAAATATGTATATTTGACAAAACGACATACATAAATGTGGAGATTAAGAGAAAAGCACACAAAAATGCTGGCTATTTTTCCAGAGGATTTTTTAAAAAACAGTAATTTGCAAAATGCAGCAGAAATGTGGAGAACTGAATTTAAGAAAGAGACAACTGAGATTGTCCCATTCTTTGTATGTATATTTATATCAACTCTGTATATTTGTATTAATAAATCATACACGATAAATCCTACCTTTCAGAGCCCAAAGTGTTAGAAAAGAAACATTTAACTGCTGAAGGCTCCATATCTGTGTAGAGCTCGATAATACCTGTAGCTTTTGTCTAGAAAAAGAGAGAATAGGACAGAAATATCAAGCGTTCCTCAAGCTATCATCCATTTCTTCTATCAGCTACATGAAAGTTTTGTATAGGAAGCTGCTGTTATGTACTGAAGTTCTCACCCTGGGCCAGCAGGGGGATACTGTATGCAAATGAAGGATCGAAAGTGACGTTCAGTGATTGGATAGTTTTAGAAAGTTGTTACAGTAACAAGGTACTGGAGCTCTATATAAGCAGGCTGACTAAGCTCCTCAGCTCAGTTCTGTTCCAGCTTACAAATAAAGAGCTGCTTGGAAGAATCGCTGTGTCGTCTGATATGTTCACCCACAACTTAACAGCTGCCTTATACGGAGTTAGACCGTTGGGTCCATCTACCTCAGTTTTGTCTACACTGATTGGCAACAGCTGTCTAGGGTGATTACAAGCAGGTTTCTCTCCCAGGCCTATGTGGAAACATCAGGGATCAAACCAAAGATCTTCAGCATGCAAAGCAAGTACCACTGTGCAATGGTTCTTCCTACGTAGATTGCAAAGATCTCATTTCAACAGCAGCCACCTAATTAGCTGGCTAGTATAGAAACATGTGTCAGGAAACAGTCTGTGTGAAATCAACCTACAGCTTTCATTGAAATTAAGAACCTTTCAATTTCATTGAAATTAAGAACCTTTCTTTGTGTTTTGCCTCTAGGGGCATATTCATATACATATACTAATAGAGCCTATTTAAATATTTACTGTATCTGAATGTAACATTAAAAGGCCAGAAGGAAATGTCATAATATTCTAATATGTACCAGTAAAGCTCAAAACCAACCAAGTGCCCTCAGAAAATGGCCAAATGTCATAATGTTCCTGTCATTTATTGGATCATTGGCCAAGGCTTCCTGCTTCCAATAATACTGATAATTTCCTAGTAAGCTTGAGCTTAACAGAGTGTCCTTGATAAACTATGATTTTCATCAGTTAAAAGGCTATGTGTACCCATGGCTTGAAGTAAATAATAAAACAAGTCTCATGACTGAATTAGTTATGTTGCAACATGAGTTTTCCTCACCTCGGTTCTCTTCCAGGAAATTTGGGGCATTTTCAGATTCAAAATGGTGCTAAGAAAAAAGCTTATAACCGACATTGCAATTGATAATTTAATCGATGGGTCCCGTGTCATCAAGTGATCATTGTTTGGGGTGGCCCTGCAGGGCAACAGAGAGGTTTTTAAAATAATAGCTCCCTTGCAATAGACAAAGCAATTACATATTTCCTCTAATCACAGAAATTTGACTCTTTCTGGGTTTTTCTTCTTTGGAATATACACATATAGAAAAATATACAGGTGGCGGGGGGGAAGTATTCTAATTCAAACCCTCTGTGAATTTTGCAGCAGGGATCTGAAGCCAAGTTCTAGGCTCTACTGACAAATTAAAAACAGAAAATCACCAGATTTTACCCACCAAAAAGTTCTTAAAGAACTCAAATGTGAAATTGCTGTTCTTCTAACAAAAATATTTAACTGGCTCCGAAGACCTGTCTCCATGTCTGAGGAATGCAAATGGGCCCAAGTAACACCGACTTTTAAAATGCAATCAAGAGGGGATCTAGAAAGTAACAGGCCAGTTAATAGGTGAAATTAGGTGAAAACCCTTATTAAAAATAGAATTAGCATATAAAAGAGCAAGACTTATTGAAGTAAAACTAGCATGGCTTTTGCAAGGGTAAGTCTAACAACAACAACAACAACAACAACAACAACAACAACAACAACCACCTAATAATAATAATAATAATACCCCGCCCATCTGGCTGGGTTTCCCCAGCCACTCTGGGCGGCTTTTCTTTGAGAGTTCTTTGAGAGATTCAAAAAAACGAAGCCATGAATTACTGAGGGTAAAGACAATTGTAAACATTTTTAAGTATACATTAATTTGAACGTATTAATTTGAAAGAATAGATTAATTTGAACCACACAGCAAAAGCTGCCTTTGGGCAAAACCCATTGGTTGGTGTCCTTTATGTCACCGAGTTTCAACTCATCAGAGGGCAGAACTGCTTTGCAGGTTTCTTCTTTTTTTAATCCTTTTTAATTAGTAAGATTGCAAGCCAATTGACAGAGGGATATGGAAACACAGTGGATAATAATAATAAGTGGCAGACACTCATCAGAAACATTGCAGTGTCAACTGGAGTGATGGCTGAACTAGCATTTTGTTCACTGGTTGCATGTTTATCATTCTAATTACAAAGGTGGGTTAATAACACCATCCACTGACTGCCATCAACCTGGGTCACTTCTGCCCTTCCTCCAACAAAGAAAGTTTGTTTATCTCCTCTCCTGTGTCCCAGGAGTTCTCCTGAACCCCCCAGCCAACTGGAAGGGGGTGCAGAAATGGGGGGAAACCTTGTTGTGCCAGTGGAAGTCCTTGTGTGGGCTTCCATTGGTTGTGTTTGTTAGCTGAATCCTGTCCTATGCTTGGGAGTGTGTGGGGTGTGCCTGGTAAAGTCTCAAAAGCCACAGGAGCTACTAAAGTTTCCTGTTATCAAGGGTGAAGCTTTGGTATTCTGCACAGCTCCTTGCCATTGTCCTTGATTAGACTATGCAGAATTATTGCACAACAGTAACACATTACAGAATTAAGCGGAAAAAAGGTTTTATCATTTAAATGCACGTAACTGATGCAGATTAGAATCCAGATTTTCTTGGCTCGGAATGACTTAGCTTGTTGTAGTTTTGTGGAACTGGGCTGCTGTTTGATAGTAAAAGGAAAAATGAGAGCAGCAGCATGAACTCACCGGAAATATTTTGCTCCTGATAGCTCATTGAAGAAATGGTGGGAATTATCGAGAGGGAAGAATTCATCTCCTGCTGCTATGATTAGATACTTGGGCTTGTTTATGTATCGTTCATTATATGCTGGGGATGGAAAAATTAACTGTTTTAGAAATGACCAACATATGGTTCTCAGGATGCTACTACAGTGGTACCTTGGGTTAAGTACTTAATTCGTTCCAGAGGTCTGTTCTTAACCTGAAACTGTTCTTAACCTGAAGCACCACTTTAGCTAATGGGGCCTCCCACTGCAGCTGGGCCGCCAGAGCACATTTCTGTTCTCATCCTGAAGCAAAGTTCTTAACCCGAGGTACTATTTCTGGGTTAGTGGAGTCTGTAACCTGAAGCGTCTGTAACCTGAAGCGTATGTAACCCAAGGTACCACTGTACCTTGTTTTATCATAAAACATCATAACAAGGATAGCAAGACTGCACAGAAGCAATAGAGAATAAGTAGAACGGAGTAAGGACCACAAATCCCTAAAGAGTGGCATACACTCAGGGGGCAGAATGTAAAGACATGGGCACAGGTGCTGAAATTGCAGCAGTTCTCACATTTGTTTGATTTCCAGAATCAGTCAAGCAAAAGCTGAAGCCTGCAGATTATATAAAATTAATGACATGCCACAACAGAAACTTATTTTATTTAACAAAATTTGTATACCACTTAATTAAGTGGCTGTTGTAGCTTAGCAAAGCCAGTAATTGGCTTATAGAGGAAGAAATGTGAAGAGGCAGAGGAATGGGGAGTGGAGAAATGAGAGAGGAAGAAGAAAAGGATTTGGAAGTTTGGAGTGGGGGAAGTCAGCAAGGGAGTGAAAACTTACTCAAGGCAGGCTGTTGAAGGACAGCGTGCAAAGTGTCTAATCAGGGACCAGCTTGACTTGCTTGCTCTACCCACCCTGCCCCACCCCAGACAAAATAATGGATCTACACCAAAGTGGAAAAGACTTCATTTGATCGAGCCATTCCCTATTCCTCTGCATAACATCATTATCTTCCATGCTTGTTCCGTGCATTGTAGCGCCACCAAAATTGCCCTTTCCTTCTATTTCTACAACTATCCTTTCTTCTGCTACCATATCATTTATCAGAGAAATCTGAGAACATAAGAAGTGTTCACCAAGTGGATCAACATGCGAAGTTAATATCTTGAACCGCGGAGTGTCCAGCTTCTGAGTAATTTTCAGTTCGTGTATGTGCCGCCATGCAAATGTCCAGCCACAGTACGCTCGGTATTGATGATGCCAGCTCTGAAGCAAAGCAGCCAGAAGTGAGTTCTCTGTGCACACTAAGACTTTCCATACAGCAAGTGCCAAAGCTTAAGTGCCGTATTTTTCGCTCTATAAGACGCACCAGACCACAAGACGCACCTTGGTTTTTGGAGCAGGAAAAAAATAAAATTCTGAATCTCAGAAGCCAGAACAGCAAGAGGGATCGCTGTGCCATGAAAGCAGCAATCCCTCTTGCTGTTCTGGCTTCTGGGATAGCTGCGCAGCCTGCATTCGCTCCATAAGACGCACACACATTTCCCCTTACTTTTTAGGAGGGAAAAAGTGAGTCTTATAGAGCAAAAAATATGGTACTTGAAATCCTGTAGAATGGAGAATTACTACACACACGTAGTGCATTGCCCTTTGTACAGTCTTGTTGTTCTCTACTCTTCTTCACTTTACTGTGAAGAAACTGGATTCTCACCTTAATGATATTCAAAAGATCAAATACAAGTGGAGCAAAGGACACAACTCTTTCATCCACAGCTGCCGCAAGCCAGCTGGTCCAGCCACGCTGCCAAAAAGAGACAAAAGAATGAGCTTGGGAAGGTGCACTGGGAATGAGAAGAAAACAAGGAGGATCATGCAACTGATGAGTTACATACATGGAAAGCAAAGCAGCACAGACCTTCATACCTACCTTGGAACCACCTGTCAACATGAACTTGGCAATGTTCATCTTTCCAGCAGATTCTTTCTGTAAGAACGCTGTTATGGTATCCATGGCCCGCACAGTGGCCTGAAGACAAGACAAAAGGATTACAGCCTCTGGAACGCAAAGGACATACTTGCAAAGAGTCTGAGGATACTTTATTGTTAGAATGGCATAGTCACAGTGCCATCACAAGGTGGTTTGTCTTCAGAGCTTTAACAGGGGCGCCCTATATTTTGCAAAGGCAATACTGAGGTTACACACAGTGTGCTGATGTAAGGATCAGCACTCATCAGCTCACTGATATTTTTTACAAATCCTTCTCCTAGAAACAAAATGAATTAATTTCACACTCTGATATATTCTGTGTTTAGTTCTTTGCAACACTGCTCATTCATCAGGTCTCAAGCAGAATGTGCACATAATCCCTCAACAAAGAGGGAATTGTGTAGAATTTGTGATCATCACACATCATTTCCAGCAAGGCCAGGGAAATGTGCCTATATCAAGTGAATTTTGTATATCACTGGCAATTATACATAATCCCTAATAGGTTTTGCAGATTGTTCATATCTTCAGCTAAATTTTGAACATTATCTGGCTATTATGCATAATCCCAAACAGACCGTTGAAAATGTATGTATCTTGACTTCATTTTGTACATTTTCTGGGCATATGTAGATTCTCTAGTCTATATGCATAGTCTCCATGAAACATGCCTTTTTTTCCTATTTCCTGTTCAGAACCGTACAACCTGCACTTCCCAGGCTGCTTCTGGGCCAGTGCCTAATCTTACATGGTTGACAGTATACCTTCCCATGGCTCAGCCAAGCAGTAGGAAAAATGGGGCGGGGGGGCTTAGAATAAAGATCCACTTTATTCTGGAGTCCGGCACTCTTTTTCACCACTTTCAGCTGTTTCCCAGTCTGCTGAGCAGCACAAGGAGGACTCTCCCTGGTCCTACCCTCCCTCCCAACCCCCACCCGCAATTCCTCTAAAGAATGATCCCATGCTGCTATTAAGGTTTTTATTACAGCTTAAGAAACCTTTAAAATAACCCTTCTAGCATTACTGCATTGCTGGGAACAAGCAGAACATGTTCCTGAATGTTGGCAGTGTCTGTCCACCAATCCAGAAAGAAGGAAGAAGCCAGAGTTACCTTGACCATTGGGAACTGAATCAGCACATCTGGCTGTGCCATCTTGTCAATTATGAACTTCCGCCATGAACAAAAAACAGCATAATCTTCAATGCCATTCTTGCATTCTTGCATAGGGATTTTCTAGAAGCAAACCAGATCAAAGTTTTTGGTTGAGGCCTCCCATCTGGTCCCCTAGAACAACATGATAGGCCTGTCCTAGTTCTCATACCAGGTGGAATGAGAACTGCCATGATATATTACTCTAGCATAGCAATGTGTTCGTTCAGTTCTGTTACAGGTTGAGTGATTCTGCTTGACAGAATGAGGATCAATATCTCAAAAGTGAAATACAAATGTTTTCTTTGGAAAACAATACCACTGAGGGATAGGGGAGAAATTCAAACCGGCTTGTGTTTTAGCGTCAATGTCCCTCATTTGTGTTGTGTCTGAAGCAATATGTGAAATGAAACACACCTGTCCACTCAGATTTCACAATGCCATATGCCAGCAAAATAATGCACACACAAATGTGCATGTGCTATTCTATTTGTTTATTTTTGCACATTTGTTTATTTTTGCATATCCTTCAATGCATGTAGCAAGGCAATTTACAAACATGTAGCTGCTTTAAAAACCCATACAGCCTGGAGATAAATTTGAGAACAATTCAATATAAACCATCTATGGCAGAGACTATTTCATCCATCTGGAAAAGTGTATCTAAGCAAAAATGTCTTCCATTGTTTGTGGAAGGTTCAAAGAGCGGGTGTGTGCTGTATCCCAGCAGGAATTCTGTTCCACAGAACAGGGACAACTCACTATCTGCACTTTCTACAAACTATTGGAGACATTTTTGTTCCAACAGCTTTTCCCCATTGGATGAATGGGTCTTTTGCTATGGGTGTCTATTTTGGATTGTTGTGTGCATATGTTTAAAATATATCCCCTGCTTATTGTGTTGTTTTTTACCTGGTTTATTGTAAATCGCCTAGAGGTATGTGTGTAAGGTAAAGGTAAAGGGACCCCTGACCATTAGGTCCAGTTATGACCGACTCTGGGGTTGCTCATCTCGCTTTATTGGCCGAGGGAGCCGGCGTACAGCTTCCGGGTCATGTGGTCAGCATGACTAAGCCGCTTCTGGCGAACCAGAGCAGCACATGGAAATGCTGTTTACCTTCCTGCTGGAGTGGTACCTATTTATCTACTTGCACTTTGATGTGCTTTCCAACTGCTAGGTTGGCAGGAGGTATGTGTGTGGAAGGAAACTAATAATAAATAAATGATGTATTAGGAAAAAATAACATCTAAAATGCGTAATATTAGGGGAAAGTGCTTGCAAAAATGTGTACATTAGGGGAAATTACACACACAAAATGTGCTTATTTGGAGAAATTTGCACTGAAATACTGATGAAACTTCACAAGCTCCTAAAAGAATTCCATGGACGGGTGCGTAATTGTGGAGAACTGAACTTTAGATTTGATTGAGTGGGTGGGTGGGTGGATGAGAAACAGAGAGAAATCAAAACTGTCAGATGTGAACATCCCTACACCCAATCAATTCATTCTGTGGACACACATAAGAGTATGAAAGAGAGTGTGGGAAGAGCACTTACGTGGTAGGTAATTGGCTGGTTTGGGATCTGCCTCAAAATAGCTGTGCAACTTCAGAGACAAAGCGAAGTATTAGTCATAAGTATCTGTTCTGCAATGGCTGTGAAAGTGCTTCATGCTTCTTTGAAAATAACATCCACACAAGCAAATACGCTCTGTGATTGACAGGCAAAGATGCCAAACCAACCAGAGCCAACAACTCTGGGTGGCTTTGGGGCCAGTCATAAAATTTGCTAAAATCAAGACACACACTCTATTGCAGCAGTTCAGAGAAGAGCAAACTGATATTAATTTCCTGTTCTTTTGCTGCCATTTTAATTAACTGTAAATCATGGTCATAGTTTCTTAAATGATTTGAATGCCTGATCTGAGTATGTGTGACAAAGAGTTCAAGAAACATCTTGGTCATAATTTGTACATGTGTACTGGGGAGATGAGAGGCAGATAACCCAATAAATAAGCATAAAGAAACTTTCTTGAATACAGTGAATTGGAATAGATTACCATTAAACATCTGCTTCACAGTTTTCTATTCTAGTAGGGCTACTAATTTCTTTAACAGTGTTAACAAAGCAGAGTTGATGTCATAATCATTTCTCAGGGATTCTTCCGGCTACTTACAACCCAGCAGATTTTGCTGTCATAATGGCTTCATTAACCCTTAAGTCCATGGGTTGAGGGACATCATCATTTCTTCCATTCCCAATCATCAGCAAACACAAGCTCGTCATTTTGGGGTTTGGGGGGACAACAATGGTCAGTTCATGCCACCAAACTGTTGCATCCACTTCAGAATCTGAATGGATACACAGAAACATAACTGATATTTATCTAATAGTAGAGAAATCACACACACACACAGGGTTAGGACATATGAAGCGAAAGGAAGGTCACCAGCCCCCCCCCCAACATCAATTAGGGCAGGGATGTTGTTAGACTCCAAATCCCATCAACCCCATCAATCGTAGCTCAAAAAATGGAGCATTGAAGGAAGGGAAATGGAATGTTGAGCCACTCCTGCGGATAACAGTGTACTGATTCACACAGGAATCTGCACCAAAAGAACTATGCACTAAGTAAAAAAAGAGTCATCATAAAAGCAGTTAGGAAAATCCCCCCATAAAGGGTCAGTATGACTGGAAGTTGGTGCATGTATCTTGTTCCTCGTGCTTAAGCAATATGCAGCAATATGTGAAAACATTTCACGTTGGATTGGGCTCTGAAGTGAACAATTCCTTGTGGGCAGATTTTGGAAGCATCTGGGATATGGGAAAATTTGATAGGAGAATGCTGCTGGCCCAAGAAAGTCAAATGACCCAGCACAAACCTTTGCAAAAATTAAAGATTAGCTCCCAATTGCCCTGCAGTTGTTCTGTAGATAGTGGATCATTTCTTCTTCATTACATTCTCAGACTGGACAGCTTTTATCAGACCTTGACCTTACAAAGTTTTCTAATTCCAACCTTAATAATTTGTGCGAATTAACCACTTTAAAGAGATTCTATTTCCTGCTTGGACCTATGTCTTGATCTCTGCCTCAGAACTATGTTTTCCCCAGAAGCTAGAGAAGTGACCATGCTCCCTTTTCTAGCCAGCCACAGGGAGACTAGGCCTGTAGCTGCTGCTCCTCACGTTTCCTTACTTCCCACAGAGCACATCACGCCCATCTAGCAGCCTCCACATCACGTTAGGCTTCCCTCCCGCTCTTTCTCATCCTACTCAAATGAAAAGGGCAAGCGGAAAACTGCCATCTTCTGCTCTCACCATCCAGCCACTTCAGGGAGGTCATGTTGAGGGTATAGATGGTGACATCTGGCCTGTCCTCCTTGTTCTTGAGGGTGTAGCTGTAGTGAGGGTCATGCTGCTTGACGTAGTCATCCAGGGCCTTCTGCTTCACCATCCATCCTGAGGGCAGGCAAGTGGTCAATAGGAAAAGGGAGACAGCAGCATACATAGTCCAGTCACTTGACTGGGTCCCGCTGGCAGTTGTCCCAGTTGCTTCACATCACACTAACCAACAGGTAGGTTGGCAGCGCACACCAGAGCTTTTCTACAGAGCAGTTCCCTCTATAAATGTTACAATAGGCTTTTCCTGTAGTTATAAAGGTCACTGAGCATGGAAGGCCCCCAATCACATGCTCTGGGCAGCTCTTATGCAGATGGAAATGTGCCAGTTGTTATTCAGTGACGTTCAGTCACAAGGCACCCTCCCAGCCACACTGTCAAATTGAAGCCACTGGGTGCTCTGCTATACCTGAAGGATGGGTTCAGGCCTGGACTGGCACATGTTGGCAAGCAGCACCCTGCCTCTTCCCTTTTTCATTCCTGCCACTGCCTGAAGCAATGCAGAAGCAAATGCCCTTTTGTAATGGGCTTCCTTGCAGGCTTACTCTCAGGTATTTAGAGTTAGGAAGAGAGGTACATTGTTTTGCATGGGTACAGTGTGTATAATCTCAATGCAAGGCATTATGAACTATCGAAATCTGCTGTTTGCATATGTGTTTGTGTATGGGGGGCATAGGTGGTAAATTTTACTGCCTGTCCTTGAGCCCAAACTATTTAGGGACAGTGAGTTGTATTCCGATCCTGGTGTTCACTCTATCTAGAGCTCATTCAAATGTGAATTGAGAAACAAAAATCCTCAAGCAACTTGTTCACAATGATTCATACTGTTTGTTCTCTGACTTAGAAAGTGTTTATTTTATTTTCATTATTTTATTTTTTTCTTTCTTGAGTATTCCTCAAAGTAAAATATTTCAGAAGTGATCTGGATGTTGTCCTTGACAGTACTGAAAACATGGTTCCACTGGCTGAAGAAGAGACACGTCAGCATAAAAATACAAAACTGCATGTACCATAACAAAAGCACACCCTGTTAAATGTTGCTATAAATGAATTACATTTCCAGTGTTTTTTTGTATTTAATCTAACATGATGACTGAAACAGGGTAGGTTCATTTAGTAGCTTATTAGGCATAACATGCCTTCGTTTCTTGTTTCCTGGAACTTTTCTTAATTTTCTCTTCTTGATCAGGATTCTGTTGTTCTGTTGTTCGGCAGAATATTTGTTCCTACCCTAAGCAAATAATGCTGTTGCCACCCTTTGTTTCTTGGAAGTGTGCCCTAACAGACATTTCCTTTGAGCTATCAAAGACAAGGCTTTCGAGCAATGCCCAAAAGTGAACATGAAATGCCTTAGGTGAGACTCCCATGTCCTGTGTGTTTTCTAATGTGCAGTCGCCACACTACTTGCAGTTTAAATTGCTTTTTCATTTAAGAGGAGAAATCATTTTGGCTATCCAACAGTATAAGTAGCCATCTTTTTCTTTTTTCTTTTTCTTGAGGTGTATTTTGGGAAAATCAGAATGATTAGCACAATAAACTGCTTTTGCCATTCTCTGGATAGCAACTTGGGGAGGATTCCAGCAGCATGAGCTGGAGCCACATTACTGAGTGTTGCACCAGCTTTCCATAGCAATGTACCCTTGCAGCCTGCATATGGAAATGTGGCCGGGATTGTGGGAATTTCTGAGATAAATACTTATGTGTTGTTGAACCCAGGTACCCGAATGGTGATCTGGAAAAGAGATGGCACTACGGCTGAATAATTGTGTGGGAGGTTCCTCTTGGGTTCCTGTCCAACAGCCTCAGTGGCCTTCCTATCTTCAGCAGTCAACTCTGATCCCTGAAGTTGACCCAGTGCAGCATCTGCTCACCCTGCAGGCTCTGACTCAGTATCCAGGTCTTAGATAGATTCAGGGGTCATTACACCAATTTCCTTCCTTTGTGCAGCACAACCCAGGGCCCTGTATGATTCAGCAAGACTGTGCAGCAATAGGGCTGCTGAATTATTGTCTTTCAGTTCCTCCCCTGTTCTTCTCAGCTGCTCCTCAAATTCCAGCATGGAATTCACATTTTGAGTGAATTCAGAAGTGCAGGGTCCTTTTATGATAGTCACAGCCCTGCCCTCTCACAGCCACACCATCTTTTAAGAATATGCAGTAAAAATGAGCTTTCAGTCTCTTTGCTTGGAATTCTGTTTAGTACAAAAACACTGGGAAGCTCACCAGCATAAATGCCATTGCAATGATTAAGAGCAACAAAAGAGGGCAGTGGTGCTCCTATTTCATTTTAATGGGCTTCTGCAAGGTGATTTCTACCTTTAGTCACCACAACTGCATGTATGAAGGAAAGTCCATAAATCCAATTTATTTAGCCTAAACAAAACTAATAGGTTCAACTGAATGACCAGTATTTACAACACAGATAGGCATTGTTCCTTTCGTTATGATAGGCTAATAGCCCAACTAACTACACACCCTAAGAATTCGATTTCTTAGCTGTACCATACTATGAATTGCAGTGAAAGGATGCAGTCTGAAAACATATATTTGGGAGTCTTACTGAAACCTGTTACTCTGTGCTTGAGACAGGAAAAGTGCTAAGAATTGCTAATGCTATTATTTAAATTTATATGTCACTATTCGCATACAAGATACCCTGCTCATGATTTCAAACATTATTCCAATGCAAACACCATTGAAATGAACTGGATTCAAAAACAGTGTCCAGTAGATCCTGGACACAGTAGATCATTCTCAGGAGTAGTTGCGGATATCTCTGCTATTGAAATAGCCTTGCAGTCAGTGGGTACCCACCACACAGATCTATCAGGTCAGTAACAGATATCCCAAACAAACAATTACTATCTTTCTCTCTCAAGTAATATTCTAAGTTACTATTGCGCGAGCCCTGCTCCAGCCCTGCTGCTGCCTGAGAGTAACAGTTTGCGGTGGGCAACTGCTGCAACAACAGCAGAAGCCTCTGCATTGCACACAAAAAAAAGCTAGTCAGGCGGTGGAAAAAAGGCAGCAGAGGGACCCACCAAGGGGACAGGCAGAGCCTGGAAAGGGGGCAGTTAGGTGAGGAAGCACCCAGTGTCAGGTTTCTAGGATGCTACAACAGAGTTCCTGAAAAAGCAAGGGGCCAGTGACCCCCAAACCCTTGAACAATCCACCCCCCTACACAGCAGGTATAGTTTACTGTTTAAATTTGCACACTCATGCAGTCTCTTTAAGGCATTCCACCTACTTCCTTTGATGTGAATCAGCCAGTCATTTTCCATAACCAGGGCAATCACCGCCTACGCTCACCTAGTTCCTTTCCCCCCATTTTCAAGGTTATTGGCAGGCGTGTCTGCATCCGCCGCTTCCCACAGGTCATCCTTGAACATGTTGCTTGAACATTGTTCAGCTTTGCCAATCCCCCGTTTAAGATCTGAGCTGCTTGCCATATTAACATCCAGAAGCCTCCTCTGCTTTGGGCCTACAGTGGTACCTCAGGTTACATACGCTCCAGGTTACAGACGCTCCAGGTTACAGACGCTCCAGGTTACAGACTCCGCTAACCCAGAAATAGTACCTCGGGTTAAGAACTTTGCTTCAAGATGAGAACAAAAATCATGCTCCGGCGGCGCAGCAGCAGCTGGAGGCTCTATTAGCTAAAGTGGTGCTTCAGGTTAAAAACAGTTTCAGGTTAAGAACGGACCTCCGGAACGAATTAAGTACTTAACCCGAGGTACCACTGTACTTTCTTTTTCTCTCTGAGTCAGTCACTGTTTACAATAACAGTGCTTCTGGCCCCATGAGCTGTTAGCAGAGTTAACTTGAGTAACACAGAGGGAGTCTGGAGAGAAAAGAAACTAACCATACTTTACTGGGCAAACTGAACAGGAATGGTACATAACTTGAAGAGAAACTTATTTACAGGTCTAGTTGAGCAAAGGGAGACCTATTCCACCACAAGTCCTGCGATGAACCTCCTTCAGACCTAATTTTCCTTCCAACTCCTTCACCTGTGGAAAACATCAACTGGTTTCTAGGCAACCCACACCTCTTTTATAATTGCCAGCAGAAATTGCCCTTTGGCTATTGATAGATTTACCTATCTGTTGTGGTTCCGACACCTTCCTTGCCTGAAGCCTATCGTTCCTCATAATCAGAGGAGATACCCTATACATGTTTCTTAAGAAGTCCTACTATAATTAGGAGCAGTAACTCTCCACAGGTGTGTATAAGATTGTAGATGGATGTTTTATTTGGGCAAAGACTGTTGCATGGGGGATGGGGAGCTCCAGCCCTTTCTATGCCTTAAGCAGGTATTCCGCCCCCTGCTGTAACTGAGTTGTCTCCTGGTGCCACTTCTCCCCTCTCCTTCAGCTTCTACTTAGAGCCCCCAGAAAGGGATGAAGGACAATATTTTTCTCAAGTCTGCCTTGATACTGCGTTGCAAAACAATACATGCATACACTCCAACATGTTGAGGTGAAAAACCAGGACGTGTGTCTTCCAAGGCCACTATTTGATTCTGGAGGCAGTTGACCTGGTTTACATTACTGAATAAGCCCAATGACATAGAAGGGGTTGCATTTTGTTATAATTGTGCGATTGTTGGCCTTGAACATCACTTGTTAGAAGAACGGGTCATGGGTTTAACTTAATTACTTAATAACTAATAAGTTTAAATATATCTCTGTTGTAAGTATTTCTATTGGATCAGGGTCCTCCTGTGTGATGGATATGTATGTGTATTTTAATGAGTGAAAGGTTCTGAGTTCAGGGCAGGGAGAGGAGTGTGTGTATAAACCTAATAGCATTTAGCTTATATTTTAGTTGCTATTTTCTTATATGAACTATAGCTGACTCTTCCTCATCCTTTATTATTTACGAAGTGAACTGAATAGCGCTAAGAGGACTTTGAATTTAATTTAATTGGAAGCATAATTGCTCATATACCTGCCAAGGAACTGATAAGGTTCTTTATTGAGTCATCTGCAGTTCGACAGATGGTTCTTCCCAGGCTGAGATGGGAAATGGTGACAACAGGTTATTTACTGGGACAGAGTGACTTTTGCAACCATTGTTAAAGCTGCAAACAACCAAGCGTGGGATGGAGCAATGAAGAAATTTTGGAACAATGGGATATCAGCTCTGCCCAAGGCATGATGGACAACAGCAACAACCACGGGAAAGAAAGACATAACATCTTACAAGGGCAGGAAGAAACTCCATGGACAGAACAATTGCCACACACAGGAAGAACAAGAATATAGTTTGAGTTCCTCACTTGTAGTTTTATAAATCATTTAATGTGTCAACATGAATAGAAGTTATTAATACTTCAGTTGTTGTATAAGAGATTATTATTATGACTGGAATGTAATTGAAATTAATAAGATTTTGGAATGCAGAAATAAAGAAAATAATCAAACCATAAAATCTAGCATGTGGGAGGCAACTTCATCTAAATTATATAATTTGGTATTTGAATGATTGTTATTAATAACTGAATTATAAATTGGTATTGTTATAATGAGGCTATTGTTGGACTGTAATTGAAAACTAATAAAAAAATTATTACAATGTCCAGGTGTTATGCTCAACTTAAATTTCTCTTAACATAAACACTGTTGGGACTGGCACTGAGTGATCAGGAAAGGGATCTTGATGTTCAGTGGGTAGAGCATGAGACTCTTAATCTCAGGACGATGAGCTCAAGCCCCACGTTGGGTGAATGTTTCCTGCATTGCTGGGGGTGGACTAAATGATCCCCGTAGTCCCATGCAGCTCTACAAGTCTGCAGTTCTGTGGTGGACAACTCGCTGAAAATGTTGAGAAAATATGCTGCAGCTGTTAAAAAAGGTGATTTCCATTCTAGGAATCATTAGGGAAGGGATCAAACCTGAAATTGATCATAATTCTGTACAAATCTAGAAGGATAATGTACCTGTTGGTCACTGACTACACTTCAAACACAATATTGCAGAGCTGAAAAAGGTACAAAAAAAAGCTAGGAGACATGAGAGATGTATATAAATTATGGGTGGTGTGGAGCCACCCATAATTTATATGCTTTAATTTATATATTTTTAATTTATATGTTTCAAATGGAATTTGTCAAGTCATGGAAGATAAGGATGTCAATGGCTTCTAGTCATAGGGCAGGATGCTGGACTTGATAGATCTTTGGTCTCATTCAGCAGGACTCTCCTTATCTTCTTACAGCCATAGTAGTTACTGGGGATTCCCCCCCCCCCATATGATACGGGTCTTGAAGAAGGCTGAACAGGCAAAGTAAAAGGAGACTGGAGTACCACAACTTCAGGGGGTGGGAAGTACTTGCTGCCAAGTATCATTGCAAAACATTTCCCTCTCCGTCTTAAAAGCCAGGTTTGAATTGTGTAATCTGGAGATAGCGTGCTACAATTTTGCAACCCACTTTCCCCATGGTGCAAGTGGGACAGAGCACACACTGGCTCCAGCTTGGCTTTGCCCTTGAAATGATGAGTGGGAAGGTGCGTTGTGACTGGAAACCAATGTAGAATAACTTGCACATTTCCTCCTCTGCAAGACTGGAATCAATCTGCATAAATGCCATCCTGGCCTCTCCCTGCTACGCAACTTGCGTAAGTACTGGAAAAACTCGTTGAGACATTCATAGAGAGAACAGCTCTAGATAAAAGCTTTGGTAGAGACCACCAAACCTTGTGGAGCTTTTCTGCTGGGAGCAGCTGTGATCTGAAGCGGGACAATGGCTGCCAGCTGGACAAAAGGCAGGTACCTCTTTCAAGGCAACTATACCTGTGTGGCCATGTATGCTGCGCTCTCTCTTCTTCTCCTGGCAGCCTGCCTGCCCTCTGGATGGGCACAGACGGCGCTGGATGACTACATAAAGCAGGATGATCCTCACTACAACTACACTGTCACAAAGAAGGAAGACAGGCCTGGCGTCACCCTCTACACCCTCAACATGACCTCCCTGAAGTGGCTGAATGGTGAGCGGTATTTTTGAAATATAGAGGAAGGCATTTCTTCAGTGCCCTTTTCCTTTGAGGAGAAAGAGAGTGAGAGAGCAGGGAGTCTAAACTGGAGAGTTGGCTGCTGGGTGGGTGTAAGAAAACATGAAGAGCAGTAGGTACTAGTCAGGTCTCCTGTGGCTGACTATGAAAGCGAGAAAGGCCACTGCCACTTTCCAACCTGAATCAATCCCAAAACCGAAAGCAAGAAATACAAAGTACCGTATTTTTCTGTGTACAAGATGACGTCCTCCTAAAATTGGGGGTTATATAGTGGTGAAAAAATTGGGGGTTGTCTTATACATGGATTTATATGGTAGGTCCCCAGATATCAATTCCATCTTTGAAATTCCAGTAATGTCTAGGGAAATCCGGACGTATGGAAGCCCTACCTCAATAAATACAATTTTTTGAAAACAATGGTTGATTGGATAATTGTACTGTAACATTTGGATGTGTGCAAATTTCAAAGGATGCCTGTGTTTTGGTTCTCTTAATGTTTCAGAGGGAAAGAATTTGAAAGATTTGCCTTTAAATGGCACCAGAATTAAAGTTCTCCCCCACCCCCTGGTGCTGACAGAAGTTAACAGCACCTGGAATGGGAAGATGTTGGCTTAATTCAGGGTTGGGGAACCTGTGGCCCAGCAGATGTTGCTGAATTCTCGTCAACCCTGACCGCTGGCTGGTTTGGGCTTGTGGGAGCTGGAGTTCAACAGCATCTGGAGAGCTACAAGTTCTCCATCACTGCCCTAAGTGATTTGATCTGTGTCAAGGAGAGTGCAGTGCCCTTCCTTTCACTTCCTAAATGCCAACTCTTTCTTACCCTTAAGGGACGTGGGTGGTGCTGTGGGTTAAACCACAGAGCCTAGGACTTGCCGATCAGAAGGTCAGCGGTTTGAATCCCCGTGACGGGGTGAGCTCCTGTTGCTCAGTCCCAGCTCCTGCCAACCTAGCAGTTCAAAAGCATGTCAAAGTGCAAGTAGATAAATAGGTACCGCTCTGGCGGGAAGGTAAATGGTGTTTCCGTGTGCTTCTCTGGTTCGCCAGAAGTGCTTAGTCATGCTGGCCACATGACCTGGAAGCTGTACGCCGGCTCCCTCGGCCAGTAAAGCGAGATGAGCACTGCAACCCCAGAGTCGGCCACGACTGGACCTAATGGTCAGGGGGGTCCCTTTACCTTTACCTTCTTACCCTCAGGTAGGTAGCTGTGTTGGTCTGACACAGAAAATATATAGATATATATATTTCGAATGTATTTCGAAGGAAGAGTGGAAGACAAATGCCCTGATGAATAAATTCTGTGTATCTCTTTTCAGAGTCTGAAGTGGATAGGCCAATTTGGTGGCATGAGCTGTTCATTGCTATGTCAAATGAACAAAAACTGAAGGACTCGTGTTTGCTAATCATTGGGAATGGAAGAAATGATGCAT
The DNA here is from genome assembly GCF_965153285.1 of Podarcis tiliguerta. NCBI lineage: Eukaryota > Metazoa > Chordata > Lepidosauria > Squamata > Lacertidae > Podarcis > Podarcis tiliguerta. Next base: position 92,239,356 of record NC_139535.1, on the reverse strand, counting down.
CTAATACTATCATAGATTTTAGGGTTGGTGATATCATCAATCTAGCAAAATCCACTGGGTCGTAAGTAATTGGTGGGATCTCTGGTCGTAAGTAATTGGTGGGATCTCTGAGCAATGAATGTGGCACCAGCTCTGCTCTGTTAAAACTGCTAAGGGGATTAGCAGCCCTGCAAAGATAGAGAACTGTGAGGTAGACATACTTGATGGAGGGAGGCCCTGCAGAAAATACTTTTCCTGTTGGGGAATGAGGGTTGGAATTAGGGTTGCACATCATATTTGGACAATCCTCGAGCTGAAGTGGAATACCTGGAAGGATTTGGGGCTTGTCTGAAGCAAGGCAAGATCTGTATGAGGCAGCTCAAATGATTACGGGCTGCTAAGTTTTTTTATGTAAGATTTATCACTGACTGGATATCAAAAGAGACACACAGCCAGGAAGTCTCACCTAAACAATTTCATTCTAAACCACTGCCCTGGCAATCCAGACATAAAACAACAAGCATGTAGTGAAAGGTAAATTAAATGTCTAGCTGTGTGGTCCCATCCATAGTTGTCAACTTACAGATTTCAAAATAAGGGACCAGCAGCCTCGAAAATAAGGGATTTTCCGGGCACAGGTATGTTCACCTTCTGAGCTCCTCTGAGCCAAAGGCAGAAAGCCCAGCCAGCAGCCAAATGAAGCCTCATCAATAAGGGACAGGATAAGGGACTGTCCCACCAAATAAGGGACACTTGACAGCTATGGTCCCATCCAAGAGTGGGGGTGGGGGCAGGAAGATCTGCTTTGCCAGAGTGTCCCCTGTGAAATAGCACCAACCTTATCCTGACCATTGGATGAGCAGTGTTCAATCCTGCTGACTTCAGGGGTCTGCTTCAGCAGTGCATTCCCCATAGGGGAAATGGCCTCACAAGCCAACTTGGACCCCCTGGCAGGCCAAGACTTGTTCCAAAATATACCATATAAGGAATAACATCAGCATGGGGATTGGGTGGAGGAGGAGTTCACGTGCTTCAGAAAAGCTGCACAGGCAGTAAAACTATGCTTACTTATATAGTGGTGAAAGTTTCTAAATTATTGGTATAGGAACCCAAGAGTGGCTGCTGAGAACCATGTATTCTTAGCTGGGGCAACCAGCTCAAACCTTTTAAAACCTCACACTGAGCTCAGGAAGACTGCAGGAGAACAAAGCTTGATTTCTGGGTTCCTCCCAAGGTGAGGGGAAGTTGGCATAGCTAAGCCTGGAAGGGCAGCTTGCTCTATGGTTTTAACCCCTTCATGCATTAATTAGACTTGAGCATGTTGGTTATATGAGACTGCTTATCTCACATACACCAGTGGTGTTTTATGTTTGCAACCTGTGAGTGTTATTGGAGGAGAAAATACTGAGTTCTAACTAATAAAGCAGCCAGAAACAAAAATGGCCTGAAGGCAATCTAATGCAACTCACTGTATTCAAGACAGTTTCTCTATGCTCCAGAGTCACATCTTAGTTCATCTTCCTTCCAGCCTCCCAATAATATATATAAAAGGTTATATTGCTTGAATTCTCTCTTTGTCTTGATTTTATGATTGATCTTATTATTGCTCCAAAGCTGCCCAGAGCTGTTGACTCTGGTCTCTTTGGCATCATTGCCTGTAGATCACAGAGGACATTTACTGCTGATGGCTAATATTTGTTTTGTCTCTGAAGCTGTGCAGCGCTTTTGGGGCAGATTCCCAACTACCCAATCACCTACAAGGTAAGTCTTCTAGGATCTTTGCCATGATGGGAACTTCCCACACTCACTTTCACACTCATGTAGGAGTTAGGAGTCAGTTGGGTGACTGGAACTGGGGAAACGGGGGGGGGGGGGAGTTCTTGGCTGTCATATTTTCCCACTGGAAACTTCCACTACAGATTTTCTTCCCCCAATTTCACTCTAATGAGGGAAGTGTTTACTTTCTCAGAGCAAAATCCAGCAGAAATCTTCAGTGTGTCCAATAACCTTTCTTCATAAGCAAATTACATTACATAATCTGTGAAGAATGAACCATCTCTTTCATAGAAGTGGTTCAAAATACTAGAATTAAAATGTGGGAGCCAAGTCATGTGGTGCTCACCTCCTTAGAGAAGGTGAAAGCAGCAGGAGCCTGCTCTCCAGATACTTACTGGAGCCATGGACTCCTACTGCATTCCCAGTGGGTTATACACGGGGCAACTGTTCTTATCACTCCTTATCACTAAGAACAATCCTGGCCTGTGGATGTCAGAGCCTGATTGGATGAGGAGGTGAGCTGGGAGCCACCTGCCCAAGAACCTCCCAGGGAGGGCTCCGGAGATGGACTGGAAGTCAATGGAATAGAATTATTCATTGATGTAATGGATCTATTTTCCCCTTTCCCTTTTCCGTATTTTGTAGTTTTATAAATTTATAAATTTTGTAGTTTTATAAATTCATAAATAAAAATTAAAAAACAAAACAAAACAAACCTAATCTATCTTTCATCTATTTTTCTTCTAGAAAATCCCTATAAAAAGATGTAAGAAGAGCTCTGAAAATGCTGCAGTTGCTTGTTCGTGGTGGAAGTTCATGAACGATGAGAGTGAGCCGCCACACGTGCTGATTCAGTTTCCAATGGTCAAGGTAACTCTGGCTTTCTGTACTGGCTGGCAAGCACATGCTGCCATCATTCTGGGAAACATTCTTTATTGTTTCCAGAATCTCCTGAATGCTGGCAGAGCTGCTGTAACATTTGCAAAGCACATATGCCTCATTTTTTATTTTTTTTAATCTGCTTGCAAATCACAGAACCTAGAAGGAGGCAAGGTGAGGTGGCGGCCTCAGGCAACAGATCTGGATGCAAAGAGTACAGATTTGTTGCCTCCTCCTATGTGGCTGCGCCTTCTCCTCTGCAGGTGCACCCTGCCTCCTCTGCTACAGATGCACTGCTGCCACCACATTCATGCCCCATATAAACCGCCCCAGACTCTGCGTTCATCATCTGAGGCCATTCTTTATGTGTTCCCTCCATGTGAACGAGAACGGGTCTTTATTGTAGTGGCTCCCTGTTTGTGGAATTCTCTCCTCAGTTAGACTACCCTGGGGCTTTCACTACATATATTTAAGTGCCAGGCAAAAGCTTTCCTCTATAACCAGGCCTTTGACCTTTAACTATTTGGGACTTTTTAGAAGCCGGTGGGATGTTCTTAATTTATTTTTCTTTCCTCTTGCCTTTTAGGTAATTATGTGGGGTTTATTGTCTGTTGGTTGGTTTCTAAGTTGATCAGGGTTGCCCTGGGCAAGATAAAGCAACTAACCAATTTAGTACATAATAATAAAAAACATTAAAGGCATGAAGACCTGACACCTTTTTGAGGGCACTTTAATTCTGTCATACTAATAGACGGATAGGGACATTGGTGGCACTGTGGGTTAAACCACAGAGCCTAGGGCTTGCCGATCAGAAGGTTGGCAGTTCAAATCCCCGCGATGGGGTGAGCTCCCGTTACTTGGTCCCTGCACCTGCCAACCTAGCAGTTTGAAAGCATGAAGTCCAAGTAGATAAATAGGTACCACTCCGGCGGGATGGTAAATGGTGTTTCCATGTGCTGCTCTGGTTCTCCAGAAGCAGCTTAGTCATGCTGGCCACATGACCCAGAAGCTGTACACTGGCTCCCTCGGCCAGTAAAGCGAGATGAGCGCCACAACCCCAGAGTTGTCCGCAACTGGACCTAATGTTCAGGGGTCCCTTTACCTTTAATAGAGGGATATAGTTGGACCCAATCCAACCATCTTCTTTGAACTCCAGAGACTATAATCCTCTTCTCTTGTGTGCAGGCAGCTGTGCGTGGCATGGACACTGTAACAGATTTAATGCTGAAAGAATCCGGTGGAACGGTGAAGATCAAAAAGTTCACATTGACTGGTGTTTCCAAGGTAGGTATGAACAGCAGGTCTTTTCCTGTACCCCAATATTAACCCTATGCATGCTCACCCCCATTTCATCTGTATATGCCATGTTCAGTCTCTAAAGTAGGAACTGCATACCTCTCCATCTTTATGTTTTGTCACTTTATTGCAGCGCGGCTGGACCACCTGGGTCACAGCAGCTTTGAAGAAGAGAGTTGTGTCATTTCTTCCAATTGTCTATGATCAGTTGAATTTCATTCAGGTGAGTATCCACTTTCTTTACAGCAAATAAAGAAAAGGCTGTTTATAGGATGGTGCACTAACTGTGTGTATGGCTGTGTATGAGTCTTTTTCAGAGGTGCCAGCTTACGCCAAAGATTGAGGGGCCCCAGTATTGCCTGTGTGTGTGTGTGTGTGTGTGTGTGTATGACGTTGCACATGCAACACACACTTGTGACGTCACGAGCACAATGTAATGCAACGGCTTGGCTTCAGTAGTTGATGGATCCTCCTCCACCCCCTTAACATTGAGGAGGCCCAAAACAGCTCTGCCCCCTGAGCTGGCACTCCTGGTCTTTGTCACAGTTCATTCATAGTACAGTACTCAGGATAAATAAGAATACATTGACCATTTGCAGGAAGGCTACAAGTGTGAGAGCCAATGAAACTTCTGAGGAAGAGCACTCCACAGCCTCAGCACCACTGCTGCAAAGACCCAGTCCTGTGTCCTAATCAAACATGCTTTTGAAGGCAAGGGAGAGTGAGCAAGCCACCCAATGATTGTAAGGGGGGCAGACTCATGGGGGAGTAGAGTCTTTCAAATAACCTGGCCCCAAATGTTGGTTTATTAGCTCAGCTGTTGGGTTATGGGGCTGGGGAGGGACAAAGCTTTGCCAGCATATTTCTCTTCCCCAAATCCTGGCAATTATGCAAGGTGAACTGGATGATTTCATGGAGTAATAGAAATTGTGTTTTGAATGTTTCACTTATTGTTTAGAACTACTTTTGTTATACTGTAGTTATGCATTTTTTTCATGCTGTAAGCCACCTTGAGCATGGTTTGAACTTTGGAAAAGTAGCATACAAATAAAATAATACATGTATGTATGTATGTATGTATGTAATCCAAAAATATTAAGCTTAAGCAAAAAATATGGCAGACACACAGTGTAGACAGAAGTGAGCAGGATGAACAATAGGTGATTAGGTACAAATTTGTACTTTAAAATAACATACGTACAGTAAAGCTTCTGAATAAGACATATATTTTGGCCCACCAAGGGAATAGCAGGAAGTATTTGTCAACACAACACAAGTAAATAACCAAAAAAGCCATTATACAAAGGCACCAACTGTGGGCACTACAGTATGAAGGGGATAACTTATCCTTGTTTTGTATTTATCAGCTTAGCCAAAGGTGTACATAGGGGTTGGCGAAACTGACCCCCGCCAGGGTGCAGGCAACCTCGCCTGTTTCTCATATTTGGGGGGGGGGGCGGGGGCACCAGTACAGCTCCTAGCCAAGGGTGCAAATGACCCTATATATGTCTCTGAGCTTAACCCTGCTAAAGATTTGAATTAATCTTACAGTTGTAGCATTTGACGGTCCTCCATTCTGTAGAACTCGGGATCTTAACATATGACAGTGCTCTCCAACATTCCTCAGAAAATAGGGACAGTCTACTGATGTAGAATAGAACGTTCTTATTTGATGTGCACATAGAATTCACTTCTGTCTACTTTGGTACAGAACTGGCATCATCAATACCGAGCATACTGTGGCTGGTCATGTACACGGAATGATTACTATCACCTGAATATAACTCGGCAGTTGGACACTACACGGTTCCAGAAATTAAATTCATACATTGATCCATTTGGTGAGCAGTTCTTACCATCTCATATTTCTCTGGTGAATGAGATGGTAGCAGAGGAAATGGTTGAATAAGTGGGAAAGGGCAGCCCTGGGGAATTTTGGTGGCACTATAATGCATGTAAGAAACATTGAAGAGAATGAAGTCCATTTAATTAAAGGGCCATTTGGTGCTTCTGTGGAGTGAGGATTAGGGGGTTGTTGAATCGTGATTGCTGTTTCATGTACAAATAAGAGAAAACAATGAAATACTTGGGGAGGAAGAACACTGAAAAGTATGTTGTCATATAGAGGGATGAGGAATGAATCAATTAAACAAAGTCCTCTCCCCTTTTCTACTTCCCTTTTTAAAAGCTCTGAAACTAGGCCCTTCTGCATCTGAGGCCATTGCAGCAAGCTGTGGAATCTTGGCTTAAGACCAGTGCTTTTGGGTCTTAAGCCAAGTTTGGCCTCTTTGAGGGACAGTATTTCAATATGAGTAGGAAAAGGAGAGTACCTGTCCTCTGTCTTGTGCAGAAAAATGTTCCCAGCCCTAGTTATTGCAGCAGAAGCGGGGATGATAAATTATCCTAATAAATATATTTAAAGGTTCCAGTGCGAGAGGTGCAAATCAGGATTTTGCATAGACTGAATTCTTCAAGCATCCAGAGGCACCTCATATCGCTTTCTTGAAGACCTGGAGAACCTACTACCAAACTTTTTTTAATGCAAAGGAATGCTCCCTTTTCAACATTGCATCACCAACATTTGCTAACTAGGCTTTGTTTTTTGGTCTTAGTTTGCCACAATAAGGCTGTTTTACATATTTTTCAATTATATTTTCCAACCTGCTCAATGAATGTCTCTTGTTTTCCATTGCTCTTATCCAATCTTACCAGCCTTTGATGATGAAATTAAGTGGTAGCAACTTGAGAACTGCATGTGTTTCCCATTACAATATCATTTAATTTTCCCATCCTCAGCATATAATGAGCGATACCAAAATAAGGCCTGGTGCTCAATTGGTGCAACAGGAGATGAAGTCAACCTGCCTGATGACACTTACTATTTCTTTGATCAGCTAGCCGGAAAGAAATACATCCGGTGAGTTCCTGCTGCAAAAAATTACCAGACTGTCCTTTATGAGACAAGAATGGCTGCTTACCGTCTCTCCTCGGTGAATGGTGGTTGCGGCCCAATGTGGTGCCTCCCTCAAAGACCGGACACAATGCACCATCTTGTCCCCCTTGGCCATCGGACAGACTCATGGGGTTCCTGCCAAACCCCAATTCAATTTGAGCCAATCAATGGCGGCATGGCCTAGGCAGGCGCACCTGGATGAGGCAGGCTTCACTCAGGTGCGCCCGCCAGAAAGATAGCCTGGCTGACCCTGCGCTCCTGTCACACCCACACATTCCCTCCCTTTATAGTTGCTTGCTGCATTAACCATTTCTTTTCCAGCTAGGAGGGCTTTGCTGTGGTCTGTGGATGGTCGCCGTTTTCGAGCCCAGGAAAGCATTTCCCCTGCACTGCATGTTTCACCTTCCCCATAGCCCTAGTCATAACTTTGCCGGTTTAGGCCTTGGGCGGAATCCTATAGTCTTTCATCCAATCGGTGGGGGGTGGGGGGGGTGAAGCAGTGACTCAACCACCCCCTGCTCCCTGCAGCAGTGATAACAGAGTACTCTGTTAGAGGGGTCTGGAGGAAAGTCTCTGTCCAAAGTGCCAGTTGCATAGGACTAGTGGGCCATAGTGCTTCCCTCAGTGTTTTGCGCCATCTGTGTAAACCTGTGTTTTGTGTTGGACCCACCCCTGAATTGACCCTGTCATGCCTCAGCCCCCCCCCCGGGGGGGGGGTGTTGAGAGGGATACATGTCCAGTGCCTATGGCAAGGCTTCCGATATCTGAAATCGATAAAGTTGTGGCCATTTTCATCCCAGACAATTTTCTTGTCCATTCATTTACCCTTATTTTGCAGTCAGGTGTGTCTAGTGAGGGACTCTGGGCTGGACACACAATCATCCCTCTGGTTAAAGGCAGCAACCAGATGACTTGAGCCTCAGATGAGAGACAATACTGTAATATGAGCTGAGAACTCACAGCAGATCCTTCAGCTGTTGCATGAGCCCACCTGTGTAATCTGAACAATACCAGTGAACAAAGCACCTGATCTTTGCTGCACAATTCACATAGGCTTTGCATGATGATAGTGTTTTTTCCTTGTATATTTCTCTATATCTGTGCATTCTTTCGGAGGAAAAACTCTAGAAAGTAAAATTTGTGTGATACGAAGAAACATGTCATTCCTTTATCTTAGTCTATTGCAAGGAAGATATTTTTGCAAAAACCTCTCTGTTGCACTGCAGATTCCTTCCGAACACTAATCACGCTGCGACATTACTCCCATGGAGTAAACCATCTGTCCTAGAGACGTGCAGAGCCTTTTATCTCAGCACCATGCAGAATTTGACCATGCCTCAAATTTCTTGGAAAAGGGTGGAGGTGAGGAAAACTGATGTTGCTTTACATGCGAATGACAGAAGTAATTCAGTCAATGAAGCTTGTTTTCTAATTTACCCCAAGCCATGGATGTATGTTGTCCCTAATTGATGTGGGCCTTTACTAAGCGCACTCAGTCGAACTCAAGATTCCTAAGAAATTATCAGAGTTGTTGAAGGCAGGAAAGTTGTTATAATGATATACAAATCGGCCTTGGTTAATGTTATCGTTTACCAGTAAATGATGGAAACAATAGCTGGGATAGCTTAGTTGGTATCCCCCTGCTGGCCCAGGGTGAGAACTTCAGTACATAACAATGTGAATATGCCATTAGCATGAAAACATAAGCAAAAATTCAAGGTTCTCAGTTTCCGTTTTTGCATTTGGCAACTTAGAAGGGTTGACCTTACATAGGGTGTTGCATGACACAGCCAGTTATAGCAGTAGCTGCTGGAGAGGTAATGGGAATGGCTCATAGCTGGAGGGAGATTTGATTTTTCTGTGTTATTCTCTCTCTTTCTAGACAAATGCCACAGGTATTATCTATCTCTACACAGATCGGGAGCCTTCAGAAACTAAATGTTTCTTTGCTTGCACATGGCTCACCAACAGGTAGGATTCTTTCCAAAATATTTTATATAATTCATTAATACATAGAACAATATACAAAGTCAACATACACAAAAAAAGCCTGAAGTTTTTTCTTTCTGAAAGCTTACCAATTTTCAAGAAAGAAAGAAAGAAAGAAAGAAAGAAAGAAAGAAAGAAAGAAAGAGCTTTCTATCAGTGAGCATCTCAGCAAACTACTAGGTCCCATCTGTGCTGTACATTTAAAACAGTATCAGTGAATTTAGAAATAATATATTGTTGGTGGTAGTTTTCTCCACAAATCAGTTTATTTTGTGCTTATGCCAAATCTCTTCTTTCCCTTCTCATTCTCAGGCGTGACTTCAGGGTATTAAGGTGTTCCTTCCCTTTTTTGAGTCTTATGTTTTGGAAACCTTGCAAGGTTGATAAAGTGGTAAGAGGATTAGAATTTCCTTAGTTTCTTCACAAAGCTGAGGATGTCAAGCGTCCTAAAGACACAAACAAAAAAGCCGTTCTTGGGAAAGAAATGTCTTCCTTTAAAGCTGGACTTCTGTTGCGGATATTGAATTTGTTCGGTATTTGCTGATTCATTCAATTAATGTCTCTGAGCTCCTTTAGGAGGAAAGGTAGGACATTAATTGAATGAATCTGTAAGAAATCAATCAAACCAATAAATATAATGGGATTCTTTCACTGTCTGAGTTACCCAAAACATTCCCCTGCACCTAGCAGAAGAACATTGTCTTTATGTTGCAGTTGTAAAATCACCCATACTAAGGAGTAGAGCTCCCTAATGTGGTGGGGAGTATGTCTCTACACGCGTAGTAGGGGTGAGGAACTTCTCTCTGACAGAAAGCCACATTCTCTTCTGCACAACTTTGTGAAGGCCAGGGTCAGAGGCAAAAGTCAACAGAGCAATCAATGTGAATTCTACCATTGTGCAGTAGCCTAGTTTCTTCACAATCACACATCGTTCTCTATCCTCCATCCAAGCAAGCAAGAAGCATTCTCAGAATTCAAGGACACATTCCAGTCAGGGGAAAACATTCCAAGTGGGGAGGAAAGCACAGCTGGTGAGGGGTGTGGTTTTTTGGGGGGTGTCCTAGAGATAATCCCAAGGGCTAGCTAGAAAGAGCTGATTTATCTAATGCAGGAGTGAGAACCTGCTCTATGTAACAAAGCAGGCTGGGGATCACATCCATTGGAAATACATAGTATTAAGTTGTGGGTGGACATAGCAGTCGACACAGAGATTTCTCCGAGTGGTTCTTTATAGTAAGCTGGAACTGAACTGAACAGCTCAGCCAGCCTGCTTTTATAGGCAGCCAGCTGTCAACATTGTAACAACAACAGCCCAGGGTTTTCCGCCTAAATTAACTGACATGGACCTGAGTGAAAACTATATACATAATACCCCTGGCAGCCAGGGTGAGAACTTCAATACATAACACATAGGGTGGTTTAAGGTCACCTGGAAAGAAGGGCTATGTTATCTGTGGCCATCCTCCACCACTGTTCCCTCTTCCCTATCCTTGGAAGACACAAACCAGGAACCTCAGCTCACTCTTCTTCAAATTCACACTAATGAACATTCTATAATTTCTTAATATTACATGTTCGCTTCTCAGCACCTTCTTCTGTCTTATCTCTTTGCAGGGTACAGGTGTTTATAAAGCAGAATTGTCAAAGCCATTATTGGGATGGAAGGGTTTCTTTATTGAGGTAAATATAATCTCTAGTTGAGTATTTGACTCATTCTTGCACAGCCTTTTCCTTAGCTTAATAGCAGTGTAATGGTGAAGGTAAAGGTAAAGGGACCCCTGACCATTAGGTCCAGTCGTGGCCGACTCTGGGGTTGCGGTGCTCATCTCGCTTTATGGGTCGAGGGAGCTGGCGTACAGCTTCTGGGTCATGTGGCCAGCATGACTAAGCGGCTTCTGGAGAACCAGAGCAGTGCACGGAAACGCTGTTTACATTCCCGCCAGAGTGGTACCTATTTATCTACCTGCACTTTTACGTGCTTTCGAACTGCTAGGTCAGCAGGAGCAGGGACCGAGCAACAGGAGCTCACCCCGTTGCGGGGATTCGAACCGCTGAACTTCTGATCGGCAAGTCCTAGGCTCTGTGGTTTAACCCACAGCACCACCCGCGTCCCAATAGCAGTGTAGGGGGAGGCAATTTCAATTGGAATAGTGGAAGAGGGAGGGGAGGTTTAAAATGTTCCTTTCCCTGCAACCTCCTCCTGCTGCTCAGCTGACTGGGGAACAAGTGAGAATGGTGACAAGTGAAATGGCATGCAGAAACAAATAATCTTTATCTGGACTCCCTTCTGCACTTCCTGCTGCTCTGCTGATCAGTGGGAGGGGTTTTTGTGCACCATATAAAATTAGACAGCCGATAGAACAGTTGGAAATTATACACAGATTACACACTGAACAAGAGATAGAAAACATGCATGTTTTTGGAGAGTATACATACAGATGGGAGAATATGCATATTGGCCAGAGAATGTACAACATTCAAGTATGACATGCACACTCCCCAAAGCCTGTTGGGAACATAATGGCTAACAATGTACAGAATTCAGACACTATATGCAGGTTTCCCAAGCGTTATTAGAGAACATGCATCTTGACTGAGAAATGTGCACAATTTCTTCTTCACAGAAACATGGGCTGCACATTTTCCATGAAGGCTGCTGAATGTGCACAATGTTGGGTTTTATGTACATTAATAGTTTTATGTACATTCCCTTTAATATACATATATTAATTGAAACTAAGTTCTCCAAGACTGTTGTGCAACTGTATAAATAGGCATGAAGTATTCTCCGATTCGGCACTGCTTCTAAAATCTGCAGTAAGATGCATCCATCATTTCTTTGATATCTCTGTGCTATAAACTCCTAATCCTGCTCCATTCAGTCTCTGCAAAGGAACATATTGAGCAGAACTGCCATTTCTTTTCCAGGTAACTTTCAAAGGACCTGAGAACGATAAGCATGTTTTCACCTCAGAGGTTCAAATCATCCCAGACACTTTTCCATGTGCAGTCTGCAAGGGAGAAGGATGCTATGGGAAGCTGGTGTGAAACCCTGCAGAGAAAATGTGGCTCTTGTTGCTGAGGGAAGACATAAGAGGCATTTGGAAAACCATGCGGAGAAGCGGGTGGACAGAGAAGGAACCACATGCAGAGAAAGCAGACAGGTCCCACTTAAACTAAAATGAAATAGGTGTAGGGGTGTCACTCAGGATCAGGAGACCTAACCAAGGAGCAGATGCTGTGGCTGTAGGGAATGGGGAATGTGTAGGGTGAATGTATGAAGAATATCAGACATGAGAAGAAAGGTCTGGTTATATAGAACAAGTAAATATGACACAGGAAATTGTGCCTTTTTGATTCCCAGTGCCCTGGATCATAATAAAGAATATAGCTGTGTTTTATAAGTCTTCAATGAAACACTTTGCTAGTTTTTGATCATTTTATGCAGACAGTACAATTCCTTATCATATTTTTAAGACAGTTTAACCTCACAATGGGATTAAATATTCTCTAATCTAAGTATTTAATTACAACTGTCATGTAAAGTGATTGAGTTCAAATTCTGCACAAGGCACAGACCAACTGAGTTGTTTCTTTGGCTAGCTATTCCGTGTTACCTTTAGGTTCCTTTCTGCAAAATGGGGTGTAATAATAATAAAAAAATGCCATTGTACCTCTTGCAAGGATTTTCATTGCCTAATCCTGTCTTCATATTTTTCTGCATTACCAAATATACCTTGTCCAAATATACCTGGACACATTCCAATTTGCTTATAAAACGAAAAGATCGACAGAGGACGCTGTGGCGATTGCCCTCCATGCTGTCCTTGCACATTTGGAGCAGCGGGGGGGTTATGCCAGACTGCTTTTTTTAGATTTTAGCTCGGCATTTAATACCATTCTACCACATCATCAGATGTCTAAACTGGAAGATCTGGGGCTTCCGTTATCACTTTGTGGGTGGATATTGGACTTTTTGTCAGACCGCCCCCAGAGGGTTCGGTTGGGCCCTTATACCTCTAATATGCTTAAGACTAACATAGGAACACCACAGGGATGCGTACTCAGTCCACTCCTTTATATTCTTTACACGTACGATTGTGTCGCTACTCACCCTAGTAATAGGGTTGTCAAATTTGCAGATGACACAACCGTGATTGGGCTCATCTCTGAAAGGGAGGGTGAAATGAATTATAGAGATGAGGTGGAGCGGCTGACAGAGTGGTGCAGAGCTAACAACTTGCTAATAAATACAAGGAAGACAAAGGAACTTGTGGTGGACTTTAGGAGACAGAAGAGCAATGTCCAGCCACTTTTGATTGATGGGGTCTGTGTGGAGAGGGTAACAACGTTCAGATTTTTGGGCATTGAATTACAAGAGGATCTGTCCTGGAGTGTCAACACAAGGGGGCTTGTGAAGAAGGCGCAGCAGAGACTGTATTTTTTGAGAATACTAAGGAAAAACCATCTTCCGCAGAATCTGCTGCTTGCCTTCTATCACTGTGCCATTGAGAGCGTGCTTACTTATGGCTTATGTGTGTGGTACGGAAGCTGTACTACCCAGGACAGGATGGGGTTGCGCAGGGTTGTGAAGGCAGCAGAGAGCATTGTTGGCTGCCCACTCTCCACCTTAGAGCAGATTTATGCCACAAGGTGCCATAGGAAGGCACTGGACATAGTAAAAGATCCATCGCATCCTGGTCACTGTCTCTTCGAGCTCTTGCTGTCGGGACGGAGATATAGGACGATGAAGACAAGAACGAGCCGTCTTAAGAACAGCTTCTTCTCCAGAGAGATCTCGGCCCTGAATGGGAAGCCCGGACTTTGAAAGTCATCAAATCTCCTTTGCTGTATTTTACTATATTTTTTAATTAGTGTTTTTATGGAGCAGCCAAGTAATTTCGTTGTCCCCGAAGGGGGCAATGACAATAAAGATATTATTATTATTATTATTATTATTATTATTATTATTATTATTATTATTTCCGGCATTCGTGCATTGGGTGACATGTCCTTGTGTTGTGAAGGTATATGTCTATTACAAGGGAGAAATTCATGTAATTGCCCTTGTTCAATATGAGATTCCCAAATGGGTGAAAGTTACATTGGCAAAAACAAATTTGCTTTTCTTGTGCATAAGTAATTGCTAGCCCAAACAATAAGGATTAAGCATACGAAACGTTTGCCATCCAGGTCACCATCCCACAACATGCACTCTCCCACTGATTGCCCAAGCAATGGGTTGGACCAGAATTAACACCCTTTCTGTCCCAGACCTCTTTTCCCTTCCTCAGCTGGTTAACTCTTCCTTTCCCTCCAATCCCAATGTTGACTGACGTCTAGTTGTTTCCTAAGGTTAATTGCTGAGGGGGTGGGAGTGGGGATTTTAATCAGGATTTGGGAAGGAAATGTTTAGGTATCCTCTCTCTACAGTCACCTCTGTGCTGCTTAGCTGACTGGCTGAGAGTTGGGGATAGGAAGACGAACTACAGAAAACAAGTTAATCTTGATCTGGAACCACATCCTTTCTTTCCGCAACAGTCTTGAGTGCAAGAGAAGAGCCAGAGTCAGCAAACCCTTCAAGGGCAGGACAGGGGCAGAGGGAAACACTTCAGGCCCCAGATCTGAAGGAGAGGAGGAGGAGGGAACAGAAGCTGAAACAGCTTCACAGGAGCTGCCCAGTCCCGCTATATTAAGCTCCCCTGCCACTTTGACTCCAAGGTCACGAAGGACTTTGCATGTAGCTGAACGAAAAGCTCAGAAAGTACAATGGGGGGCTCCTTCCTGCTGGAGTTTATGCCTGCTTGGGAGACATCCGGCAGAGGAGGAGGAGGGTTAGCGAAAAGCTGGAGGGGCCAAGAGCCAATCTTGGCAACCGAGCTTGCATGCTCTCTGCTTGTATGCTATTTTCTTGAATAAAAAGCTGACTTTACTTTGAATCGATGACCCAGCCCTGCCAAATTGGCCCACAAATGCTGCATTAAGTGTCCTTTCATATTCTTCAAAGCAGCCTTGTTGACGTTGCGTTGGCTATAGCCTGATAGAACTTGTGTTTCATACATTCCCTGGAAGTAGAATTGCTATGGAAGTAGATCCCTGAAACTCTTTGCTGCCTCTGCTATCCTCATGTGAGGGAAGTGGTACAGCTGGGACTGGACCTCAGGGCTCAAGTCCAGGATCCCACCACAGCCCGGCCTCCCTTCAAATGAGCACCCAGAGAGTAGCAGATGATGGGGCAGCAGGAAATAAGGTCCAGCAAAAAAACCTAGGCCAGCATGGGCATGTTGGTTTGCACTGGGGCTGACACTGGTTGTGTTATGGTTGTCATATGGAACCATGTATTGAAACAATATATGGATAGGAAAGCACAGATCTTTCATTTAATAAGGAAGTAGGGTGGACTTTGTGTAACCATGGCCTTAGCTCCTGAAGAAATGTCAAATCCACCAGAATGAGGGACAGGAGCAGGTAGGGTTGCCACCTGTCCCTTAAATGGGATTGTCCCATTTCTCTTTTTTCACATATATTTTCTTGAGTGTTTTCAACATAAAATACAATAAAAGCCAAGCTAATTTAATAAAGTAAGAATAGGTGAGAGAGGAAGAGAGAGAGAGAGAGAGAGATAAGGAAGAAGAAAGAAAAACAAAAAGAAGCACAATGTCCTCTATCATAATTATATCTTAACCTTTTTCTCACACACAGAAGAGTGAACTCGTCCCTCTCTTCCCCCAGCCTCCCACCCTGGGAGATCCTCTCTACCCTGCCTCTCACACAGGCCCCTTCATATTCCTTCCATCACCTTCCTGTGTGTATCTTCATTAGTGAATCTGTTGTACTACTTCTATTTTGGCCTGTTCTGCTTGACATTTAGCTTCCCTGTCTGACATTTATTTTTCCACTTGTATTTTGGGCAACTGAATCTGTTGTGCTACTTGAAGCCTGGCTTGTTCTGCTTGAAGCCTGCCTTTTTCTTTCGCTGCTTCTATTTTTGCCATTTCAAGTTTTATTTTCATCCATTTCACCTCCTGACTAGAACTGCCCTCAAAAGTTGCTCCCTCAGTCTGAGCTTCTCCCTGGCTGTCTCCTCTCACTTGAGGAGTTCTAGATGGGAGTGCCATTTCCTGACAGGAATCTTTCCCTCAGAAAATATAAAACTTTATGGTAGTGCTTTACAGTGGTACCCCGCAAGACGAATGCCTCGCAAGACGGAAGACCCGCTAGACGAAAGGGTTTTCCGTTTTTCGATGCGCTTCGCAGGACGAATTTCCCTATGGGCTTGCTTCGCAAGACGACAATGTCTTGCGAGTCTTGAGATTTTTTTTTCGCTCCCCACCCCCTTTTTCTAAGCCGCTAATCCCTTAAGCCTTTAATAGCCGCTAAACCGCTAATAGCGCTAATCCGCTAAGCCGCTAATAGGGTTGCTTCGCAAGACGAAAAAAACGCTAGACGAAGAGACTTGCAGAACGAATTAATTTCGTCTTGCGAGGCACCACTGTATTTTACTTGTGGGTTTTATTTCATATCACTATGCTACCTCCAATTGCAGCAAACCCCTCTCTTTTAACCACCGAGTTTATCTTATTGTTTTTGTGTGAGGAAAATCTTTGACACCTGGAGACTCAGGGAAGTTGAACAGATAAGGATTTATTCTGCAGAACAAAGTTGGTCAAACCAAAGATGTGTCAGGAGATGAAATTCTTTAAGGAAACAGTTAACTTATTTATAATTATATTAAATCTAGTGGATGTTACAGGTTTCTAAACAAGGTAGTAAATGCACAGCTTATTTTCACTTCAGTTGCTTATTTTCAGTTATTACTCTTCAGTTAGATGTTATAGGTTTCTCGACAACATGGTAAATGCTCTGCTTATTGTGAGTTATTTCACTTCAGTCCCTTAACTTTTTATCATGGTGTTACAGTACATTGGTTCTTAAACAAGGTGGTATTTTCTGTCAGTTTCCCAGTCTTCTATAAATCACTGTCCTCACCTTTTTCTTAAGTGCACATGAAGAAACAGCATCTCCCCCAACTATTTATGGTAACTTTTCAGTTCTTGAGAGTAAAAAGGAAGATGAAAAATACAATACTGTATTTTCTGTTTGGACCCATGGCCTTGCTTTTTTTGCTCCATAACTGATTCAGTTTCCCCCAGAAGGTAGGAAGCAGCAGTGGTTTGGATCCCTTCCATAACTAGCCATGACAGACCACAGGACTAGTACTTACTGCCCCTCATGTTTCTTCGCTTCCCACAGAGTGACTCACACCCACCCAGCAGCCTCCTCAACAGCCTAGCCTTCCTCCCTCCCACCGCTGCACCCCCTCAAAGGAAAAGAGCAGTGAGGAGATTGATTCTACTCTCACCATTCAGCCACTTCAGTGAGGTCATGTTGAGTGTATAGACAGCGGCACCCCACTTATCCTCCTTCTTCATCAGGGTGTATCTATAGTGAGGGTCATACTGCTTCACGTAGACATCCAGGGCCTTCTGCTCCACCATCCGTCCAGAGGGCAGGCAGGCTGCCAAGAGAAGGAGAGCAGCATACATAGTCAAGCAGGTACCTTGGCCTTGAAAGAGGTGTGTGACTGTGTCCAAGTGACAGGAGTTGTCCTGCTTCAGATCACAGTTGCTACCAGTGGGTGGAGAAACCCTGCTTTCCTCTAGAGCAGTTCACTCCATAAACATCGTCAGATGTTTCCTCCTTATTTATAATGATCCCTTATCAGGGAGGGTGCTGGTTAAGATGGGTGAGGTAGCATTTAAGCAGACTGATTTAAATCATGCAGAGGAGGAAGTGTGCTAGTTACTGTACTCTTCACTGGTCTCTTGCCGCAAAGCACCCTCCAACTCAGCAATTCAGGTTGGAGCCAGTGGGTGCTCTGTTCCACTTGCACCATGTGTTTGCCCCCCACCTAAGCACATTTCGGGGGGGGGAGCATTTCAGCATTGTAGCATGGCAGCTCCCATTTCACAATTCAAAGCTGGCTTTTTGGATGGAACAGGAAATGTTTTCAAACTTTATTTGGCAGCAAGTGCTTCCTGCCCTCTGCAGTTGCAGTACAGAACAAGAGTGCAATCTCCCTCTCCCATGGTTTTCCAGTAGACCAGACACATGTTGCCTCATAGCCTGTACACAGCCAGCATGACTAGGAGCCCTGGACAGTCAAGGATTACTCAGGGATTTGACTAATTCCTTTGCAAAGCCATCTTCACACCATCCACAATCTATATATGTCTTTTTGAGGTGTGGTGAGTGACCAAAACTGTCTAGATTTGTACGGGACTATGATCAATTTCAGTTTTGATCCCTTTCATAACAATCCTTGCCATAGAATTCACTTCTTTAACAGCTACAACAGATCTAGTCAATATTTTAACTGAGGTGTTTTTTTCCTCATTAAGATGTTTATTAATTTTTTTCACAATTTTCTACAGCAAGATATAGAAAACAAATGTAAATAAAATATAAAAATGTAAATAAAATATAACAACAGCTACAAAAAGTTTTTAAAAACGAGTATGGAGTGCTATCTTAAGGGTAGTTCTTAACTGTTTACCACAGCTTTAAGACCTCTTTCTTTTTGATTCTGCCATTTCAAACATATATGTTAAGGGGAATGTAAATTGAGTATAAAAAGCCTTGTGGAGAACGCAAAAGTGAGTGATCCATGAAGAAAGGACAGCTACAAAAAGTAAAAATGGAGTAGAGTCCTCTCTTGAGGCTAGTTCTTAACTGAGAACTAGTTTCTATGATATAGAAAACTGTGTGTAGAATATCTATCTCTTGTTCAGGAGTGTGCAATCTGCAACCATCTCTTTCTACTCTACAGCATACTTTCCTACAGAGCCCACTGCCTTTTGCCCCAGCTGACACAACATATTCTCAGTTCCACTAACATCTTTTTTAGGAGCCAGGGACCCTGATATTACAATATCATGTTAGGATTTTTCATAATTGGATGTACTCAACTCAAACTTCTACAAGCATTTCCAATCCAATCTCCAACTGCTCTGCAGTTCCCCAGAAGACAAGGAGCTTCAGGTTCTTTCCCAGTGTGAGCTTTCTGTCCTCATTCTGGTCCCGAAAAAAGATTGCGCCAATTAAGAAGTTTCATATGAAATGTTTACCTTGCCAGATTCTTTCTATACACAGGCGTTGCCTCAAGCTGACAGAGATGCCAGTGAATGTTGCTATTGCTGTTATTTGGAAATGAATATGTAATTACTTGAGGAAGAGATTTGCAGCGATGCCGGGAAGAGTTTCTACCTTTGCCAGGAAGGGATGAAGAACTAGAATGTAAACAGCACCATGGGCAAAATCTGGTAGTTCAAAGTGGCTGCCAAGCTGTAGGTGTAAGTTCATGTAAAAAAAAAGGAAGGCATTCCTGGCTGAGGCAGAAAGAGCTCCAGGATGAAGGCCCAGGATACTGGCCTGCCATAATTCCCTGACTGAAAACCAACAGATGCAGCTGGCTTATTCTGAGTTGTGGCACTGGTCTATCTCAGCTCATTGTCTCTATTTTGACTAGCAGCAGCTTTCCAAATTGTTGGGTCAAGAGTGACTCCTCCCAGTTCAGCCCTGTCCTACAGGAGGTCTTTCAGATTGGAGGTCCCAAGTGGCAGACCTGGGAGCTCCTGCGTTAAAATATGCCCAGTTCCCAACTGGCCATTATAACTTTAAGAACTAGTACCTGAGCTTGTTCATTTCCTCCTTCCTTCCTTTTCCCTTTTCCTTTTACAGTGGTACCTCGGGTTACATACGCTTCAGGTTACATATGCTTCAGGTTACAGACTCCGCTAACCCAGAAATAGTGCTTCAGGTTAAGAACTTTGCTTCAGGATGAGAACAGAAATCGTGCTCTGGCGGCGCGGCGGCAGCAGGAGGCCCCATTAGGTAAAATTGGTGCTTCAGGTTAAGAACAGTTTTAGGTTAAGTACGGACCTCCGGAACAAATTAAGTACTTAACCCAAAGTACCACTGTATGTCATCTACTTTTGGTTGTTTTTCATTGATCTGTGAAACTGCTCTGGACCCGCAAGCCTAGGGGTCAAATGTGAACAAACCCCTCAGGATTCTTTGTAACCTCTGCATCTTCTCCAGGCCTCACCTCACAAAGGCCCTGCTGTGCACCCTCCGTGAGTCATTTTGCCTGTCCAGAATGTGTCCTTGCACTGTGATAACTTCTTGCTTGCCTGAAGGAAGTGTGCAATGAGCACACATCCATGCAATGCGTTGGTGGGGAAACTGTGGGCCTCTAGATGTCACTGGACTACATCTCGCATCATCCTTCACTCTTGGCCCTGCTGGAACTGACGGGAGCTGAAGCTGCAACCTAGCTCAGTTGGCAGAGCAGAAGACTCTTAATCTCAGGGTCAAGGGTTTGAGCCCCATGGTGGGTGAAAGATTCCTGTATTGTAGGATTCCTGTATTGTTTAGGAGTGCACAACTAGACATGGTGGGGACAAACTAATTTCTTTTCATATGTCTTCCCTGTCTGCATATAAAGAAGGGAACAGCGTTAAAGAAGGGATATGCATACACTTTGGGGGGAACTCAGCTCCTCAAATATTTTATTGGGGAGCCAAAGGGAGCTCAGCCCCTAGGAGCCTATGTCTTTTGGCCGGTACAGCTCAACTGCATATAGTAAACTCTCAAGCTAATATGCACATTCTCCAGTCAGTATGCATAGCTTCCAAGAAGCAAGCTCTGTTTCTAGTGCAGAAATGTGCAATCTGCAAATCTCACATGGGCCACAACATACCCGCTCAGCTGATGAACACCCACCCCCACCAGCATCCCAGCAGAAATTAAGCTTGGGGAAAAGCTTGAGGTGAATCAACATTGGGATTGGGGGGGAGGGAAGAGTTAAGCAGCTGAGGAAGGGAAAAGAGGGCTGGGAGAGGAAGGGTGTGAAGTACAGATGTGGTACCATTCACTCCTCCAAAAATCAGTGGGAGACTGTATGTTATGTGATGGTATACCTGGGTGGCAAACTTTTGGTATGCCTGATTGTTTGGGCTAGCAATTAGTCATGCACAAAAAATCTGAAGTGTTCTGCTTTTGCCAGAGTTTTACTGTTTTCCTGAGACTCAATGTGATTTTCACTCATTTGGGAATCTCATATCATACTGAATTTCCTCCTTGCAATACACATATGCCTTCAAAACACAAGAAAATGTCACCAAATGCACAAATGCCAGAAACAAGCTACTATTTGATAATGGAGGGAAAACAGCAAGATGGGAATAGGACAATGGAAACCCCTGCAGGTGATATTAAGGCATATTCATGTTTTTAGTACTGTATCCCCATTTAGCAGAATGGATTCTAAAGGCAGGTGATAATAGCTAGCCAAAGAAGTTAAGCTGTTGGTCTGTGCCTTGTGCAGAATTTGAACTCAATTACTTTACATGACAGTGGTAATTAATTAATTAATTAATTACTTAGATTAGAGAATATTTAATCCCGTTATGAGGTTAAACTGTCTTAAAAGTAAGATAAGGAATTGTACTGTCTGCATAAAACGATCAAAAACTAGCAAAGCGGTTCATTGAAGACTTATAAAACACAGCTATATTCTTTATTATGATCCAGGGCACTGGGAATCAAAAAGGCACAATTTCCTGTGTCATATTTACTTGTTCATCATTCTATAGAACCAGCCCCTTCCTCTCATGTCTGATATTCTTCATACATCCACCCTACCCATTCCCTATTCCCTACAGCATCTGCTCCTTGGTTAGGTCTCCTGATTCTGAGTGACATCCCTACACCTATTTCATTTTAGTTTAA
Organism: Podarcis tiliguerta; assembly: GCF_965153285.1. Classification (NCBI taxonomy): domain Eukaryota; kingdom Metazoa; phylum Chordata; class Lepidosauria; order Squamata; family Lacertidae; genus Podarcis; species Podarcis tiliguerta. Next base: position 92,217,692 of record NC_139535.1, on the reverse strand, counting down.
GTGGGACCTGTCTGCTTTCTCTGCATGAGGTTCCTTCTCTGTCCACCCGCTTCTCCGCATGGTTTTCCAAATGCCTCTTATGTCTTCCCTCATGGATGCTGTCAGCAACAGGAGCCACAGTGTCTCTGCAGGGTTTCACACCAGCTTCCCATAGCATCCTTCTCCACTGCAGCCTGCACAGGGAAAAGTGTCTGGGATGATTTGAACCTCTGAGGTGAAAACATGCTTATCGTTCTCAGGTCCTTTGAAAGTTACCTGGAAAAGAAATTGGAATTCTGCTCAATACAGTGGTACCTTGGGTTACATACGCTTCAGGTTACAGACTCCGCTAACCCAGAAATAGTACTTCGGGTTAAGAACTTTGCTTCAGGATGAGAACAGAAATCGTGCTCTGGCGGCGCAGCAGCAGCAGGAGGCCCCATTAGCTAAAGTGGTACTTCAGGTTAAGAACAGTTTCAGGTCAAGAACGGACCACCAGAATGAATTAAGTACTTAACCCGAGATACCACTGTATATTCCTTTGCAGAGAGCTGAATGGAGCAGGATTAGGAGTTTACAGCACAGAGATATCAAAGAAATGATGGATGCATCTTACTGCAGATTTTAGAAGCAGTGCCTAATCGCAGAATACGTCGTGCCTATTTATACAGTTGCACAACAGGCTTGGAGCACTTAGTTTCAGTTAATATATGTATATTAAAGGGAATGTAAGTTCAACAGTTAATGTACACAAAACCCAACATTGTGCACATTCAGCAGCCTTCATGGAAAATGTGCAGCCCATGTTTCTATGAAGAAGAAATTGTGCACATTTCTTGGTCAATATGCATATTCCCTAATAAAGCTTGGGAAACCTGCCTACAGCATCTGAATTCTGTACATTGTTAGCCATTATGCTTCCCAACAGGCTTGGGGGAGTGTGCATGTCATACTTGAATGTTGTCAGTGGCGTAGCGTGGGGGGTGCAGGGGGGGCCGGCCGCACTGGGCGCAACATCTGAGGGTTAGGGTTAGGGGGCGCAAATCCACAGGTTAGGGGGTGCAAATCCATGGGTTAGGGGGCGCAAATTACTTGCCTTGCCCCGGGTGCTGACAACCCACGCTACGCCACTGAATGTTGTACATTCTCTGGCCAACATGCATATTCTCCCATCTGTATGTATACTCTCCAAAAACATGCATGTTTTCTCTCTCTTGTTCAGTGTGTAATCTGTGTGTAATTCCCAACTGCTCTATTGGCTGTCTAATCTTATATGGTGCACAAAAGCCCCTCCCACTGATCAGCAGAGCAGCAGGAAGAGAGCAAGGGAGTCCAGATAAAGATTATTTGTTTCTGTTTGCCATTTCACTTTTCACCATTCTCACTTGTTCCCCAGTCAGCTGAGCAGCAGCAGCAGGAGGTTGCAGGGAAAGGAACGTTTTAAACCTCCCCTCCCTCTTCCACAATTCCAATGGAAATTGCCTCCTCCTACACTGCTATTAAGCTAAGGAAAAAGCTGTGCAATAATGATTCAGATACTTGACTAGAGATTATATTTACCTCAATAAAGAAACCCTTCCATCCAAGTAATGGCTTTGACAATTCTGCTTTATAAACACCTGTTCCCTGCAAAGAGATAAGACAGAAGAAGGTGCTGAGAAGCGAACATGTAATATTAAGAAATTATAGAATGTTCATTAGTGTGAATTTGAAGAAGAGTGAGCTGAGATTCCTGGTTTGTGTCTTCCAAGGATAGGGAAGAGGGAACAGTGGTGGAGGATGGCCACAGATGACATAGCCCTTCTTTCCAGGTGACCTTAAACCACTCTACATATTTCCAATGGCTATGACATCCAACCTGCTTTGTTACATAGAGTAGAATAGGTTCTCACTCCTGCCTTAGATAAATCAGCTCTCCCTAGCTGGCCCTTGGGATTATATCCAGGACACACACACCCCAAATCACACCCCTCACCAGCTGTGCTTTCCTCCCCACTTGGAATGTTTTCCCGACTGGAATGTGTCCTTGAATTCTGAGAATGCTTCTTGCTTGCTTGGGTGGAGGATAGAGAAAGATGTGTGATTGTGAAGAAACTAGGCTACTGCACAATGGTAGAATTCACATTGATTGCTCTGTTGACTTTTGCCTCTGACCCTGGCCTCCACAAAGTTGTGCAGAAGAGAACGTGGCTTTCTGTCAGAAAGAGGTTCCTCACCCCTACTACGCGTGTAGAGACATACTCCCCACCACATTAGGGAGCTCTACTCCCTAGCATGGGTGATTTTACAACTGCAACATAAAGACAATGTTCTTCTGCTAGGTGCAGGGGAATGTTTTGGGTAACTCAGACATTGAAGGAATCCCACTTTATTTATTGGTTTGATTGATTTCTTACAGATTCATTCAATTAATGTCCCACCCTTCCTCCTAAAGGAGCTCAGGGACTCTCCAGAATGGTCCTTCTGTCCACATGATTACTGGTGAACATTAGGTTTTGCTCATCCAAAATGAAGTACCAGCTGTGGCCTTTCTGGTGCCTGTTGTCATCACCCTTCGCAACCAACAGGTTTCTGTGACACACACCACACAGAAAGGCTAAATGAATGTGCTGATTTGCAAATCTGCAAATATTCAATATCTGCAACAGAAGTCCAACTTTAAAGGAAGACATTTATTTCCCATGAACGGCTTTCGTGTTTGTCTGTGTCTTTAGGACCCTTGACATTCTCAGCTTTGTGAAGAAACTAAGGAAATTCTAATCCTCTTACCACTTTAACAACAGTGCAATCAATCCAAAGTGCAGGGTTCACAATAATAACGGAAAGCCTAAGTTGCCTGAAGTCTCGCCTGAGAATGAGAAGGGAAAGAAGAGATGTGGCATGAGCACAGAATAAATTGTTTTGTGGAGAAAAGTACTATCAACAATATATTATTTTCTTAGTTCACTGTTTGCAGCACAAGTAATCATGTTATTTATGGAAAGTAAAGATTCTGTTTATTATACAAGGTTACCCACCCATCAGGATGGTTCTCTAATATAGTCAACCTGATCCAAAGGATTCCAGAGTATCCATAATAACCGACTCAGTGATTCCTTTTGAATCTTTGTTAGTAGGATTTCTGGGGGGAAAGTACAGGGCTCCGCCTGCACTTTAAATATAAAGCAGTACCATACCACTTTAAACACCAATGCTCTCTCCTGCAATAACCCTGGGGGCCATAGTTTGTTAAGAGATTCCCCTTGCCCTCACAGAGCTTGACTTTTCAAAGTGCTTTAACCATCAGTCTCTTTTCCGGGAAATTCTGGGAATTGTAACACTGTGAAGGGAATATGGATCTCCTAACAACTCCTAGGACATTAAACAAACTACAATCCCCAGGATTCCTTGCCTGGGCTGTGTGTGGAGCCATTACAGTGGTACCTTGGGTTACAAACACTTTGGGTTACAAACTCCGCTAACCTGGAAGTAGTACTTCGGGTTAAGAACTTTGCCCCAGGATGAGAACAGAAATCGCACGGCGATGGCGCGACAGCAGCTGGAGGCCCTATTAGCTAAAGTGGTACCTCAGGTTAAGAACAGTTTCAGGTTAAGAATGGATCTCCGGAACGAATTAAGTTCATAACCCAAGGTACCACTGTACTGTTTAAATTGGTATGATGCTGTTTTAAATGTGCAGCACAGATGAGACCTAGAAGTTTATATATAAGATATTTCTGAACGAAGCCTACCTGGTGGTGAGCCATGTGTCAGCAAAGAAACATCTAGTTTTTAAAGGCTCCTGATCTGTGGAGAGAGAGATGATGCCTTTGCCATTTGCCTAGAAAAAGAGACAATAGCACAGAATTGTCAAGTCTTCCTCCAGGTATCACCCATTCCTATTATCCTCCCAAACAGGAGGTGCAGAAAACAAATTTGTTTCCACAGCATATTTAATTCAACAGCAATCATTGTTTTAACTGGCTGTGTCATGCAATACCATATGTGAGGTCAACCCAAATAGTTGCCACATACATAAAGGAAATGGAAAGCCTTGAAGTTTTGCTTGTGTTTTCAGGCTACGGGCATATTCACCCTACATTTTTAGGTGTACAGTGAATATTTCTTCAAGCATACGACTAAAAATGCAATGTTGGAATGAGACAAATGTGTGTATTGTGCATGTATACTCATCAGGGCCAGGAGTAACTGCAGTTGCATGTGAAGTGTTTATTCCTTGCAAACTGAGAAAAAAATTAATCACAAACATCACACAAATGCACCAATACTTATCAGTACCATTCTCACCTGGCCTCTCACCTGGCACTGAACCACTATGTCTGTGTTAAATCACTATGACTAAATTTAATATTTTAAAGAATGGATACACTTTTAAAAACTAGAGTGATCAGCATCTCCTTCTTTTTGTCTGTATTATGGTTCAGTATCTGGATAATGTTTGGAATGTAGTACTTATTACTAATTAAGAGCCAGTATCACATCGTGGCCAGATTGCTAGATTTAAATCAGGAAGATACACTTCCAAATTCCTGCCCTGTTTAAGGAATGAGATTTAGGTTGGCCCCTTAATTACACACCATCTCTGCCTCTCAAAAGGAGCAAACAGATCTCGATCACATTTATGCACACTAATCTATACATATAGGGGGAACCTGTGCGCCTGCTCAGCCTGTTATTTGGGTTTTAAATGTAAGTGGGTGATTCAAGGCCCCTAACCCTTTCTTCTTGGGTTTCTTCGTTATCTTAAAACGGCACTTGACCCAAGCTCTTCAGATAGAGGACACCAGCAAACCAAAAGTAGGACTGCTTCTCTAAAATTGGGCACAGGGACCCCTTAGTGATCTCGAGCCATTCTGTCTCTCCCTCCTCGCTTCCTCTCCCTCTTTCTTGTGGGGAGATCTGTCCTCAGATTTCTCATTAAAAAAAAAGACAAATGCAGCCTGGAATGGGAGGCAATTTTTTAAAAAATTGTGTTAATGAATGTTAGGCCAACACGTTCCCGTCGCACGATTTCCACAATGAAAATCTATTTCGAAACTGCTTATTGAAAAGCAAACATTCAGATGTCTTGCACCTGTGGGGCTTAAAAGCAGATGGGCTAGTGTGATTTCCATTCACGAGAACAGCCTGGTGAGAAATGATTTAGCTGCCTGTGCAGAGCATCACAACACGCATTGAAATCCATCCCACTGCACAGTTGTGTTTACCTCTTCTCAATGGCAACAATGCCCACATACAGGAAATACACAAAGCGAGATCCTCCCACAGTTTTCTCTTTGCCCATCATCCAAATGTATCTCACCAAGCTGTTGTAAGGATAAATGCTGGAAGATCTACACTCCCCTCAGTCTTCTCGAAAGAGGATGCTCTACCAGCTGAGCTATCCCAGTTATTGTTCCCATCGCACGATTTCCACAATGAAAATCTCTTTCAAAACCGCTTATTGAAAAGCATAGTTATTATCCCACATACGGTTATTGTTGCCTGATGATCGTCTTCCAAAGCAACTACTCTATTCTGAACTTAAAAATGGAAAGTGTAATGCTAAACATTAGGAAGAACTTCCTGACAGTAAGAGCTGTTCGACAGTGGAATTTGCTGCCAAGAAGTGTGGTGGAGTCTCCTTCTTTGGAGGTCTTTAAGCAGAGGCCTGACAACCATATGTCAGAAGTGCTCTGATGGTGTTTCCTGCTTGGCAGGGGGTTGGACTCGATGGCCCTTGTGGTCTCTTCCAACTCTATGATTCTATGATTCTATAGTGGTCAACAAAACAGGTTTAAAGACTGTCTCGAGGCAAATCTTTAAAAAAATGTAGTATAAACGCTGACAACTGGGGAACACTGGCCTGCGAGCATTCCCATTGAAGAACAGACTTTACCAAAAGTGTCATGGGCTTTGAAGACACTTGAACTCAGGACACAAGGGAGAAACGTGCTAAGAGGAAGGCACGCTTGGCACATTCACACCGTGATCAGCTCCCACCTAGAAACCAATGTCACCACTGTGGAAGGACGTGTGGATCCAGAATTGGCCTCCACAGTCACTTACAGACTCACTTTTAAAACCGTGTTTATGGAAGACAATCTTACTCAGCTACGAGTGATCGCCAAAGAAGACTGTTCTCATCATTTACTGGTAAAAGACAATATTAAGCAAGGCCTGTTTGCATATAATCATAACAACTTTCCTGCTTTCAGTATTTCTTTATCGTTAGTATTTTATTTTATTTCAAAATTCAAAGTTGCATTTTGTCACCCAACAGTTGTAATCCTATTCTACATGATTAAGGACTTCCTGTTCACCCATCCTTGATGTTTATAACCAAGATTGCAGCCAAATGAATTTTAAAATTCTGATAGCTTCTTGGGAATCTTGAGCTCAACCGAGTATCCTTAGTAAGGACCACACTTAATTTCCGTCTCTTAGCGACAACATGGATTCATGGCTTGGTCTAAATTACAGAACAAACTTCACGACTGAATTATTCTTGTCAATTGGTACGTAAAAGAAGACATGTATTCCTCACCTCAGACCTGTTCCAAGAAATTTGAGGCATGGTCAAATTCTGCATGGTGCTGAGATAAAAGGCTCTACACGATTCAAGGATAGATGCTCTATTCCATGGTAATAATGTTATATCGTGATTAGTGTTCGGGATGAATCTGCAGTGCAATAGAGAGGTTTTTACAAAAATACCTTCCTCGCAATAGTCTAAGGTAAAGCAATGACATGTTTCTTCTAATCACAGAAATTTGACTTTTCAGAGTTTTTCCTCCTTGGAAAGAATGCACACATATAAATATACAAAGAAAAAATCATTGCATCATCATTCAAAGCCTATGTGAATTGTGCAGCAAAGATCTGCAGCTTTCTTCACTGGTACTATTGTTCATATTACACAAGTGGGTTCACACAACAGCTGAGGATCTGCTGTGCTTTCTCAGTATTGTCTCTCATCTGGGGCTCAAGCCATCTGGTCATTGCCTGTAACCAGAGGAATGATCTCATTGCCTCGAAAAGGACAGTCTGGTAATCTTTTCAGCATGAAACTCACCGGATATATTTCTTTCCTGGTAGCTCATCAAAGAAATAGTACGAGTTATCAGGCAGGAAGAAGTCATCTCCTGTTGATAAGATCATGAGCAGGGTCCTATTTTGGTATCGTTCTTTATATTCTGAGGATGGAAAATTTAATGTTATTTTAATGGGCAACACATGCAGCTCTCAAGTTGCTGCTGCTTATTTACATCATCAAAGGCTGGTAAGATTGGAAAACAAGAGAAATGGAGTAAAGATCACAAATCCCTAAAGAGCTGTAAACATTCACTGGGCAGGTGGGAACAAAAATAGAACTGGAAAACATGTTTAAAAGCCTTATTGTGGCAAACTAAGCCCATATTATTTTATTGTGGGGGCCCATGGCCCCTAGGAGTTGGATCCTATGTCACAAGCTAATAGTCTTCAGCCAGGATTTCACAGTTTGCTGCTATGTCTCAGATGAGGAAGGTCCTAGTTTACAGGATTGAGGGAAGGTTTCCAAAAGGAAAGTGGAAAAGGGGAGAGGACTTGATCTGGTTGACCCATTTCTTAGCCCACTGCACGCCGACATATTTTCAGTGTTCTCCCTCTGCAAATATTTCAACGTTTTCACATATTTTTACTAGAAACAACAATCACTATTCAACAACCCCCTAATCCTCACTCTGCAGGAGCACCAAATAGCCCTTTAATTAAATGGATGCCATGCTCTTCAATGTATCTTACATGCATTATAAGGTAAAGGTAAAGGGACCCCTGACCATTAGGTCCAGTCGTGACCGACTCTGGGGTTGCGGCGCTCATCTCGCTTTATTGGCCGAGGGAGCTGGCATACAGGTTCCACGTCATGTGGCCAGCATGACTAAGCCGCTTCTGGCAAACCAGAGCAACACACGGAAACACCGTTTACCTTCCCACCAGAGCGGTACCTATTTATCTACTTGCACTTTGACGTGCTTTCGAACTGCTAGGTTGGAAGGAGCATGGACAGAGCAACGGGAGCTCACCCCGTCGCGGGGATTCGAACCGCCGACCTTCTGATCGGCAAGTCCTAGGCTCTGTGGTTTAACCCACAGTGCCACCCACATCCCACATACATTATAGTGCCACCAAAATTCCCTGGGGCTGCCCTTTCCCACTTATCCAATCCTTTCTTCTGCTACCAGAGAAATCTGAGATGGTAGGAATTGCTCACCAAACGGATCAACGTGTGAAATTAATTCCTGGAACCGTGGGGTGTCCAACTGCCGAGTTATATTCATGACATAGAAATGATACAACGCAACGCCCCAGCCACAGTATGATCGGTATTCATGATGCCAGTTCTGTAGCAAAGAAGTCACAAATGAATTCTATGTGCACATAGCAAGTGTCATATATTAAGAACCTGAAGTTCTATAGTATGGAGGACAAGATTTATTCAACTCTTTATAGCAGGGCTAAGCTCAGAGGCATACCTAGGGGCCTTTGTGCCCTTGTCAAGGAGCTATATTGGTGCCTCCCCCCCCCCCAAAAAAAATCTGAGAAGCATGTGAGGTTGCCTGGATAGGAGGAAGGTTCCTTCTTAGGACTAGAGAGGGCACCCACATTGCTCTCTGCCTGGAAGCTGCTCCAGGTGTAGGGCGTTCCAGGTGTTGTGGGAGGACTCCAACACCTGATAGGTTATTCTTGCACCCCATCCCCGGTTGGGCGGAATTTGGTTTCACCTACCCCTAGGTACACTTCTGACTAAGATGATAAACACAAAACAAAACATGCCAATAAGTTATCCCTATCATACTGCCAACAGTCAGTACCTATGGCTTTTTTGGTTATTTACTTGGGTTTCAACATCACATTTGTGAGTTCAGCTTTGCAGCTTGAGGGGAAGCTTAGGCTAGTTTTAGCCTTTTAGTTTGAGAAATCCAGAATGTTTTAAGGCAGACTAGATGTTCCTGCTATTTCCCCATTTTATCCCCCTTAAGACAACAATCACATAAACAGTATTGTAAAATGTAAAAATAACATTCACTCAGAATACTTGTTGAAGAGTATCAGATATAGCAGCTTTGTTCAGGCAGGTTTAAAATGGTAATTCAGTTACTTAATGTCTAGCTTAAAATGTAGTCTGATCATGGAGCTCAGACTAAACAGATGTTTTCACACTGCTGGCAGAATGGAAAGAAATGGAAAGGAGGGTGTGCCCAGGCAGGTCGGAGAATATATAACTGTGCCCTCCCCATGTCAGGGCACAGTGGGGGTATCTCTCACAGAGTTCTCACTGGTAAGTTTACAGGAAAATTCTGTGAATTTCAGCATGTCTAGCAAAACATTAATTATTGATTTGACTGCACTTTAAATATTCTACACTTTGTCCCTCCCCAGCCTCATAACCAAACAGCTGTTAACAAACCAATATTTGGGGCCAGGATATTTGAAGGACCATTTTCCCTCCACAAATTTGCCCCCTCCCCCTTACAATCATTGGAGGGATTCCTCACTGACCCTTCCCTTCAAAAGCATGGCTGATTAGGACACAGGACTGGGTCTTTGCAGCAGTGGTGCTGAGGCTGTGGAGTGCCCTTCCTCAGCAGTTTCACTGGCTCTCACACTTGTGGCCTTCCTGCAAATGGCCAACATATTCTTATTTGTCCAGAGTACTATGCAGGAACTATGAAGAAGACTCAAGACTAAGTACACACAGCTAGTGCACCATCCTTTGAACAGATACTCACCTTAACAATATTCAAAAGATCATAGATAATTGGAATAAATGACTCAACTCTCTTGTCCACAGCTGCTGTCAGCCAGGTGGCCCAGCCACGCTAAAACAAAGAGATAAAGCATAAAGATGCAGAGGTATTCAGTTCCCACTGGAGAGCCCAAACATGGCATGTACAGGGGAAATGGGGATGAGCATGCATAGGGCTAATTCTGGTGTGCCAGAAATCCAATACAGCACGGACCTGCTGTTCATACCTACCTTGGAAAAACCAGCCACTGTGAACTTTGTGATATTCATCATTCCACCGGATTCTTTCAGCAGAAAATCTGCTACAGTGTCCATGCCACGCACAGCTGCCTGCACACAAGAGAAGGGGATTATAGTCTCTAGAATTTGAAGGAGATGCCTTTTGAGGCTTTTTTCTTTGTCTTTTTCTACTTTTTTATTATTGGTATGCTATTTCTTTCCCTCTTTTTTCCTTTCTCTAATTTTCCTTTCTCTAATTTTTCGTAGATTGGATGTATATGTATGTATGTATATTTTATATATATATGAATTTGAAGGAGAGGCTTGCATTGGGTTTGACTATATCATTCTATCAGCATGGCATAATTTAAGCGCCCTCAAAAGGTGTTTCATCTTCATGACTTTAATATTCATTATGATTATTTATTAAATTTGTTTGCTGCTTTATCTTGCCCAGAGCAACGCAAAACGACTTAAAAGCAAACAGACAATAAACCCCACATAGATACAAGAGGAAAGAGAAAGACATTCAAAACATCCCACCCACTTCTCAAAGGCCCCGGATAGTTTAAGGACAAAGGCCTGGTTATAGAGGAAAGCTTTTGCCTGGCACCTGTAGTGAAGGCGCCAGGCAAGCCTCCCTGGGGAGAGAATTCCGCAAACGAGGAGCCACTGCATAAAAGGCTCATTTTGTGTTGCCAGCCTGCAGACCTCTTGTTCCAAAATCTCAATGGGAGATTGTAGCAGCAGAAAACAACTAATTTACCGGCTCCCAAAAGATAACTAGAATTTACTTAGCCATTCTGTAAAGGTGAAGACCTCAAGGAGGTATCCTTAATCCAAATACATTAAAATGCTGCCATGCCCCTGCTCTAACATTCTCCTCCATGGGCCCATACATCCTCTGCCATGCCTCCTCTAGGCAACCACCACAAGAACCCCTGCATGGGCAAGTGGACACACACACACAACCACCACCACTGCAGAGGGCATGGGCATGTGGGAGCAGTGCACCTGGAGCACAAGAGGTGAGGTGCACCTGCAGAGGAGAAGGCACAGCCATGCCAGAGATACCAATGGCATAGTCATTGCGCCCAGACCTGTCGCCTGATGCCGCAATCTCACCTCGCCTCATGGGCAGACTAGCTCTGCTGGATTCTGCGATGCTTACAGTAACTCTGCCAGCATTCAGGGGTTTCTGGAAACAATAAAGAATATTTCCCAGAATGATGGCAGCATGTGCTTGCCAGCCAATACAGAAAGCCAGAGTTACCTTCACCATTGGAAACTGAATCAGCACATGTGGCAGCTCACTCTCGTCATTCATGAACTTCCACCACGAACAAACAAGTGCAGCATTTTCAATGCTGTTCTTGCACATTTGCACAGGGATTGTCTAGAAGCAAAATAAGAGAAAGATGAGTATGTTTTTTCGTTGAGGCATCCCATCTGGACCCCTAGTACAGCCTGAGAGGTCTGACTTAGTTCACAGAGAGGGGCACCAGGTGAAACAGGAAAGGAATTAGCTATCACTTGGACAATGTAAGTTCAGTTCTGTTGATGGATGGGTTGTTCTGTTTAATGTTGCCAAACCTGTCCAACAGACGATACCTCCCCTACCCCCACAAAAAAATCCTGCATTTCTTTCATTTACACATATATTTGGGCTAAACAGTCCTCAGTAACCATGACTGCAAATTGAAGAGGCACCAAACACAACGTTTAGGAACAGAGGTCCTGGTAAGGCACTGTCAAGTGGCTATCAACAACCCAGATCATTCACAGGGCAGACACAGACATGGAAGGCAATTAGCTTTTTATTAGCAGAAAATGACAACACGGCAATGTTCCTGGTTCATCTTAGCTCAGTGGAGGTGTTGAAACAAAGCTCTGGGCATGCCCTCCCCCCTCTGGCCTTTTACTCTGGACCCCACCCAAGCAGATAAAGGTGGTGTTGAAGGGATAAGCTCCTCCTCTGGGCCTATCTGGCCCATTGCTCAGCAATGTGCATGACACTCCTCCAGTGGGCGGGGGAGAAGAATCAACAGGACTGGGACTGTGCATGCACACTGTGACTCCCAGCCTCTAATCCTGTCCTGGAATGCCCTCCTTCTCCTGACCCCTCCCCTTTGATTGCTCAAGTCTCCTGCTTCTTTCAGCTCCCAGCTCATCCCTTCTGCTGACTGCTTCTCAGTGTCCCACCACCAGTCTCTGGCCCCTAAGGCATCATCTGCAGAGCCCTCCCTGGAGAGCTCTTGGGCGGATGGCTACCAGCTCTCCTCCTCGTCTAACCAGGCTCTGCCATCAACAGGCCAGGATTGTTAAACTCCTAGTGATAAGGAGGCACAGTTGCCCCATGCACAACCCACTGGGAATGCAGTGGGAATCCATGGCTCCAGTATGTATCTGGGGAACAGGCTCCTGCTGCTCTCACCTTCACCTTCTCTAAGGAGGTGAGCCCCACATGACTAAGGAGGTGAGTCCCACATTTTAATTCTAGTATTTTGAATGACATCTATGAAAGAGATGGTTAAGTCTTCACATATTATGAAATATAATTAGCTTATAAAGATAGGTTATTGGACACACTGCATATTTCTGCTCGATTTTGCTCTGAAACTTCCCTCAGAGTGAAATTGGGGAAAGAAAATCTGTAGTAGAAGTTTCCAATGGGGAAATGTGACAGCCACACCTGTTTCCCCATTTCCACCCAACCAACTGACTCCTGACTCCTACATGAGTTTGAAAGTCAGTGTGGGAAGTTCCTAGCATGGCTAAAATCCTAGAGCACTTACCTTGTAGGTGATTGGCTGGTTTCCAATCTGCCCCAAAAGTGCCGCACAGCTTCAGAGACAAAACAAAATATTAGTCAACAGCAGTAAATGCCGTGTGGGATTAACAGGCAATGATGCCAAAGAGACCAGAGTTAATAGCTCTGGGTAGCTTTGGAACAATCATGACTATGATTTTAACACTAAAATCAAGGCAAAGAAAGAATTCAGGCAATATATCCGATCTTGTTTTAATTTATACATATTTATTAGGGGGCTGGGGAAAAGATGAACTAGGATATGTCTCTGGAACATAGAGAAACTGTCTTGAATACAGTGAGCTGGATTAGTTATCTTCAGTCCATTTTTGTTTCTGGCTGTTTTATTAGCTATAACTTTTTTTTTCTCCTGAAAAAACACTCACAGGTTGCAAAATACAGAATTTATTAATGTATGCGGGATAACCAACATATTTAAGTCTGATTAATGTATGAAGGGGTCAATACCACAGAGCAAACTGTTCTGCCACTTCCACTCACCATCGGAGGAACTAGGTATTCAAGGCTTTGTTCCCCCCCAGTCTACCTGAGAACCTCAATGTGTGAAGAGGTGTAAGCTGGTTGCTCCAGCTCAGACTACATCACTCTCATCAGCCACTCTTGAGTTCCTATACCAATAATTTGGGAACCACTATATAGCTGCCTCAAAGAAATCCTGCTTTGCTTCAGAGAAGCCCCAAATCATTCTGAGGTATTCCTCCTCAGCTGGAGGGTTGTCCAAGTTTGATGTACAACCCTCATTCCCCACCAGGAAAAGTATTTTCTCCAAGTATTTTCTGCCTTGCAGTTCTCTATCCTTGTAGGGCTGCTAATTCCCTTGACAGTCTTAACAGAGCACAGCAGAGATGGTGCCAAATTCATTGCTCAGAGGTCCCTCCAATTACTTACGACCCAGATGATTTTGCTATATTGGCAAGGTCATCAACACTCAAATCTGGTTTACTAGACGGGTCATCATTTCTTCCCATCCCAAGCATCAGGAAACATGAGTTATTCATTTTTCGTTCCTTTGACACAACAATGATCAGCTCATGCCACCAAATTGGGTTAGACAATTCAGACTCTGAAAAGAGATACACAGAATCTATTCATTGGGGGATTTGGCCTCCATTTCCCCTTTGAAATACATTTTCCACCCAGGAGGCGTATTTATTTATTTATATTTATTTATCCACGTAGTAGTAGAAAAGTAACAAAATGGAAAAAGATTGTAAGATAGTGTTTGGTATCTCCCTTGTTTATATCACCATTCCATCTTACATGTGTGAGTGAGTTCACTGTGATGACATGGCTCAAGAAGTGGGCTATGTTAGTAAGCGGTGAGGAGGACAGTGTTAGTGTTTTTTTCCTCTCTGAATGAAGAAGAACGGAAAGCGGTGCAGCAGTAAATGGGCTCTCTGAATGGAAGAACAGATTGCAAGACTGAATGAGAAACTGGCATGGCCCAGTATGGCAAAGTACAGGCTGATTACAAAGCTGGAAGTGCAAAAGATACAGGATTTGATTTAAAGCAGGAAGCTGCATTTTTCTAAGTGAAGCTGAGACTATGCTTGGATAAGCATATGTTTTGTGAATGTGCGCGTGCATTCTTTTGTCCTCTGTTCTTCAGGTAAAAGCTTTTGAATATTTAAGGAATGTATTGACCATACTTTACAGTAGAACCCTGTGTTACGCATAGGATCTGTTCTGGAGACCCGTCAGTAACACGGAACTGACGCAAGCCAAAGCGTCATCTCTGCGCACATGCGTGGCACAATTTAGTGCTTCTGCTCATGTGCAAAGCGCGATTTAGCACTTCTGTGTATGCACGAGCGGCAAAACCCGGAGTAACCCATTCCAGTACTTCCGGTTTGCTGCGGGACGCAACATGAAAACACATAACCTGAAGCAGACGCAACATGAGATATGACTATATGGGAGTCAGTCTTACATATGTTTTAGCTTCTTAGCTGCCTAATAATGCTACTCTGCAACATCCTTACATCCCACAGTGCAGATCACACCCACCCAGCAGCCACCTTCCCGGATTAGGCTCCCTGTGGAAATGTCTTCCTCTGTATTTCAAAACTGCTGCTCTCACCATTCAGCCACTTCAAGGAGGTCATGTTGAGGGTATAGATGCTCACATCAGGCCTGTCCTCCTTCTTTGTGACAGTGTAGTTGTAGTGAGGGTCATCCTGCTTGACGTAGTCATCCAGGGCCGTCTGCGCCCATCCAGAGGGCAGGCAGGCTGCCAGGAGGAGAAGAGAGAGTGCAGCATACATGGTCACGCAGGTATAGTTGCCTTGAAAGAGGTACCTGCCTTTGTTCAGCAGCAGTTCTCCCACTTCAGATCACAGTTGCTCCCAGCAGGAAAGTTCCACAAGGCTTGGTGGTATATGCCAAAGCTTTCATCTAGAGCTGTTCTCTCCATGAATGTCACAACTTTCTCCAGTATTTATACAAGTCTCATAGCAGGGAGGGCCCTGTATCACATGGCCAAGACAGCATTTATGCAGATTGATCTAATGAGCGCAGGAAGTAATTCTGCCAGTTATTCTTCATTGACTTCCAGTCACAAAGCACCCTCCCACTTATCAATTCAGGCCTGTAGCCAAACTTCTACAGTTTCACTTGGGACATTGGTTCACCTTCCCTTTGCACTTTTTGAAAAAGAGCTTTCGAAATGGTAAAATGACACCTTCCAGTTAACAACTCACAGCTTGCTTTTTAGAACCGAGCGGGAAATGTTTTGAGAAACTAATTAGCAGCAAATGCTCCTCCTTACCTGAAGTGGTGGTAGTCCAGTCTCCCTTTACTTACTTGATCTGCTCAGCAGATCTCAGTGGAGAAGCTGGTATAATGTGGGCTGGTTTACTGGCCAAACCCAAAAAGTGCTCACTAATTGTTCCTCGCCATCTTGGAAAAGGGTGACAAGTAGAGGGGCATAAGGTTCTGTTCTAGGCTTGTTGTTGTTCAAATTTGCAGATGGCACCAACTAGGAGGGTTGCTAATGCTGCAGAAGACAGAATCGGGATTCAAGATGACAGATTGGACCGAAACTGGGCCGAAACTAATAAAATGAATTTAAATGGGGCAAATCTAAGGTTCTGCATTTATATAGAAAGAACCAGTTGTACCGGTCTTGCCAATAGTACGTGTGAAAAGAATCTAGAAGTCTTAGTAGACTACAAGCTTAACATGAGTCAACAGTGTGATGCAGCAGCAGAAAAAGCTAGTGTTACTCGACAGAAGTATAGTATCGCGATCAAAAGTAGTAATAGTACCACTCTATTCTGCCTTGGTCAGACCATGCCAGACTGTGTCCAATTCTGGGTGCCACAATTTAAGAAGGATACAGTGGTACCTCAGGTTACATACGCTTCAGGTTACATACGCTTCAGGTTACAGACTCCGCTAACCCAGAAATAGTGCTTCAGGTTAAGAACTTTGCTTTAGGATGAGAACAGAAATCGCGCTCCGGTGGCGCAGCGGCAGCAGGAGGCCCCATTAGGTAAAGTGGTGCTTCAGGTTAAGAACAGTTTCAGGTTAAGTAGGGACCTCCGGAATGAATTAAGTACTTAACCTGAGGTACCACTGTATTGACAAGCTGAAACATGTGCAGAGGAAAGTGATCAAGATTATCAGGGTCTAGAAACCAAGCCATATGAGGAATAATTGATGAAGTTGGGTATGTTTAGCCTGGAAAAGAGGAGACTGAGAGCAGATACCAGGCCTCCTCCTGCAGCTGCTGCCACCGCGGGAGGGCCAAAGGGACCTCAGCCTCTAGGAGTTGGCTCCTATGTGTGGGAGAGTTGCTTTGAACATTGTAAAATCTGAACATTTTAAATAAAATAAACGGAGATACAAGAAATATAGGTATCTTGACACTGCTTCTTCCCATTCATCTTCTGGTAAATTTCCCCTTCCATTTCCTTTTTTTTGGGGGGGGGGAAGAGGGAAGTGGTGACAATTTCCTTCTCCATAACCGACCTCTCCAGCATTTGAGAGGGGGAGACTTTATGTGCCTCCTCTTCTTAACCAAGGAGGCAGTTTCGGTGCCACTCTACCCCTTGAGCCACTGTCTCATCTCTGTGGTTCCTCCCTCTCCTGCTCCAGGTACTCCAGCTTGCATTACCCAGCATGCACTGAAGCAGAAGAGAGTGTTGACAATAACAAACAGCAGTAGCAAGGGGGGCAGGAATCCTTAGCTGTGTTGCTTCCCTCCCCCCCCCCAGACCACAGGCACCAAATATGGGGGGGCCGTGGGTGTGGATATTTTCACCTTCTCCCATTGCAGGAATCTCCTGACAATGTTTTCAGAAAGGAGGGGGTTGGAAACTGCTTTTCGCTTCTTCCACTCCTGCCTGACTCTGTTGGAGTCTGAGTGTTTTCTCTGTAAGTGATTAGATGGCTGAGTGAGAATTGTAACTGTTATGTACTGAAGTTCTCACCCTGGGCCAGCAGGGGGATACTGTAGATAGTTTTCACTCAGGTCCGCATATGCAAATAAGGAACTGAAAGTGACGTTCAGTGATTGGATAGTTACAGAAAGTTGTTACTGTTGCTTTGTAGTTGAGCTCTATATAAGCAGGTTGGCTAAACCCTTCAGTTCAGTTCTGCTCTGGCCTGTGAATTAACAAGAGCTGTCTGAAGAATCGCTGTGTCATCTGATATGTTCACCCACAACTTAACAGTAACACTCATGCAGTCCAGTAGCCTCTTTTAGTTTTTAGTTTGCAGTAGCTGTTAGACAATAAAGGAGTTATGCTTCAGAGCTTTCTCCCGTGTTATTCATACTCTGCTAAGTTTGGTGCTCACAATGGGTCCAGTGCACTTAGACCTGCTTTCCAGGAGTGGAAGGTCTGTGGAAGTGCTCTCCAGTCCACTAGCCCAGTCAGGGCAGAAGAAGTTGAGCCCAGTCGTTGGCATTGGCTGAAAGGCATACTGACAGTGGGGGGCCAATCCCCCCCATCCAAATCAGAGTGCCGGCCCCCCAACTTCTGTGACAGCTGTATGTGGGGCATGCATGCATGGTACATTGACGTCACGTGGCCCCTGTACCCCTTCAGTAATGGGGGGGGGGCAAGGTGGCTCATGTGTCCCTATCTGGGAGTTGTACCACTGCTGACATCCTTCCCACTCCATCCTCCAGGTGGCAGTGCCTGAGGCTGCCCTGTGGAGCCACAGTGAAGGGATGGAGCAGAAGGAGCTGGTCACTGAAGTTGCTCCACACTCAGCTGCATGCTTGGCTTCCTCCCCCCTCCTCAATTTTTTTGAACACTGGAGGGTGGTCTCCCCCCCCCCAACAAAAATATTGAGGGAGGGAAGGCAAAAGAGCTTGGCCCGTAGGAGCTGGCAGCCCTGATCAGAGGTAGCCCTGAGACAGGCTGGTTAGCCCAGTCTTGCATCTACTAGAATAAACAAATATTCAATTATGAAGTGTGAGATGTTCTTGACAGAACCAAACAGCTCCACCTGGCTGATGAGGCGCCATGACAAATTTAAAATACAGAATTGCATTTACATCCTGTGAGATGTTACGGTAAATGGATTGGTTGTTACTGTAAATAAACCACGACTCCTGTGGTTTGGTTTGGTTTGGTTTAATTAGCTGTAATCTGACATGATGACTGAAACAGGATAGGTGCTGGGCATAAAATAACTTCATTAAATGTTGTTTTCTGAAACTTTCCCTAATTTCCTCTTCTTGAACAGCATTCTTGTTCAGTTGTTAGTTAGGCAATTTGACCTTACTGTAAGGGGATTATATCATTGGCTGCCCTGTGTTTCTCAGAAGTGCTTCCTAACAAAACTTCCCCCACCACACACACACACACACACACACACACACAATCTTTATTGGCGCCACCCAAAACAAGACCACAGAACAAACTGTCACAATACCCAAGGTTCTGGGATTTCAGGTTCCTGATTTTCCCAAATTCTTCCCAGCTTTATTCATTATATATTCACTATATATAAGAAAATGGCAAAGTGCCTTGGTGTTGAGACTGTATATATGATGTAGGAGCTGCTACCCCTGCTCGCATTACTCACCCTCCCACCACATAGACCCACCCCTGGAAACCCCTCACCCACCATTTACCCCTCACCAACCTCCCTGCCAATCTCCCGTGTTAACCCCCTGGACAATGCTCTTCCCACTCCCACACATTATTCCACAGTTTTGGAAGCCTTGCCCTTCCCGGTCCCAACCTTATAACTGCATAACTGAGGGGGTCCACTTACTTCAGATTTTTCTCCTTTGATTAACATACAACTTCCAAACGCAATGAAATGGCACCAAGTTTAAAAAAACCAAAACCCTGTAAGAATACCTACCTGGCAAGAATCGTGTTATCCTTATCAAATGTGGAGATTTGAATGGTGACCTGGATGAACAAAAGGGTTGTATGGAGGGGGCCTCATTCAGGATTCACATTTAAACAGTGCAGCATTTCAGGCAAGGCAGACAGATAGATAGATAGATAGATAGATAGATAGATAGATAGATAGATAGATAGATAGATAGATGATAGATATAGATAGATAGATGATAGATAGATAGATAGATAGATAGATAGACAGACAGACAGATAGATAGGTGATAGATGGATAGTAGATAGATAGATAGAATTTTCCTATGATCCTAAAATCTAGGGATTATATTTTCTCCATGAATACAGATAACTTTGCTTCCCTTGATTTGTTGCTTTTTAATATTTTATATTACCATGCCATTCTTTCTTCTGTCCTACCAACATGCTCTCTACAAACACTTTGCCTCACTGTGACTTCCTTTGCATCCTCACCAATCCCACACACCTACATTTGCTCAACCCATCACCTAGCTTGTTTTAAGCATTTTTATGTCCACTCCTTCTACTGCCTGCTTTTCTGAGTGCCTCTCATGCCTCCTCTGGCTCAGGGGTGATTACAGCAGCAAGAGCTGGAGGGTGCACAGCATTGCTCCTCTCCCTTGCAATCTGCACATGGATAAGTATCTGGGATGATGTGAACCTCTGAGGTGAAAACATACTTGTTCCATCTGGCAAGCTGTGGTGCCTCTGCAGACGGAACAAGTAGAAGAGCGTGATGTTAAATCCCCTCTCCATCTATAATTGTTAATATTATTAAGATAACTACATGCCTCTTCTCAGGAAAATTAGTAACCGTGGGCCATTTAAATAATATCAGCAGATAGTAGAACTTTTTCTGAGAGGGAGAATAGTGTGTGTGTGTTTGGCTGGCTTGTTCATTGTGGCTTCGTACACACTGTTCACTCACCTGAAGGGCTGAAGATTTGCACCAGTGTGGGATGAGCAGGGCCAGCCCTAATATTAGCTAAACTGAGGCACCTGTAGATACGGAAAGGCAGGAAGTGAGCAGCGCTGTATCTGCTATGCATACTCGAAGGCAGGTCTCCATAGCTGGATGCTGACACTTATTTTATGAAAAATGCATCAAAACACTTCAATCCAAGCTGAACAACACTTTATTTCTTTATCCAACCTAAGTAGCACTTTATTTGTGAATTATGTTATACCAGTTTGTGGGCGAATTACTTCTAACAAATGCGAGGGATAAGGTGGCATAGCATCCTAAGACAGTGTTTTGAAACTAACACGAGCAAGAGAAGAACAGTTGGAGATTCACTTCTGCTTTGCAGCAACATTAATGTGAGGCTCAGAGGGTTTGTATCCATCTCATGACTGAAACCTGATGTACCTTGGTGAGTAAAAAACGCAACACAATGAGGTAGTCATACAAGCACCATAACTTTCTATTTTGACACCTTAATGGAAGCAGGTTCTTCCAGTGTGTGGCAGTTGAGGGCTGATGTCACAAGAATCTTGTGGGAGCCATTGTTCCTCGACAGTTGAGTGACTTTCAGTTGGATGCCACCAAACCTGTTTGGTCAAAGCATACACTTTGGTCAGAGAAAAGGTTGTAGTATCTTTTATTTTTTACAATAATTTTTTTATTCGTTTTCCATTACAGTTCAATAATAGCCTCCTTATAACAATGCCAATTTATAATGCAATTATTAATACCAATAGTTCAAATACCGAACTATATGATTTAGATAAAATGGCTCCCCACCGTGTGCTAGATTTGATAGTTTGATGGTTTTCCTTTTTTTCTGTGTTCCAGAATCTTATTAATTTCAGTTATAGTCCGGTCATAATAATAATCCCTTATACAACAACTGCAATATTAATAAATTCTGTTTGTGTTGACACATTAAGTGATTTATAAAGCTACAAGGGAGGAACTCAAAACTATGGCCTCAAACAAACAGGAGCATAACCGTTTCCCTGCAGGATATTTTCCCACTAAAAACTCCCCTCCTGCAGCTGCCTTGCCACCTGCAAGGGAAATATATTGTGTGTACATATCTTAAAATGTAAAGTGGTTTTAAAATCAGGTTGTGATACAGTGGGGAAGAGCGGGTCTAAGGTTCAAAGGGGAGGGTTAAAAATGCCCAAGCCCTTGGCTGTGCCTAACTAGCTACAGTGGTACCTCAGGTTACATACACTTCAGGTTACAGACTCCGCTAACCCAGAAATATTACCTTGGGTTAAGAAGTTTGCTTCAGGATGAGAACAGAAATTGTGCGGCGGCAGCGGGAGGCCCCATTAGCTAAAGTGGTGCTTCAGGTTAAGAACAGTTTCAGGTTAAGTACGGACCTCCAGAACGAATTAAGTACTTAACCTGAGGTACCACTGTACTTCTTTGCTGGACCAGGAAATGAGTCTTTTCTTTTTACCTTTCCTAGTGAAAACCCACTCCTTAAAACTCAGTTGGAGCAAATGGCAACCCACAGAAAACCTCAGTTATTTACTCTGATTGAGCGATAAAGAGAGGTCTTTCCTGAGGGAAGCTCCAGAGCAAAAAGAAAGAAAAACGAGGGGGTACTTGGGCACAGAGCTTTTAACTGCGAACTTGTGATTGGAAACAGTGGGGCAAAAAAGTTAAGTGCAAGCTCTCACTCTACGTTTTCGTCTGACGTGGACTTTTTAGAAAGAATCTTCAACACTATCCTGTCTACCATCTCTGCCTGTCAGCATATTGTCTTCCTTTCTAGGTGCTCCAAAATATGATCTACATCACTAACAAGCTGGCAAGTGCACAGACTCTGCACCTGCCGAAAGCTAAACAATATATGACATTTACGTAGTATGTGATTTAATATTGTGTGTATGTGTGAGGATTTTAATGGCAAACAGTATTTGCAAAGGGATGGGTGATCAGGGTCAGGACTGCAGTGTTCAAAGAAAGGGAAATGTAACCCTTTCCCTCTGCACAGTGGTCTCAGTGAGCCCTCCCTCGCCCCCAAAAAGCTACTGTTTGGCACAGAAGGGAAGTTCCACTGGCACCAATGGAACCTTCTCTCCCAACCGAATATCAGCTTTAGGGGCAGGGTTTAATTGGGGCAGCAGCACAGGAGAAAAGTAGTCCCCTCTTCTTTATATGGTTCTTATTGGGATTTGGGGGGGATCGCCTCTGGCTGCTATTTGTAATTTTAAGAACCCCAAGAACATAAGCAATGTTAAAATCATGTTTCCCATCACATGCATGGCACTGCTATGGTCATATAGGATGAAGACTTTAGCCCTGTACATGCAAAATATCTCCGTATAATCAACACATGGACAGACAGTGGGTGGGACCATGCCTACTGGCTCCCCATATTCAAATATATGGAGGTTTGGATCACAAGGTGAGGGGCGTTAGATGATGAGGGCTACGGATGTGATCCAGCTCCTGCCTGACCTTTGTTGATTATACACAGATGGATCAGATGCAAAGAGCTTTTACATGCCCTATAATTAAGCTGTCATCTGCAATTAAACCCAAATAATCCTTCCCTGCCCCCATTCAGTTGAAATGAATTCCATAGTGCAGATATGTATGGGGAAGCTAGAACGCTTAGCATGGTTCCCAACAGGTTGGATAGGTATTCTGCAATGTGTTGACAAGGATGTTTTCTTCTCAAGACAGGAAAGAAAGACTTTCCAGTTGGTTACCTGATCAGTTTTTTTTTCCCTTTCAGGTGGTTAGCAACTGAGGAATCAAGATGGCGACTGACAAACGACTGGACTTCATAGAGAATTACTGCACTCTCTTTCTCCATGTTAAGCCTGACAAATGGACCAAGTTTGCAACCAGTGAGGAAGTCCACTCCATGCTCAATGAGTTCTATGAGAAGCATGATGTGACAGCACTGGTGATCACCCTCAATCCCACTGGACAACTAGTTCCTTGTCTTGGCTTCCCAGCAACACTGAAGAATAAAGGAATTTATTTTGTGAAAAAGAGGCGTGAAAACGTTAACAAAGAGAACTTTCTGGATTTACTCCTTGTTGGAGATCTCAGCCCCTCCCCTGTAGAGCAGATGATGGCTGTTGTGGAAGAGGTGGGCATCCAGTTTATCTTAGCAGTTCACTGAATGATATCTCTTTATAAACAAACATATGAGAGCGTAGTCATAAGAGAACCACACAATGACATGAGGCAGAGAATGGGATACATAGTTAATACAGCTCCTTATTTTGGTTCCAACAGGATTCTCAATCTTTCATGAAGTTGCAGATGAAACTGCTGTGATGTGATGGATCTATCCTTTTCCAATGTTGGACAGAGCCAGTCAGGCTTTGGGTCTGGAAGTGAGAGATCCCTCTCCTTAAGCCTATCATATCACCTACAACTCCAATAATGTAAATTTTAAACATTTACCTCACACAGTTGTTGTGAGGGTAGAATTCCTCCTCTGATGTTTCTTTGAGGAACAGCAGGCTTGAAGTGTAATAAATAAATAAAGCCTACCAGCTCCTGATCATCAGGGAATGCCCCGAGTTTTAAAATTGCATTGCCACATTGCCCTGGCTATACTGGGTTGATGATTAAATTCACCATATTCAAATTGTGCATTAAAAAACATTTAGGGTCTGTCTGTGCCAGAGCCTTTCCTGGACTTGTATGAACAACTGGTTCAGTCTGCACTAAATCCCTAATGTTCTCTCTAATTATGGTTCTGCTTCTTGTTGGCGTGGCAGAGTGTTACTCAGGATCCAGAGGCACTAATATTTTCCAGCGCTTTGGGACAGATGACATGATTAACATAGTCACTGGCAAGTTTATTATCCTCTTTGTAAATGCTCAAACCCAACCCCTTGCTTTTCTTTGCACATGTTAAGCTATATAGGAAGCTGTGTTACACCAGCCAAGAACTGTTTCCCACCTAGCCACAGCAATGCCTGTTCTGACTGGCAGCAGCTGTCCAGGCAGACATCACATCACCTGCTGCCTGGGATTGCTTTTACTGGAGATGCAGGGAACTGAATGTGAGTAACCCAAAGAGCAGCACAGAAACATATGATGACGCAAGACAAAGACACAAACACAGAAGAATTGCAGCAAACAGCACTAATGTGGTCACTGCCTCCAGGTTTGCCCTGCCACCAGCTTCTCATGGTCCCAGACTTGCCACAACCTACTATCAAAGAGTGATTCCTGAGCATGTTTGAGCACTGCAATGTTTTGGGACTGTGGCGGTGAGGGTTTGCCCATCTTTGTAAAACTTGATATTTACAAAGCAGCCAACTCAACAAAAACTTTAAAAGGGAGGGTACACAGGTATGGAGTTTGTTGCCCTTTTCAGCACTTTCTTTAGCTCAACAATATCACCATTGGGATGTGGCAAACATAACTTCACCCAGTATTCCGAATGTGGTCACACATTTGTAGAAAGGCATTGCAATATTGGCAGTTTTGTTTTGGATCCCTTTCCTAAATATCCCTAGTGTACGATTTGCCCTTTTCACAGCTTCTGTATGCTGGGCTGGCTGACAAAGCCTAACAATGCAATTCTGTCCTCAAGTTATTCCAGCTGGGCAGGATTAGGCTCACTGCCATGTTCCTGCACTGGTGAAAGGCAATACATTGAAGTGGCGCATTACCATTGCACCCGTGTAATGCAATACTGATGTTACGATGGCATTGCGGTGGTGTGGTGGCTGTCAGAATCATAGGACCATGACTTCCAAAAAAGACGTTCCAGCTACTGGGATGTTTAAAAAAAGAGGCTGGGCTTTTCCAGAAAAGTTTTAGATTTTATTAAAACTAATTTGATATAGTCCTGTGATCAGTAATGTTTGAAACAGAGCAATTATTTCCCTCTAGGTGGTCTATTCCTTATTTATGAAGCACGAAAACCTTGCTGGATGGCCTCAAGTGGTGGCTGATGATGTTATACGGGCAGCGCACAGACTGAAGAATGAGATGTTTGTGATGGGAGGAAAGATCAAAGGGAAAACACTGCTTCCTTTGCCAGACCACATAGATACCTTGGAGAGTGAAGCGGATATGTTTGACACGTGGGTGCCCTAAAATAATGTCTGCCAATGTCTATACTTCTTGTTGTCTTGTACATTGTGTATGTGCAGCATTTGAAGAACCCATTATTTTCATTTATTTATTTTTTAAAAGGCTACTCTCATCCCTAAGGGGCAATTACTTGCATGTATGTATTTGGCATGCCTCCATGCTGTGATCCTCAGAGATGCCCACCATCAAGGAAGAGTGATGGCCCAAACAAAGGGAAATACAAACGTTTCTGGTTGTAAAGGCACAGGCACCTAGGAGGGAATCCAAGGACCATTAGGCAGTGCTCCTGCACTGCATTTACTGAGTTTTATATTATAGCCAGGCTGGCTAGTAACTTTTAGTTCAGAGGTTCTTAACTTGTGGCCCATGGCACCTAGGAGGTCCACTTTTAAGGGGTCTGTGAACCAAGTGCAAAAAACCCCCAAACAATAAAATAAATAGTATGCAAAATTGTGTATGTGTT
The DNA here is from genome assembly GCF_965153285.1 of Podarcis tiliguerta. NCBI lineage: Eukaryota > Metazoa > Chordata > Lepidosauria > Squamata > Lacertidae > Podarcis > Podarcis tiliguerta. Next base: position 92,192,060 of record NC_139535.1, on the reverse strand, counting down.
TATGTGCATTGGAAGGGATTCCATAGGTTTCCTCAGATTTTCAAAGGGGCCTGTGACCCCAAAGAGGTTAATAACCGCTATGCAAGTTGTTTCTGGATGAGAAGTTAAAACTGTTTTCACCATACTGTCCTTTGTGGGTTCTTTCAGGCTTCCTAGAGCTGTGGACAGTACACTGTTACACTCCATTGAAACCATCATCATTGACTGGTCTCATCAGATACGAGATATCCTGAGCAAAGACTCAGCACAGCCTCTTCTGGATGGCTTGAACCCATTACCCAGAGTGGAATTTGATTTCTGGTACAGCCGGCAGGTTAACCTGCAGTGCATAAATGAACAGGTAGGTGGGAGTTTATGGGCACTTCATGAGACCTGGCTGCAAACCATCATATGGTCATGAAAACAAGTTGCTAAAGTTGGGGATTTTGTGTTTTTGTTTCTCCCAGCTGTATGCCCCTCAAGTGAAAAAGATTGCTGATATTTTGGAGAGGGCAAAGAGCTGTTACTGGCCAGCACTCAGGAATGTTTTCAAGGACGTCTCTGCAGGTACGACCTCCTTTCTTAAAATAAATGACCGCCAGGAAGTTGGTTTGGGTCATATGTAACAAATTGCTTTCAAGCCCCTCCTTAATTTACCTACTCTGTCATTTTTGTTTTATTCAGGACTGAAGGAGGCTGATGATATTAACTTGTACTTGCAGCCACTGAAAGTTGTATTGGAAGAAGTGGAACAAGCTGAATATCATCAGGTATATATATTAAAGGGGGAAAATAACATTTGAGAATTAAAATAGGCCACCTTGCTTATGCATCACTGCTAAGACCCTCTTAAAAAATGAATTGCTAGCCATTTTTACTGCTACAATGGTGTATAAAAATATCTGGAGGGCAAGTTTGGACAGGCTTGGTGTATACATTCTCTGTATCTTCCACGATACTTTACTGAGGGTTATATTCTATGTAGCACTATGGTGAATGTTCTCCAAGAAGTCCATCGTTATCCAAAAAGTTCAAAAAAAGGCTGTTTTCAATGGCCTACAAACACCTCTGTGAAGAGGAAATGGGAGTTTATGTCCTGGCTTCCTCCCAACCAATCAGAGTTGTACTTACCTGCAAGTAAAGAAGTTAAGAAATGAACATTTAATAATTTAATCTAAGGATAGCCTAAGCAGTCCTTAGTAGCTAGGAAAGTGCAGAATCGAGTCCAAGTGCTCTTACAAGAAGTAGCAACAATAAGTTTGGTCCAGGAACAAGAGCCAACGTTCAGAAGTCTGAGATTGGTAACTAGAGTTCCGTGGATGTTGTGATGTTCCTACAAGCAGCGGTGGAGGAAGAGGAGTGTGGGGGGAGTGCACCGCCCCCGTCAGTGCGATCCTGGTGGGGTGCCATTGCGGTTGCCCCCCTGCCCACGCTGGACGCCACACCCCCACAGGCGGCATGCCACACCCCGGGACGCGCGCCATCCCCGTCCTCGCCTGCTCTCCACACCCTGGTGCCAGAGCATGAAGCTCCAGCACTGCCTACAAGTTTCCCACCTACCCACCAATATTTTAAACAGAGATGAAGAATGCCCAGCTACTCACAGGAATCCGTATCCCTGCAGGAATTCCTGGGTTTTAGGCATGCACTCTGCCTCATGCCTCTCCTTGGGGTAAATAAGTGATGCAAGTGCGGAGTCACTTATTGCTGAAGAATTTATCCTCCCTTTGGAGAAATTCAGTAAATTTGTCTGTCCAAAAATAGGGTGGAGAATTTTTAGAGGCCATTTGCATACAGCTCAAGTTAAAAATAAACCACCTTACCTTAAACATGTGAAATTTAGTTGTTTGAAACCTTTACTTTCTCTTTTTTTAATATGTCCACACAGCTTCCTCCATTCATCAGCAATGTCATGTACACCGTATGCATGATCTGGGCCAATTCTGAATACTACAACATTCCATCCCGGATCATTGTCGTATTGCAGGAGATCTGTAACCTCTTCATTGAATTGGTACTGTTCTGTGAAAATAAAGTACTAGATTGGGGGGATTCCCATCCCCTTTCCCATATTCTTTTCTTCGTTTCTTCTAATTTCCATTTGGTTTTTGTTTTGGTGATTGCAGCCATTAAATATAGTTTCAGCCAAATTTATTTTGCAGATGCTGAAATTGGTTAACTGGAAGGTGGGGTGGGGAATAGAAAATGAAACAGGGCCTGGGCAGGTTTGGTTGAGAGCCTAAAGCGAGTGCAAAATTTCAGCAGAAATTGTTGCACTGGGAGGACTTGCCCTTCTTGCTTCTATCTTGTGGTTCATACCTGATCCACTGAAACAAGTAAGAAGTTGGTCAATTCCAGTTGTGAGCTCAGGATTGCCCACATTTGTGTTTCAACAGTCAAAGGAAAAATGAATGGTACACATGCTTAGGTGTGCTGCGGAAAGTCAGGAGTATAGGTGGCCAGTGGTATTGTTGTCACAGAGTCCCAACCATTGATTGTCCTCCCATTTGGATGAGATTTGCAGAAAGTTTGACCTATCACTTTGCATGTGCATAAGGAGGCAGTGGAGGAGCCTAAATCACAGCCTCAATGAAAGCCATTATTTCCTGCTGTAACAAGCACACTTTGTGCTGATAAATTATGAGCAATATAACAACTACCTGAAGGGGCCGATTCATCAATGCACTGCCTTGCACTGCCAAACTGTTGCAGGGGTCCACTTCCAGTTTGCTTTAATGTGCCCTGTTCACCTAAGCGTCATCTTTGACTACATTGCTTTCTATTTAGACACGTAATTTTCTGAGTCCCGAGGAAGTGCTCAAGGGCTTACAAGGTGAAATTGAAGAGGTGCTAGGAGGGATCAAGCTGGGTATCTCCGTGATAGAGAAACTTTATAAGACTTACGACGTTTGCTGCACAGATATGATGCCCAAGTTTTTTAAGGTGGGTTACTGATACCAGTGGACTTTGGTTCTCAGAGAAAGCATTACTCAGAACTTCACAGTGCAGCACATTCCGTATAAGTTATTCCATTTAATAATGTGGAAAACTATTTATTTTATTTTTTAAAAAAATATTTTTATTTGACTTTACAGATATAAATTTATAACAAAACTACATACATATCCATATAAAGAGATTTCTCTGAATCTGGAGACTCCCCCCCATCCTCTCCATGGGTCTTATTGTCAACGTTTTCAACTGCATATTATTTCATAATCTATATTTTATATCTATCCATATTGTCTATCGTATATGCTACATTACAAGTGAGATTAAAATGCTGCTAATGTTTTCATCTGCTTCCAGTGGTCTCCTAAATAAATTATAAATTTTCCCCATTCTTTCTTGTGGAAAACTATTTTAAACAGCTCTACCTGGTCAGGGCTGCTTCTAGATGCAGTTGTTCAATTTCAGAATTTTACTTGCAGAAAAATTCATATTAGGAAGCAATTTTCCCTCAACTTCAGGTTGGCCTGGTCACTGAGGGCCCACCCACAAATTATGTTAAGTCTGGGCTTAGTTTTCCCATTATCAATTTTGTTTGGAGCTCTGCATTCCCACCTGACTTCTTGTCTCAGATTTTGCCTGGGTTTTATTCAGGGGAAAACATCTGCAAACCTGTGTTTCCCCATTCATGCTTCTAGCATGCTTTTCTTATTGTCTCCTCCTCCTCCTCTGCCCACCCATGGCAGCCGAGTTGAGCATGCACATACAGATTTTTATTATTATCAAGGGGGCATTTTTGTGCTATGCTCAGATTTCCAGACCTCTGCACAAACAAAGCACCAGAAATCATGGTGAGGGTCTGTGCATTGCTTGTTTTTTTTCTGTTAGCTCATGTGCAAAGTTATGACTGGAAGGGATGTTTGGTCACAGAGCAAAATGGCCACAGAACTCCATTCAAACAGCACACAACACATGTCCTTTGTATCTGGGGACTAAGTGAGCAGCAATTTGCAAGGAGCTTTGAGCAAGTCCCTTAGGGGTTCCTCCCACCCCTTGCAGTTGCGGGGACAAAACGGTCTTTTGAGGGCCACAGGTACCGTTTCTTCCATTGCACAGTGCTACAATTTTCAGACGGCTTTAACAGTCACTCCCTTTTCCCAGGGAACTCTGGGAACTGGGAAGTGAGGGGAATAGCAACCTCCTAATGACTCTCAGCATCCTTAATAAACTACAGTTCCCAGGATCCTGTGGGGGAAAGCATGGCAGTTTCAAGTGGTATGTGAATATACCTTTAAGGGCACCTCCCATATCTTGTTTAGGAGGTTAGGCCTAAGCAGGAAGCAGGGCTGAAAGCAGAGTGAGAAAGTAGCTTAAGGGGGGGGGGGGAGAACTGTTGTTCATTGTCCTTTAACAAAACTATTTCTTATTCAGCTTCTCTGACCTACACATCCTTAGACAGATAATACTACTGTATGATACCAGTTTAAATATATATAGTGCAAATGGGGCCTTAGAGTTGCAGCTAAATGCAGCCGCTGCCTATATAGAGTTGGTCACACTCTCTTATTTCTGTTTGCAGGACAAAGAACCCCAGTACTGGGAGTTCCCTTCTACACTAGTTTTCACTAGAATGAATTCATTTTTTCACAGACTGAAGACAATAGAGGTGAGAATTAAACTGTCTAGAACAAGAAACAACCATAGCTAAAAGTTTCCCAGACCCCAAAAATGTATGTGTGTGTGTGTGTGTGTGTGTGTGTAATGATATTTAAAATCACATACCATATTTTTGTTTTCAGAAAACTCTATATTTAAAAGTGATAACACTGGACAAAGTAAATTTTAGTGACTCTTGTTATTTTGTAAAATAATCAGTGTTGAAGCCACTTGTAAAAAAGCGTTTCCTGTTTAAGGAATGTAAAGAGAGCTGATTAGCAGCAAAACCAAGTCATTTAAAGTTTATTCAAAAGAAGGAGGCAGTAGATAACTGTTGTTTGTTTGTGTATTTTTTTTTAGGAACTATACATGACTTCAATTGAATTTCTCAAACTAGAGAAAATTGAATTGGGAGGTGTGAGAGGCAATATCTTAGGGAGGCTGGTGGTTCAAATTTATGAGGAGGTTCTTGAATATGTTAAGGTCTTTGTTGAGTGCAAATATGATCCTTTAGATCCGGCAGATGAGGTTAGTAAATTCAATATGGGAAATTTATTCATATGTAGATGGAATAAATTATTTGCTTACTGTAAGGGACAAAATCCCAATGTGCTCTAATTACCGTACTATAGCAACAAATGTATTCTCTTCAAGGTAGTTGGCCTAGCTTATTTTCTACTTTGCTTTAATTAACTTTTAAAAGTCAACAGGTATGGTACATGATTGTTCTAACTCATTTTTTGTCGTTGTTGATTGTTATTATTATAATTGAAAGCAATTTGATGAAGACTTTGCAGACTTCCAGATTAAAATTCAGGATTTGGATCGACGGCTGTCCACCATTTTCTATCAAGGATTTGTTGACTGCTCCAGTTTTGAATCTGCTGTCAAGGTACGTACATTCCTGTGTTTAACCTAAACCCAGATAGCTTTATCTGCAGTGGAGCAAGCAGTAATTTTACCTGCAGGAGCAAGCAGTAATTTATGCTCCTGCAGGTAAAGAAGCCAGTTTTGTCCCTAGCTGCCATGGAAGGTCCATCCCATGCAAGGAAGAAAATACTTTGCTTTTTCAGATCTGAGCCCACTGAAGATTAGCATTAAATTTTCAAGCAAACATCTCCTACGGTAGTAAACAGCGGGATTGTGTGGGGTCTCTCTCAGTGTCAGCCCACCTCCTTTCTACTTCTGTGAGTGCCATTTATAATCACCAAATGAGAGGAAAAAAGAGAATACAGCTTTGTACCAAGTTTGCACACACTCATGTGTATGTATAGATGCAGATTTAGAAATGATGACAATGATTTAAGTAGGAACAGACTACATCTCACCATAGCAAGGAAGATGATAAGTCGGTTACCATTTTTGCCTGTTCAGTCTTCTAGAGCCAGTGTGGTGTAGTGGTTAAGAGCGGTAGTCACGTAATCTGGGGAACTGGGTTTGCGTCTCTGCTCCTCCACATGTAGCTGCTGGGTGACCTTGGGCCAGTCACACTTCTTTGAAGTCTCTCAGCCCCACTCACCTCACAGAGTGTTTGTTGTGGGGGAGGAAGGGAAAGGAGATTGTTAGCCGCTTTGAGACACCTTAGGGTAGTGATAAAAGCGGGATATCAAATCCAAACTCTTCTTCTTCTTCTTCTTCTATCCTGCGGCTAACTGTTAATGGGATCTGCTTGATCTCAAAAGGCAGGGAGTTCCAAAGGGCAGGTGCTGCCTGTCACACTAAACAACCAATTTCTTACAAATGCAGAACAGGTATTATATGGCGCCTCTAGTAGTGCCAATTCTACTGATCAAAGTGGTCAAGTAGGCACATGTGAGGCAAGGCAATCTTGTAGGTAAGCTGGCCCCGATATGCCAATAGTAACATCTTGAAACTGGCCCAGTAGCAAGCTGGCAAACAGTGCAGATCTTTGAGCGTAGGTGAACTAACATGAATGCATTTAAACAAAAGCAAAAGCTTTCACTGCCACTTTCTGAGTACTCTCCTCATTTTCTACTCTTTTTAATAATTGTGTTTAATGAGTTGTGTATAATGTCTGCTTTCATTATGATTTATTGATTTTGTTTAGACGCCAGTTGATGGCCTGTCAAATTGATAAATGGACACTAGGAATCATGTAATCATATGACTATAAAAATGATAATAATGATTTACCAATGGTTTACCATTATCCCAATTAACAAGTACAGTCATACCTTGGGTTACAGACGCTCCAGGTTGCATTTCTTCGTGTTACAGAGCGCCGAAACCCGGAAGTACCGGAACGGGTTACTTCCGGGTTTTGGCAATCACGCATGCGCAGAACTGCTAAATCGCGCTTTGCGCATGCGCAGAAGCGCTGAATCGCAACCTGCAGCGACACGTCTGCATCCCGCATGGATCACGTTCGCAACCCGAGCATCCACCGTATGTCAAGTTTAGTCTCCAGTCCGGACAGCAGTGCATACAAAGGTAGTCAGTCACCAATGCAACAGAGTGATCGTGGCCATTTGCCGATATTAAATTAACTGCTGTAACACATAAAGGTTGTGGTAGAGCTCACCAGGGAGAACAGAAGCTGATGCCATCTATTTGATTTGGTTTAAAGTTGCTTTTACTAGAACCAGGATGTGAGTCAATGTGGATCACTCCTTCTAATATCAAACCTGGGTGATGGGTGTCAACAGGATAGAACCACTCGGAAAGCTCTTAGCATGTCTTGGGGGGAACCCCAAGGTTTACAGAATTAAACACCTGCCAAAAAAAGGCACAAGGCGGACTGAGTATACTCAGTAGCCCATGGCATGTTGAGTGTCAGATGGAAAAGAAAACCAGAAAACCTAGGGAGGGGGATGGAATAAAACATTTTGGAGGAGAGTATGGTTGTCTGGCTAGAACCCTAAACAGGAACACTCTTAGGAGGAAAGTTCTTACTGCAAAATGTTATTGCAGGTCTACTTGCTTAGCATAATTCAGAATGGATTTACAAATGAAAGCTCATAGAACATATCATTTTTAAAAACTGGGACCTTCTTTGTGATGTTTGTTCTCTAGCAAATCCATATGTTTGCATCCCTGTTGGATCGACCATTAATAAAGGCAGACGTAGCACCGCACTATGCTACCCTTCTGGAGATGTTCAATGTTGAGCTGGACAATGCAAAGATTTTATATGATGCCCAAATAGCTGCCACTGCAGCAGGTGATGGTGTGCCTCCCCTTAGCAAAAACATGCCCCCTGTTGCCGGGCAACTGAAGTGGGCTTTGGAACTCCAGGAAAGATTGCAGCTCCCAAGGAAGGACTTGCGGGCCATCGATCATCCGTGAGTAGCAAATCATTTATAACTCACATTAGGTAAAGGTAAAGGGACCCCTGACCATTAGGTCCAGTTGTGGCCGACTCTGGGGTTGCGGCGTTCATCTCGCTTATTGGCTGAGGGAGCCGGCGTACAGCTTCGGGTCATGTGGCCAGCATGACTAAGTTGCTTCTGGCGAACCAGAGCAAGCAGCGCACGGAAACGCCGTTTACCTTCCCGCTGGAGCAGTACCTATTTATCTACTTGCACTTTGACGTGCTTTCAAACTGCTAGGTTGGCAGGAGCAGGGACCGAGCAACGGGAGCTCACCCCGTCGTGGGGATTCGAACCGCCGACCTTCTGATCGGCAAGTCCTAGGCTCTGTGGTTTAACCCACAGCGCCACCCATAACCGCGTCCCATAACTCGCATTACCCACACACTATTTACTGAAGTAATAATAAAAGCTATAAGGCAGCTTCGTTTGCAGTGTCAATTAAATTCCACTGTCCATCTGAAACTGGGCTTTCTCCTTTCTGCAGGGTTATGTTCAGTTCTGAGGCCAAGCTGATATATGCAAAGTATGATGAAATGATACGTTTGCTGCAAGGTTACCGTGAGAAAATTTATGCAGATTGGATTGGTCGGGTTGACAGAGACTGCCAGTTCAACCTAGAGCAGCCACTGATCCATAGAGATCCAGAGACTAATCTTATTAGTGTGAATTTCAGCAAAGAGGTGTGTGAATAGGAAGAGAGCAAGCTAGCATGTGATTTCTGGCTGCTTTGTGTTAGAAAATTTATTATTGCGCTATAGTGATGTAGTGCTATAGTGGTATAATGCTACATTACTACGGTGATGTTATATGGTGTTACATTCCTGTACTTCCTTTAAAAAAAGGCCTGTTTTAGTGATAATTTCAACATTTATTTCAAAAAACAAGGTCATAAAATAGTGCCCACCCCAAATGTTATAATGGAGGCACACTGAACCGTGAATAGTTTCCACTTTCCCAGTAAGTCTACTTTCCTTGAATGGTGCTAGTCAAAATCTCACCTTTTTAAAAAGACATGAAGAGGAACACTAAAAGCATATCCACTTGTGGAGACTGCACCACTCTTTCGTTCTTTCTGTAATCTGAGAAAAGACAGGAGAACCCCAGGTTTGGTTTGGTTTTTTGAAAAAGAATGGTAGTGATTGAGTGGTGGCGTCATGTGGATGTCCTGTAAAAAGCAAGTGAGCGTAGAAGTTCCGCAGTAAATGCCTGGTATGGAACCACACTCAGTTCCCTTTCTCTTCCAGGTGCCTGGTCTTCATCCAGAGAGCGGAAGACCATGCCATTAGATCGGGGGGGGGGGGGGGGTTCCATTTATAGAAGGACATTCATTTCTCCCTGCTATATTATTGTGTAGCTCGTAGCTGTTCTCCGTGAAGTCAAGTACCTGAACTTTCAGCAGCAGAAGGAAATTCCGGACAGTGCTGGAAGCCTCTTTTCTCAGAATGAAACGTTTCGGAAGTTTGTGGACAACTTAGATCTCATAGTTGGCTGGTATAACAAGGTATATCTATCTATCTATCTATCTATCTATGGATAAAGAAGTAGCTGTGTATTTTTTCCTTTGGTTTGTAGTCTGCATTTTTCTGCAAAGAGCTCATGGTAGAATACAATATTGTCCCTAACCCCTATTTAATCCTTGTGTCAACCTTGTGAAGTTGATTGGGCTGAAGGGTAGTAACTGGACCAAGATGACCCAGTGATCTTCATGGTCCCTGTTCTAATCCATCACTCTTAACCGCTGTGCCAAGTAATGGTGTCTGAGCACAATGGGAAACCACTGTACAGTTAACATTCTACAAAACTTAAAGGAATAAGGCAGAACAAGACAGTACAGACAAGTCACTTTCTTTTGCTATGCTAGTTTATTGCTTTGCCTAAATCACCCACTAGTGTCCTTTGAGGCTCAGCAATTCAGCCCTGCAGCTGCTGAATCTCCTGCTCAGTCTAATCCTAATGTCCCGTCATTGATCCCAGCAGAAACTCCTTGTCAGGGGTCCAGACCTCTCTAAGTGTCTAGGATGGAGTCAGTGCCAATTCCAGGTTTTGGAGGGCCTGTGCTTAGATACCCTCCTTGGGTTCTACTCCCTCAGTGAGTCCAGTTCCTCGCCTTCCTTATCACTGACAGCTGCTGCTGCTGCTGCTCTTCCTCATCATTGCTACCACCTGCCTTTCCCTCTCATCACCACAGTCTGGGCCAGAGGGAGAAGCTGGTGAACAAGCAACTTGCAATTGTGAAGAGGAGATCTAGGGGTCTGTTATCAGTGGGCCCTCTGCTGAGGTGCAGGCTCTTGGCAGATGCCTGACCATGCTTGGTGCTGGCCCTGGAAGGGGTTGAGATGGGAAGTGTGTTACCTAAGACAGCACAATGCATCTCGAGCATCAGCATGATGAGCTCTGTGCATTACAATAAGCTGCTTGCTTTTAGATCAAGAAGACAATTTTGACAGTAGAACTTCCGCTGGTCAAGGGGGAGCTGCAAGAAATTGACGTTGGCCTGAGAAAAGCTGAGACCAACTTGTACTGGAGCAATGAAGGTACAAAACTCTTGTCATTGATTTGTTACGAACTGTAGCCCACCGCCCTTCCTTTTTGAGTTCATTGATCAAACGATTGAAGTGCTCAACACCAGAGTTTGAAAGTTGAAGCCCATCTGCCTTCACATAAAATGGGCACCAACTAGTACCTCTTAAAGGAGGACTGGAGAACCGCTGAGCCTCCAGATAATGTTGGAGGACAACTCCTGCATCTGGGAATTGGATGTAGGCTTGTTCTACCTGCCCGCCTTGAAGGAAGTGGTTTATAGCCTGGGGGCACTGCTGGATCTAGCACTGTGTCACATCAGGTACAAGTTGCCTCAGGGGGGAGGAAAGCCTGCCTGTTAACAGCTCTTGACTAGCGTGCCATTCCTGGATTAGGGCAGCCTTGACATTCTTATGGTCTTTCAGCTAGACTACTGTAATGTGCTCTACACTGGGCTGTCCTCGAAGATGGTCCAGAGGTTGCAGCTAGTGCAGAATGCTTTCAGGATTTGCACTGACTGCCTCTAAGCTGCAGGGCCCAATTTAAGGTTTTGGTATTAGTATTTAAAGTCTTTCCTGGCCTGTCACACAGCTGTTAGTTGAAGCAGCTTTTCCCATACCATCCATCCTTGGCCTTGTGATTTGAGGCGGCAGGGAGCTCTCCTGACTTGCTGCATAGTAATGCGAGAGAAGAACAACACCCCCTCCCCAAATACAGTGGAATACCCTTTTTCTTGGAAGTACAGATGGCAGAGACTTTTGTTGGAATTCTGCCAACAGTCAAAAAAAACTTATTAACCACAGACATTTGGTGCACATTAGTAAGATCTCCCATTGCTTCTAGTATTCTCATGCTGTTGTTAATAATTAGTTTAATTAATTTATCATTGTAATCGCTGGTGTGCTTTTGATGTATTTGTTGTATTTTATATAAGGTTGAAAACCACCCTGGGATTGCTTTGATGGGATGAAGGGCAGCCTACAAATTTTAGAAGGGAATAAATGTTTCCCCGGCAATGTTCAATTCAAGAAAAAAGATGTGCCACTGGGTTTACTTATCACCACCTCCTGCTCCATTTCTTCAATAGCTGCTACTTGCAGGGAGCAGACACACATTTCCACTTCAGCTATATATTACAGAGGAGAAACAGTGCAGAGATGTGGTCAGACAGCACCCCACCTCTCCCCATACTGTGTACTTTGAACCAGTAATCCAGAGAGGTCCCATTCGGAATTTTACTGTCTTCATCAGTGGAATGGGAGGATGTTGGTGTCAACCAACATTTTTGGAGATGGTAAAGATGTGTCCAGGGCAGCTGTCTACCAGCTCCATCTGGTATGCTGGCTGAGACCCTACCTGCCTGCGCACTGTCTCGCCAGAGTAGTACATGCTCTGGTTGTTGCCCACCTAGACTACTGCAATCTGCTCTATGCAGGGCTACCTTTGGAGGTGACTCAGAAACTACAACTAATCCAGAATGCGGCCGCAAGACTAGTGACTGAGAGTGGCCGCTGGGACTATATAACACCAGTCCTAAAGGATCTTCACAGACTCCCAGTACGTTTCTGAGCACAATTCAAAGTGTTGGTGCTGACCTTTGAAGCCCTAAAAGACCTCAGCTCAGTATACGTAAAGGAGCATCTCCACCTCCATCGTTCAGCTCAGACACTGAGGTTCTCCTCTGAGGGCCTTCTGCTGGTTCCCTCACCGCGAGAAGCGAAGTTACAGGGAATCGGGCAGAGGGCCTTCTCAGCAGTGGCACCCTCCACTGTGGAATGCCCTCCCTTCAGATGTCAAGGAGATAAAGAATTAGAAAACTTTTAGAAGACATCTGAAGGCAGCCCTGTAACAGGAAGTTTTCAATGTTTGATGTTTTTCTATGCTTTATATATGCTGTAAGCCAGCCAGATGGGTGGTGTATAAATAATAAAATTATTATTATTATTAAGGAGGTTAGATACAAAAGACAAAGGGAAGCCTTGGGAGTCAGCTGCTAATTACTATGTCTTTTTCCCCACCATAATAACCTGACCAGATGTTATGGACTATATTCAGGAGATGCGAAATGTCTTATATGATTTAGAGACAAGAATTCAGAAAACGAAATTAAACGTGGAGAACATTGGGCAGCTTATGCAGGTGTGTAGCATGTGACAACTACTGAATTCTACTAGGCACTTAAAAAAGAGAAAAAGATTCTCCTTTATAAATTTTTAGTTTTGCCCTTCGCCGGGTGACTTATTTTTTCAAGCTGCAGTCAAAAGACGTGTTCCATATATCTGGTTCTTCTTACAGGAATGGTCAGCTAGTCCTTTGTTTGAAAGGAAAGACAATAAGGAGACAGCACTCCTTGATCTGGATGGGAAACAAACAAACATCCACAAACGCTATGGTGCAATCAGAGATGCCGGGCAGAAGATTCAGGCTATGGTTGAGGTGAGAAAGAGTGAGTTTTCATAGGAGTTAGAACAGCAGACAGTTCTATGTAGGGCTTATATCTGGTAATTATTTTTTTTACAGAGATTGTTCCCAGACGTGGGCATTATATCACAAATGGTCATTCAAATCCTGTGTGTGTGTTTGTGTGTGATTGCCATGTTAATTTTCACATATTTTCACTTTTTAAGCAATGGGCACTTGGTGCTATTCTGCCATTTGCTGTCCACACCGGTGAACTGATATTGGTGGAATGACACATTGGGGGTGGGTTTTGTTATTGTTTCTGGTCCCTCCAACACTCAGTCGCTCCTCCCATTTTGCTGCCAGAAGCAAAATGGTCAGGTGAAGCTCAGGTGAGAAGAAAACGTGTAGGGGTAAAGTAATAAGAGACCGCCCACCCACCAAAACAGCAGCACGCCTGCAAAGCAAACCACTCGGGCAAAGAAATGGGCTAACATTGGTGACACTGGATGTATAGCAGGTTGTTTTTACTTATCAGATGTCCTGTGGTAAGCGACAATCTAGATTAAATTGGAAAATAATAATAATAATACAATATTAATTTATTACTTGTACCCCGTTCATCTGACTGGGTTGACCCAGCCACTCTGGGCGGTTTCCAACAGGAAGACTGGCATTTTGATAAAGACAATTTAATTTCAATGCTGCAAAAAATGTGCATGCACAAACAGCCCCAATTCAAGAACAGACTTGCATCCGGGTGCACCCAAAACTTCTTTCAGTATACTATTCTGTATAAGCAAGTCCATACTCATGACAGGAAACAGTGAATATTATTATCTAATCATGTATTTGACATCTTGACTACCCTAAGGATATCTTCTCTCAAGTGAATTCCAGATCAGCATTCCATCTGGTGGTAGTTCTGACATTATTGGTGTATTCTGGGAGTTACCCAAATGTTTTATGAGACAACATTAGGCTTTTATCACCATTGAAGCATACATCACCAGGAGAAGGAATCTCACCTGTCTATTACAATGCGTATCCCAAGTAATGGTTTTTCTGTTTGCAGGAAAATGCAGAATTATTTAAGGCAGACAAGACGACAAGAATGTGGTCTAATTATGTGGAATTCATAGATGACATGATTTTAGATGGCTACTTTAAGTTTATCCGAAAATCGCTGCAATTTCTGCTCAGCAACATGTCTGCTGATGTACGTTGGTGAGCTTTCAGCAGGGTGGGAGGGTAATTTATCAGTGGATATCAGTACCACATGCCAGAGCTTTGTCACCACCTTCTGGTTGCTTAATTTCAGAACTAAGTAAATTCAAGCTTTGTGAGCAAAAGAACTAAGGTTTTGCAATAGGGATCAATTAAGCAGGGTGTGTGCATGCAAGCATGTTTTCTTACTAAGACCCGCTTGTTCTGGTATATGTATATTTCTAATTTTTAACTGAGGATTTGGTGGTGGAAGGTAGGAAATTCGCAAAAGGTATTGGAAGGGAAGTTTGTATAAATTTTAGACAAACTCCACTCTCATCCAGAGACATTATGGTTTCTGAGCATGCCTGTATATTATTTGCTAGTAGTGAATGCTGGTGTCAAATAAGTCCACAACTTTTACTGATTACAGATGTAAGCAAGCATTGGGTGTGTATTCTGAAATCAACCAGCCTGCCTGCTTGTTGATGGTTATTAGGGGTTGACCACTGTCAACCCCTAGGGTTGAGCACCTTAGGGCCCCATCTGATCACCTGCAGTAAAGCCCTTCAGCCCCCAAGTTGGGCATCTAGACTAAGGTTACCAGATTTTTTTCCCCCATGAATCCGGGGACACTTATTGTTTGCTATGTGCATGTGAATGCTGAGAAAGCTCTTAATCTGGGGACTGTTCCCGGGAAAATGGGGACATCTGGTAACCTTAATCTAGACAGGAAACACCCCTTCCAGACTCAAGGGGATACCCATTGCCACGGGATGGAGGGGCCCCCACACCCTTCTCTCCTTGACTTAAGTATCCAACCCAATGCCTTATCTACCCAAAAGTTGTGGTGATTTCTATGAGGTGGGCAGAAACTGTAGATGGGTCCAATTAGCCTGCAAGGCAAATTCCTCCCTGGCCCTGAATGCAACCACTGGGTAAATCCATAGCAAGGTCCTGCATGGCTAGGCCTGTTTATCACCAACCAGGTGGCTTATTTAACTGTTAGAACAAAGGGACGGGGAGGGGGAATCCAAAGAAGGCTGCAGTGCCCTCTGCTCATTTTCCCTCATAAATCCTGGCTTTCCTTTGCCTGAACCTCGGAGGGCAGTGGAGAACTAGCGACATAAATTGCTACGTCAGCCGGAAATCCCGTTAGCCGGAAACCCGTGGGGAATGGTAATTGTGTACAAAAAGGGCTAGTGGTTGTGGGGAACTGACAGAGCAGTAGTAAACAATACTTTGAACGCAAGAGTGAAGACTGACCAATAAAGAACGCACCGGTGCATTTCAGGCTGCTGTAGCCCCTTTGTTTGAAGTGCGCATGGAGCTGTATAAAGATGAATTGAGGTATCGTCCATCTCTGGAAGTGGGAGCAGAGGAAGGTTTTTTCGAACTGGTGGAAAACCTGATGAACGATATCTATGATACAGCTAAGCTGATACCGCGACTGGCAAAAGGGAAGTCCAGCTATAAGGTTGGTCTGGGGCCTCCGCGCAGTGAGGCTTCTGTGGGTGCTAGGTTGACAACACCCAGTTTAAAGAGACATTCAAACCAGGCCAAGGTTTGTAATGGTACGTAGGATGAGTGGCTAGGATATACTTCATAAGGAACTCGTAAGCATTGCTTTCAGGTCCCATGTAATGCTCAGTTTAAATAGTTTTGTTCACAAGAGAATTCCTGTGAACGTGACTTGTAATGAAAATAAAACACAGGAACATATGTGTCTGTTTACACGCCCAGAATTTTCTTAGCTGCCCCAAACTCTTGCCATGCTTGCATCTGACTTCCAAGCAGCTATGTTTCAATGTTCTTTCCATTCTGTAGAAGCCATTTTGGCAAATAAGAGATATACTGTATAAATAAAAGAACAAATAAATAAATAAATGCATTTTGTTCCAGAAGAAACACATAATTACTGTGAAATAATTACCAATTCTCAGTGGACAGAAAGCAAGCAACGGCCATATTGGTAGGCATGCTTTGGTCCCTCTCTGTTTCCACATTTGACTATAGTTAAATATTTTCTCCATATGCTTGCTAAGGAAAACAATAAAGCAATCTGATTGCATACCCTTAGGACAGGAGGGTTGCAGTTGTCACCCACATATTTCCATTTAGGTTGTAGGCACAATAACTTAAAAAGAAAATTAAAGTTAAAAGAAAACTTCAGAATCCGAGGATTCTAGGCAAGCCAGAAAATTTAGTCCTAGAAAGTACAGCTGGGTTGCAGAGTGTGAATTTGACTATTCAGAGTTCCAGGTCACCTGTAAATGCTACAGGGAACATTGGTCAGTCAATGTTTGTGTGAATATATGAATGTTAAGTTATCTCTTGGCCTGAATACTTTGTTCATTTGGAATCTGGTGAACATAAGATCTAAAGATCTACCTAGTCCAGCATCCTGTGTTCCAGCCAAGATGCTAGTGGGAGGCCCATATGCTTGGCTTGTTCTTTTGCTTTCGTGCCTCCATTAATGATTCCCTGATGCTTTCAGGTTGACCTAGAAGACATGGGAGAGTTGATGGAGATACGAGAGGAGATTGGGAACATTGTGGTCAATGCCATGAAACAAGGTGAAGAATACGAAGATTCATTTGAGAAATATTCGTACCTTTGGATGGATGATCCCCATGAGTTCATGCAGCGCTTCCTCACTTTTGGCCACGCTCTAACCACTGAAGAGCTGGAGTCTCACGCAGAGGAGTACTTGCCTCATGTCGCGCCCACCCTAGACCAGTTTCAGCTACAGGTGAGGGTTGGAGTATGTCTATACGTTTCATCCAAATTGATGTGTGTGTTGTGTTGTGTTCTCAGTGGCACATACTCCATCTTTATAACCCTACATCATCCCTCATGCAAGTGAGTAACATTGGAACATCCCTATTGCTTTCCTGTTTCCTCTTTTCTCCTCCTAGTCCCCATCTTTCCTCAGCAATGCACAAATCTTTGGGCATTTTCACACTAAAGATGAGTAAAATCGCTGTTTCTTACATCACCAGTTGGCAAAACTGGCATTGTCAGGAATGCACATAAAAATTATCTTCTACGTTCTTATTACACTTTTTAACAGTCGACTCACATCCAGCACAAATAACTTGGGAGAAGCTTAAAGGAGTTCTTACGTGTCCTATGTGTAAGTGGTTTTATCCCCTTCATAGCCCTCTACGCTGCCCCCCTTCCTAGTATCTTCACTAGGGGATTGTAAGTCCCCACCCACAGAGCAAAGCAGATTAGAATCCACCTGTCAGGGAGAGACACCATCTCTGAACTCAAAAATTCGAATAAAGTAGGTTTTCCTCTTAGGGCACTCTAGCTCACAACCAGATGGCTATGGAGGGAACCCACACACTCAAATGCCATAGCCCATAGTGGTCCCATCATGATTTCCCGTTACTGATGTTCGTGTAGAAATTCTGCATCACATGCTATCGCATCTCAGCGCCCCCTGGTGTTTCTAGATTGACACTTATGAGAAGCTCTATGAAGAAGTGTCCAAGTTTGAGAATACCAGAGTGTTCAACGGTTGGCTGCAAAGTGACTGCCGTCCCTTCAAGCAAGCGCTCCTGAATACCATCAAACGCTGGAGCCTGATGTTCAAACAGCACCTCATCAACCACGTGACCACCAGGTAGGGTGGGGAATAATTTTGTCAGTTTCCAAGCTTTCCATTCCTACAGCCCCTCTCCCTGCATGTACAGTAATCGGCCACAATCAGCCAGTGCTCGGTATACAAACCTATGAATGCATTCTTTGAATCAGCACCTGTTATACGCAGCCTAACTATATTTTGTGTGAAAAAGCACTTCCTTTGTCTTGTATCACCCACCTTTACAGTAATCAAAGTAGTTAGAGGGTGTTATCCCTCTCCTCCACCCCCAAGGATGCCATCCTCTTTCCATAATGAGAAATATGTTTTGTTACTTGTACTGTTAAAGTTAACCCCAACTAGAACCGATACCTTTTCTATTGCAGCCTTCAGGATCTTTCCACTTTCATGAAAGAAGTCAATGCAGGCTTAACCAAACCTGTGAAGGAAGGTGACTACGATGGGCTTGTGGAAGTGATGGGGCACTTGATGAGGGTCAAAGAAAGGCAGGTAGCTACTGACAATATGTTTGAGCCTCTAAAGCAAACCATTGAGTTGCTCAAACTATATGGAGAAGAAATGCCCGAAGAAATCCATATGCAGTTGCACGTGAGTTACTACAAATGCTTTTCGCTCAATACATATTTGTTCATCTTTCATGTTGCCATTTTTTTAGTGTAATCCAATGACCTCAATGCTTTGTAGAAGACTAAATAAATATTGTGAGAAACCAGGCTGGAAATAGCACATCAGGAAAGTTCATGGGAATGTATCTGATAAACACAATCTGAAAGTGATCACAATCCTTGCCCATGATTGAAGCCGTTGTGCATTACAATCTACCATAATTTTTGCTCCATAACATGCACTTTTTTGCTCCGAGAAAGTAAGGGAAAATGCCTGTGCGTGTTATGGAGTGAATGCGCTGGACCGGAGCCATGGCTGCCGTCAGTCAAGCAAAGCGGGAGCCGCTTGCAGGGCTTCTGTCCCGCTTTGCGCAGCTCTAGCTTTGCTTGCTTTACAGCCAGGAGGAGGGGCTCTCTGAAAGTAAGCAAAGCGAGAGCCGCTTACACGCTCTACGAGGCTCTCGCTTTGCTTGCTTTAAAGCGACCTAAGGAGGAGCCAGGGAGGAGGGAGGGAAGGAGAGGCATGGCAGCAAAGCGGGCAGCAGCCGCTTACACTGGAGGAGGGACAGACGGGACCTATAGTGAGCCGGAAGGAGGCAGGCGATTCAAAGCCAGCAGGCGCTTTTAAAAGCGTTGCGTAGCCAGCAACAGCTGCTGAAGCCTCAGCTAGCAAAGGTCTGCGCGCTCTCTAAACGGAGCATGAGGCTGCGCGCCGGGGACAGGAGGGCATGGGATGAGAGAGGGGGAAATTCTGCGTCCTCAGCGTCCCAGCTGATCCGCTGGCTTCTTGAACGCGCTGGGGACAGGAGGGCATGGGATGAGGGAGAGGGGGAAATTACGCAGGATAGGCAGGATAGGTTTGAGCACGTGAGCAGGACTTGGATTGCAGGGGATTCGCCATTAGCTGCGTAAAGCAGCAAAGAGGGAGAGAAGGAGCAAAGCGGGAGAGGAGAGGAGCTGCTTACACTGCTGTAAGCAGCTGCTGTCCGGTTGGCTCCTTTAAAGCAACAGTGCTCTTTCTCTCCCTCCTCCCCGCTCACCTCGCTGAAAAGCTCCTTCTCCACACACCCCACGCGAGCTCCTTCTCCCCTTAAACCCCTCTTCTGCATTATTAGCAGCATCCTTCTCTACACACCCCATGCGTGCTCCTTGTCCCTTGAGTGCTTTTCCTTCACTCCCCATTTAAAACGTGGTTACAAAGCATGGCTCCACATGGATCCTCAGGATTTTTGAATTGGGCTACCCCAAACTCACCGTCAGATCACATGTCTGTGGCCACAGCATGAAGCACAAAAATCATACATCCACTGTTTCGTTTAGATTTTTTTTTTTCTTGTTTTCCTCCTCTAAAAACTACATGCGTGTTATGGTCTGGTGCGTGTTATAGAGCGAAAAATACAGGATTTAATATGATTGATTTCCCTTTGGACATGCTGCATCATAGCATTTATCCATTATTATTAACAGAGTTGGGGCAGATTAAGTTCAGAAATCTGCACATTTCCACAGGCCCTTACCAAACTAAAGTGTGTTTCCTCCTCCTCATATTCAGATTTCCCCCCTTCTTACCCTTCCTGCATTTGTTTTACCAAGCAACCCCCACCCCGGCCCGGCAGTGCTCTGAGAGGTTTGAGGGTTCTTCTTTGTTTGCTTTTAGGAATTGCCAGAACAATGGAATAACACCAAAAAGCTATCATTCCAAGTCAAGCAGAATGTGGCTCCTCTGCAGGCAAATGAAGTTACCATTCTCCGAAGGAAATGCCAACAGTTTGAGGTACCTTTCTCTTGCAGTGCAAAATATTCTCTGCTCAACTGGCATGCTGAGCTCCCCACAGACCAAACATTCAGGGGGACCTGTAGGCCGAAGGCACTGACAGATGGGCTGCCTACCAACCATAGTCTCAATTTGGCAGCTGTCCAGAATGGACAAATCCATTCTCTCAGTTTTCCAATGTTCAGTTTGCCACGTTTTTGCGACATTCCATGAAAATTCGTCAGTGTTTCGGTGCACATTTCTCCTGATAGGCAAAACTGCATATGAAAATGTGTCTAGCATACACATTTTTGCAAGCAGTTTTCCTTAACACAATGCCTCTTTTTTTGTATTTTCTTAATTACATGCATTTTTATCCCTGTTGTATACATTTTGTACACATTCTTCGGTTGAGTTTTGAGAAGTGTGAATTTTGAATGGTAGCTGTGTTTCAGTTTGTGTATTGTTTTGGCAAGTGTGAGTTAACATGCAGCTTAACAGACTTTCCATTTAGCAGACTTGCCTCTTCCAGAATCTATTAACCTTTCAATAAAGTGTCAATACTTTATTTTTCATAATTTCTTCTCCCATTGATCACTGTAATAATATCTATGAAGGAGGGACGGAAGGAATGTCCTCAGAATATTGCATTTTCAGAAAATGTAAGAAACGGTCCCATAGAAATGTTTAAAATTAAATATTCGTAGCATTCAAATTCATTAAGTGCTCCTTCCATTGATATGGAGGAATGTAACACATGAAAATGCAAGCCAGGATGAATATCTTCCCCATCCCTATCAGCAGCAGTAGCTGCTGCCTCCATTTCTAATTCTCTCCAGGGCAGAAGCTTAGGTAGTATGTATGGAGGTCCTGGGCTGCCCAGACAACAAGACCCCCTCTCGGCCTCACTGATGTGGTCCAAAGGAAAATACAGTGGTACCTCGGGTTACATATGCTTCAGGTTACATACGGACCTCCGGAACGAATTACCGTAAGTACTTAACCCGAGGTACCACTGTAAAGCCATATGTTTGGCACCAGCTTGGCTGCAGGAGTTGCTGGAAGGAGGCGTACAAGATGCCATCCAATTCCGAATCTACTTTGTTTTAAGATGCTGTGATGTCACAGCATGTAGTGGGCAGTGAGAACTTTTAAAAAAAGAGATGAGGTTGTGGCTCATGATTTGCTAGTGTCTTGTCTTGCCCCACAGCCTGTGTCCTATTGTGAATGTTTTAGGCAGAACCCTCTGCTGCTGTTTCTGTAGATGGCGTCATCCAGATTGATCATAATTCTAATCTTGAGCCGCAGCCAACAAACTCCTGCCTTCCAGATGTGATGCTACGTGATCCTGCTTTAACTAGGATATTCTGCTCTCTTTCTTCTCCTCCAAACCCCCACCCCCCTCCAGATTAAGCAGCATGAGTTCAGGGAGAAATTCCGAGAAGAGGCACCATTCACTCATGTTGATCCAGATCCATATAAATCCCTCAATAAGGTAATTTACTACAAGTCAGGAAAGTCAATATGGGCAATATCTATGCCTTCCTCAAATCCCACCTATTATAGTCTGCTTTTTAGTGCCATAGTAAAATAGCATTTTCAAAAACTGGCTGAGAAATTTGGACTCGGTGATTTCTCTTTCTTGGGGGCTGCATATGCATGTGGTTGCCAGTGACGAGTAGGGCATATGCCACCAACCATGTGTGAAGGAGACTTCAGTGGAGCAAAAGGTTAATCTAACTTTCCAGGCATGTTAGAGGGCATATCCCAGAAGCACATGGCAACATTACGCTTTCCAGTGCTGTACCCTCCTTGTTTGCTCTTTGCGTTCATCTGCCTGCAACATTGACTAACCCCCCTTTCCATTTAATGCTTCCAGCAACAAAAGATGATCACCAATATGGAGAAAGATATGGAAGCCCTATCCAAATCTGCAGGCTTGTTTGAGGTATCTGTCCCAGATTACAAACAGCTGAAGGCCTGCCATAAGGAAGTGCGCTTGCTCAAGGAGCTCTGGGATATGATTGTCTTGGTAAGACTTTGACCTTGTAATCTTAGGAAATGTCAGGTAGGGCAAGTGAAAGAACTGCATCCAGAGGTTGAATTCTACCACGAGGAAATGAGAATAATGAGGTCAATACCCCAATCGCTCCTATTTTTTTTACGGCTGAATTGAATCTTTTGCACCCCATTCGCTGCACTGTGGTTCCGATCTAGATCAGTGCCACCATGACTGCAAATTACTTTGTGGAGGGGGTGGTTCCCGTTGAGCAAATGCAAGCTTTCCCCCCCAGTGCTGATGGGGGGGGGGGACTCACACCAGGGATTGAGCCCTCTGCACTGACAATTGATAAAAGAAAAAGCTTGCACTCAGTGGCAAGCTATGTAATAAATGCCACCTGTAGTTTGGCCCAAAGTCTTCATGCTTCCTCATCCAGGGCAGCTCATGTTGAGCTTCCTTGGGACCTGCTTGCCAATTGAGGGAATTGGGAGCATGTAGTGAACGCTATGACAGCAATGTGATAATGGAAGAAATGGAGTTGCGGACCAAAGGACGTTGTTGGCAGAAAGGGCAGGAAGTGATTTCCAAGTAAGTTCTGCTCCCAGTACCACTCTGATAATTTCCCCAAGAACAAAAGTAGTAATTCACCGACTACTGGGTGTTTTCTGTATTTACTTCTATAGAACTTGCATGCTGTTGCATTCAAATGCAAGCTTGTTCATGTAGCCCTTAAATAGCATATGGTGAACACGGCAAGGGCACTCCCTTCCTCAAAACACATGATCTGACATTTTATGGAGCTTCAGCTTTTTAATTTATTAAAGTTTACTTCTCCATCTCCAGCACAGAAACACCCACTGCCTTTTGTAGAAAGGAGATGGGGTATACTCGCAGCGGACAGAAGTGAGTGGTAGTAAAGGATTTAAAAATAAAATCCATTTCCCCCAACATCTAGAAAGGTCCTACTATAACATTTCTGTTCCCCTTTGAGATGCAAGATCTGTTCATGTTTCCAAATAGTTGCATTGTAAATATTCTATTCAGTTAGCGAAAACAGGAAAAACTATGATTCCCCCCCCCCCATTCAGGTCAATGAAAGTATTAATGACTGGAAGACAACCAAGTGGAAGGAGATTAATGTCGAGCAAATGGATCTTGATTGCAAGAAATTTGCTAAGGATGTGAGAGGCTTAGACAAGGAAATGAGAGCATGGGATGCTTTTGTGGGACTGGATAACACAGTTAAAAATATGATGACCTCTCTCCGAGCTGTGACTGAGCTCCAGAATCCAGCTATTCGAGACAGACATTGGAAAGAATTGATGGAGGCCACACAGGTAACTGATACAGGCTGCAGTCAGTGTCTACAATTTTCCATTCATCCGTCTGCCACCAACTGACCCGGCTCTGTTTCCAACTTTTACTTCTGTAACAGGTGAAGTTCACCATGTCTGAGGAGACGACGCTTGCAGACCTACTTCAGCTGAACCTTCACAAGTTTGAGGATGAAGTTCGCAGTATTGTGGACAAGGCTGTGAAAGAGTCGGGGATGGAAAAGGTACTGCTCTTGCCCTAGCCATTCCAGGCCCGTCAATCAAATGCAGCTTTCAGATACTTCCTGCTTCTCACTCCTATAAAAATGCTGAAAGATAACGCTTCATTTCCTACATTTGGAAGTAGATCTGAAATAGGCTTCTCTGACTTTAACATTACAGTGGTACCTCGGGTTACATAAGCTTCAGGTTACATACGCTTCAGGTTATAGACTCCGCTAACCCAGAAGTAGTGCTTCAGGTTAAGAACTTTGCTTCAGGATAAGAACAGAAATCGTGCTTTGGTGGCACGGCGGCAGCAGGAGGCCCCATTAGCTAAAGTGGTGCTTCAAGTTAAGAACAGTTTCAGGTTAAGAACAGACCTCCGGAACGAATTAAGTACTTAACCCGAGGTACCACTGTATTATTCCTGATAATATTGTGCACAGGTGAAACACATGGAGATTTTAAGTTTCTTACTTCCTCCTTTTATATACTGCATTTCCTCTTCGAAATAGACGTGCATAAAATTTGATAAGGCTGCACATGCCTTATCATCAGTTTGTTCATCCATGTCTTGGGTGGTGAACCATTTTCAGCCAAAAAGCCACATCCCTTTGCAAGCACCATTTCAGTGTTGACATGGCAGTGGTAACTGAGGCCAGAGGCAAAAGAAGGGAGAACAATGGATGTGACTGTTACACTCCAGCCACATGAGTCTACTGACTGGGATCAGAGAGTGGAACTACCATATTCCAATGCTTAAAGAACCACACTGTCTTCTGGTTCTTTTAGTGCTCACCTCTAAAGCCCTATGCAGCTCAAGGCCTGGGTACCTGAAGGAGCAACACCTGCCAAGGTCATTCATGGAGGTTTTCCTTCCTTTGCCATTTGAGGAGAGGCAGATGGTGACCAGGGAGAGAGATTTCTCAGTGGTGGGCCCTCGCTTAAGGAATTCCCTCTCTAGAAAGGCTCACTTGGTGCTTACTCTGTTATCTTTTGGCATAGGGCAAATCCTTTTTCTTTTTTCTTATTTTTTTGTTCTACGTCTTAACTGGCTGTTCTGTTGCTATTTTTACTATGATATTATTATGACTGATTTTTGCTCAGCTGTCTTTTGTGTATTTTATTGTTTAAGTCTTTTATGAGTTCCCCCCTCCCTCAGAGCCGTTTGACTGACAGATGTTATAGTATAGTTTGACAAAGCCCGTAAAGTGCTGAATTTTGCAGTATGTGGCAGGATTATAGACCGTTGGGGTTTTTTTAATAACAAAATTATGTGTTCTGCCTCCACGGTCGGAAGCAGTACCATTAATTGGCAGTGGGACATGCTCCTTCAGAGTATATTAACCCTTAAGAAGTGCTAAAGTAGTTTCAGAAAGGGAGAGTGAGCAATACCATCATAGTGCCTCTTCACTAATTCTTGGAATTTCATGGACATTTTGCAAGTTTTTAGTTTGAAATCTTATCAGGTTAAAAATCTTTCCTGGCTGCTTTTGTTTGAAGGTATTGAAGGCTCTTGATAGTACCTGGTCAACTATGCAATTTGAACACGAGCCCCACCATAGAACTGGGACCATGATGCTCAAGTCTGATGAGGCACTGGTCGAGACCCTTGAAGAAAACCAAGTGCAACTCCAGACCCTGATGACTTCAAAGTATTTAGCACATTTCCTTCAGGAGGTCTCCAGCTGGCAGCAGAAATTATCTACAGCTGACTCTGTGATAAGCATCTGGTTTGAAGTCCAGAGAACCTGGAGCCACCTAGAAAGCATTTTCATTGGCTCAGAGGACATTCGCAATCAGCTCCCAGAGGACTCCAGGCGTTTTGATACCATTGACAAGGATTTTAAGGTGGGCATGGCCCTTTACCTGCCCTAATTTTCACATGCAAAAACAACAAAAACTGGAGCAGCTGACAAGTCCATCCTCTTTTCTTGCAGGAATTAATGGCTGATGCAGTAAAAACCCCGAATGTGGTTGAAGCAACAAATAAACCAGGTCTCTATGACAAACTAGAGTCCTTGCAAAAAAGGTAAGGAAGGCGTTATTTTCCTGCTTGATTTTGTCAAGTGTAAGCAGCTGGCTGGATTTACTTACTGAGAGACGAAGCAAATCACAGGCTGCATAAGTTCAGTTATTTAGGACAGGGTTCTGGTTGCAGTTTCTTAAATTAAGAGGTCTTTTAATTTTAGGCCCAGAAAGACAGTTGCAGATGCCTGTTTATCAGTGGTTTGTTTTAAATGGCAGCAGGACTGGCCCTAACATTGGACAGAGTGTGGCAGTTGCCTCAGGCAGCCAAGTAATGTGTTACTTAATTTGCATTTTGATTTTTACTTCCAGAGATGAAACTTGTGTGCTATGCACCATGAAGTGCTGGGGAATAGCATTTGTTGTTGTGCTTTAGACAGTATCTCTCAGGCTTGCACTGAATGGCAGCCCTGTCATGGGGCAACCATTATTCGGAACTGAAGAGAAACAGAACAGGCACCATGACTACCATTTTCAAAGGCAGTGAAATCTGCATGTAGTGAACACCTAAGCTGGGATCTGGAATCCAATAGCAGCTCACCCCTCATATCCTGACACCTTTTCTGCCTATGTCTTGACTACTTTCCATGGTATACCTGGTATCTATAATGACCCAGGTGTAATTAATCTAAACATCCATGTGAATAAGCAGCTTTAACACTTGGACTGAGCATGCATTCCTTTCAATTAGATGTCAGTCAAATGATTAGGATTAAAGAGGATTTGAAAATGGCCTGTGGTAGCAAACACAGAAAGCATAATGTGAATGCCAGGTTTTATAACTTCCCTTGATATGACATCTGAAGCATCTCAGTGGAGCAGTGTAAAGCACCATTTGCTCCGAGTTTAGAGTTCTTTTGTTGTTCGTTTGTATAGACATAGAACTATCTAGTTAGTACTGAGCATCATGTACAGGAATCACACTGTGCAGCTAATGATGATAAGCACAACGCTTTCCCCACACTCTCTTGTCCACCTTGCCTTTTATTAGCTTGGCACTCTGTGAAAAGGCTTTGGCTGAATACCTGGAAACAAAGAGACTGGCTTTCCCCAGATTTTACTTTGTATCCTCTGCCGACCTGCTGGATATTTTGTCCAATGGCAACGACCCCGTTGAGGTAGGATATACATTCATGGAATGCTTGGACTTTCTTAAGATTTGTTATATTAAAAAAAAATGGGGCCTTGAATCCCAGAGCTTTTACTAGAAATCCAACTTCATCCGAGACTAAATCACAGATAACTTGGACCTGTACTCATTGGGACCTGATCAGCAGCTGAGGAGAGGGGCTGCAAACCCAGTGAGATTTGGACATCTTTGGCATGCAGCAGATCCCAGGTTCAGCCACAGTGTCTCCAGTTTAAAAAGGATTTTGGGTCGTGGGCTGGGAAAGACCTTGGGGAGCTATCGGCAGCCACAATACTGGCCTGGTTGGAGTATAGGAGATCCTATATAGCACAGATATTTTAGATTGTTCAGTGCCCATTTCCTTTAGGCTTTCTAAAACGACTTTCTTTTTAGAAATATTGCTCATATATCTTCATTAGCCCTCTTCTCCCACCGCTTCTATTTCTATACAGTGGTACCCCGCAAGATGAATGCCTCGCAAGACGGAAAACCCGCTAGACGAAAGGGTTTTCCGTTTTTCGATGCGCTTCGCAGGACGAATTTCCCTATGGGCTTGCTTTGCAAGACGAAAATGTCTTGCGAGTCTTGAGATTTTTTTCCGCTCCCCACCCCCTTTTTCTAAGCCGCTAAACCGCTAATAGCCTTTTAGCAGCTAATCCGCTAATCCCTTAAGCCGCTAATAGCCGCTAAACCGCTAGTAGCACTAATCCGCTAAGCCGCTAATAGTGTTGCTTTGCAAGACGAAAAAACCGCTAGACGAAGAGACTCGCAGAACGAATTAATTTCGTCTTGCGAGGCACCACTGTATTTCTAAACTGTGTATCCTAATATTACCGCAATTATCTTCTTGAAGGTATCCCGTCACTTGTCCAAGCTATTTGATAGTATGGCCAAGCTGAAATTCAAATTGGATGCAAAAGAGCAGCCTCTGAAGGTTGGCTTGGGAATGTACAGCAAAGAAGACGAGTATGTTGATTTTGACAAGGAGTGTGACTGTTCTGGACAGGTTGGTGGATATTATTTTAAATTCACTATTTGTTGTTGTTTAGTTGTTTAGTCGTGTCTGACTCTTCGTGACCCATGGACCAGAGCATGCCAGGCACTCCTGTCTTCCACTGCCTCCCACAGTTTGGTCAAACTCCTGCTGGTAGCTTCGAGAACACTGTCCAACCATCTCATCCTCTGTCGTCCCCTTCTCCTTGTGCCCTCCATCTTTCCCAACATCAGGGTCTTTTCCAGGGAGTCTTCTCTTCTCATGAGGTGGCCAAAGTATTGGAGCCTCAGCTTCAGGATCTGTCCTTCCAGGGAGCACTCAGGGCTGATTTCCTTAAGAATGGATACGTTTGACCTTCTTGCAGTCCATGGGACTCTCAAGAGTCTCCTCCAGCACCATAATTCAAAAGCATCAATTCACTATAGGTCACTATAGGTCATATAAATGGAGAGCCAGTGTGGTCTAGTGGTTAGAGTCTTTTACTAGGACCTGGGAGACACGGGTTCAAATCCCAACTCAGCCGTGAAGCTCCCTGGGTGACTTTGGGCCAGTCACTGCCTCTCAGCCTAAACCTAACCTCACAAGGTTGTTGTGAGGGGGAGAACCATGTTCATCACCTTAAACTCCTTGGAGAGAGAAAAGGTGGGATATAAATGAAATAAGTAAAGGAAAATGAATAAGCATTAACCAGGAGAGTTTTGGCGCCTAGGTGGAGGTTTGGCTAAACCGAGTGCTGGAGAGAATGCAGAGCACGCTGCGCAAAGAGATTTCTGAAGCTGTGGTGACTTATGAGGAAAAGCCAAGAGAGCAATGGCTATTTGATTACCCGGCACAGGTAAGCAAAAAGACTAGAGTCAAAATGTAATGTTTTATATGTGAAGTGCAAAGAAAAGAGAGGAACAGAAATAGATGTTCATTCTAATTAGGAGTAAATATAGCCAGAGGAACAAAGTGGTGCCATTCAGCATGCTTGTAGGATTAGGCCTTTATAAAGTCTAGTAGACAGTGTAGTACCCCCCCCCAGATGTTGTGGACTACAATTCCTATCAGGCTTCTGCCAGCATGACCAGTGGTCAAGGAAGCCCAGGGTCTCAGCTAGAAGGCACCGTATGACCGGTTCTTTTCTGGTCACTCATCCCACCAAAGCTGCACATTTGGGGGTCAAGGGGCAGAGCCTGAATTAAGGACAGTTCTGGCATTTCACCTGGCTTCACCATCTCATAGGACTCTTCGGCTGTTGTTGCAGATTGCTTTAACATGTACCCAGATCTGGTGGACAACGGAGGTTGGCATTGCCTTTTCACGACTGGAGGAAGGCTATGAAAACGCTATTAAAGATTACAATAAGAAGCAGGTACGTAGCAGCAGCCCCCTCTAATTTTGTCAGACTGTGTTCAGATTTGCAGTGGCAAATTCTTCAACGAAATAGTAGGCAGTCTATTGTGTCTACGACATATCGCACAGATGTCATCGCAAGCTCTGTCATTGAATGCAACCACTGGCGGAGGAAGGGGGTGCAGTGGGTGTGGCCTGCCTTGCCCCAGGTGTCATCCCTGAGGGGGGATGACATCACCGCCCCGCCCCCCCTGGGACGCTCGCCCTGCCCCCGGGTGCCAGAGCAGCTAGCTCCGCCTTTGAATGCAACTTCCAGTTCGGGGGGGGCGGGTTAGAGGAGTAGGTGCAGCAAGCCTCTAGGTCTCGTGGTTGTTAAAGACTGGAAACAGCTTAAATATGTTTATTTTTCTTTCCCCAGATTAATCAGCTAAACACATTAATTACACTACTCATTGGGAACTTAACCCCAGGAGACAGAATGAAGATTATGACAATCTGTACCATTGATGTCCATGCCAGAGATGTCATTGCCAAAATGATTTTAGCAAAGGTATATGCCATAAAGACTGTGAAATAGTACTTTGCTTTTTGGAAGCACACATTTTCTTAGAATTTTCTCAAGCTACTTTCACATAGCAATGTGGTTCTCTTCACTCATTCTTCAACCATCCTTTACTTAGTGAAAGCTAAGGACTAGCCCTGTATCATTTCCAATGAATAAGATTTTCAAAAATGCAAACTTAAGTCCTATGAAGACTTCCCTCAAAAGTATTAAATAGTCAATCCACTATGTCTGCTTTGGGGGAGTTACTACATTTGAGTTATTAAAAAATATATTATTCATATATCAAAGACCCTGAAGAGGTCCTTTTGGCTGAAATGCATTGGGCTTCTGATAAATATCAGCATGTAGAGGTGTGGTCAGGGACACGGGCGGCGCTGTGGGTTAAACCACAGAGCCTAGGACTTGCCGATCAGAAGGTCGGTGGTTCGAATCCCTGCGACGGGGTGAGCTCCCGTTGCTCGGTCCCTGCTCCTGCCAACCTAGCAGTTCAAAAGCACATCAAAGTGCAAGTAGATAAATAGGTTCTGCTCCGGGAAGCTAAACAGCATTTCGGTATGCTGCTCTGGTTCGCCAGAAGCGGCTTAGTCATGCTGGCCACATGATCCGGAAGCTGTACGCCGGCTCCCTCGGCCAATAAAGCGAGATGAGTGCCACAACCCCAGAGTCGGCCACGACTGGACCTAGTGGTCAGGGGTCCCTTTACCCTTTACTAGAGGTGTGGTCTCTCTTTCTGGTGGTTTGTTGGGGGGTAAATAATCTCTATAGGCTCTGAAATAGAAGACCTCTCAATCTGTGCTTATGTCTAGAAAGTTGCCAAAGGAACTAAGTATGATGTCTCTGTGGCGCAACGGGTCAGTGCGTCTGGCTGTTAAGCAGAAGGTTGGTGGTTCAAGCCCACGCAGGGACGGCTGTGGGCAGGATTCCTACACTGCAGGCGGTTGGACTTGATGATCCTTGGGGTCCCTTCCAACTCTACAGTTCTGTGGTTCTATAAAACTTTAAACCATTAGGAGCCTCCTACACATAAAAGCTTATGTAGATAGAAAAGGAGATAAGCAGGAACCACTGGAAATTTATTTGTTATGGTTTCGCATTTGGGTTGCAGGTGGAAAGCTCCCAGGCCTTTACCTGGCAGTCTCAACTTAGGCATCGTTGGGATGATGAAAAGGGACACTGCTATGCCAATATATGTGATGCTCAGCTCCAGTATTCCTATGAGTACCTTGGCAACACTCCACGGCTGGTGATCACGCCCCTCACTGACCGGTATGAGCTGCTTACCTTGGATAGCCTTCAGCCTGGCCCAACGTATGTTCTTAGGGCATGTGCTGGCGTGGATGATGCCAAATGTCTATCTTTTTGCAGGTGTTACATCACCCTGACGCAGTCCCTCCACTTGATCATGGGAGGAGCTCCTGCAGGCCCTGCTGGCACAGGGAAGACAGAGACCACCAAAGACTTGGGAAGGGCAGTGGGGATCATGGTGTACGTCTTCAACTGCTCTGAGCAAATGGACTATAAGGTAAAGATCTAGCCAGTAAAAGTAAGAGTGGGTCATATCTGAGTCCCTAATTCAGCCAAAAAGCACCCAAAGTCATCCCCAAAATCAGGAGTGTGAGGTAAACAGCTGTCCATTCAGAGGTATAATTACAGAACGCTCTACTTTCCTAGTATTTTGTGTACCTGTAGGGACATCTGTTATTTTTTAAAACATTGTACCTTTTTCTAGGACATTACAGCTCCATAGCTGTAGGCACAATAGGCACTGTAAAACACTGAGGTGCTCCTCTGATGGTCTTCTGCTGGTTCCCTCACTGTGAGAGGTGAAGTTACAGGAAACCAAGCAGAGGGCCTTCTCGGTAGTGGCACCCTCCCTGTGGAACGCCCTCCTATCAGGTGTCAAGGAGATAAAGAACTACACAACTTTTAAGACATCCGAAGGCAGGCCTGTTTTGGGAGGTTTTGCGTGATGTTTTTATGTTTTAGATATGCTATAAGACTCCCAGAGTGGCTGGAGAAATTTATACCCAGTAGGGAAGGGTATAAATAAGAACAAATTCATTATTACTATTATTATTACAGACACAGATCTACATTTTGTTTTCAAGTACAATCATACCTTGGAAGTCAAACGGAATCCGTTCTGGAAGTCCGTTTGACTTCCAAAGCATTCGAAAACCAAAGAGCATCTTCTGATTGGCTGCAGGAAGCTCCTGCAGCCAATCAGAAGCCACGGAAGCCCATCAGACGTTCAGCTTCCAAAGGAACGTTCAAAAACCGGAACAGTTGCCTCCAGGCTTCAATTGTTTGGGAGCCTAATAATAATAATAATAATAATAATAATAATAATAATAATAAATTTTATTTATATCCCGCCCTCCCCAGCCGAAGCCGGGCTCAGAGCGGCTAACATCACATGTATAACACATGAACATAAAATCTGACAATCAATTAAAATACATCCTCAAATCAGATCAGGATCAGAATAAAGTCCAATCAGATGGCAACCCGCAGATTAGGGTTGGGGACCTTAAATGCTCACAATGCTCAAAATTTTTGAGAACTAAGGTACAACTGTATACCTTATTATATCACTAAAAGCTTCCTAGAAAACAAGAAGCTGCTCGTTCCTTCCAGCACTTCCTCTCTTCCCATCCATCTGTTCTTGTGCTACAATGTGTTTTCCTGTGGCTTGTGTTTTAAAATATAGCAAAACAATACATAAACAGGATATATTAACTAGTTAATTGATTGAATGTGATGATCCACAAACAAATGCCTGCGCCGTTCCTTTCTAGTCCTGCGGAAATATCTACAAAGGATTGTCCCAGACAGGTGCATGGGGATGTTTTGATGAATTCAATCGGATTTCGGTGGAAGTCTTATCTGTAATTGCTGTACAGGTAAAGATTCTCCTTAGGTTTCCGTTCATTGTGTGCAAATAGCCTGGATTTCATAGTCCTTCCAGCTTTATCGCTGCAGTCAAATGCTGGCCATTCGTCTCTAGGATGAATACAAGTCCCTTGGGAATGATAGGCTGTAAGGAGGAGGTAGCTATTTCTATTATGTCTTTGGTTTGCCACAATCAGAACTTTTCCATTCCTCTGCAGTTCATTGTCCACTAATACCTACTCCATTTGTCTCACTATCTGCTATGACTGAAACTTACATAATGCAATATAATGGGATGTAATGAAATGTAATTAATTTAACTTATTAAACTCTGCTGTGCCCCAATGGATGCCAGATTTAGCATTCTGGTAACATTATGAGGTCAGGACGCAGGTGGCGCTGTGGTCTAAACCACAGAGCCTAGGGCTTGCCAATCAGAAGGTCAGTGGTTCGAATCCCCGCGACGGGGTGACCTAGCAGTTCAAAAGCACCTCAAAGTGCAAGTAGATAAATAGGTACCACTCTGGCGGGAAGGTAAACAGTGTTTCCGTGCACTGCTCTGGTTTGCCAGAAGCGGCTTAGTCATGTTGGCCACATGACCCGGAAGCTGTCTGCAGACAAACGCCGGCTCCCTCGGCGTATAGAGCAAGATGAGCGCACAACCCCAGAGTCATCCACGACTGGACCTAATGGTCAGGGGTATCTTTATCTTTACCTTTACCTTTAACATTATGAGGTCAGTTCAGAGTGAGGAAGTACTCTCCTCATTCCGTATGAGTAAATTTGCCAGTCAGTGAAGCTGGGCCCCACAAAATTGCTTCAAGGAGGAGAGCAATCTGCAGCTTGCAAGAGCTTGTGCAGAAGGCCTCCCACTCCTCGCATGTCATTTTAAGTCAAGCCTAGTTTGTTGAGTATCCTGGAACTTGGTTAGCTCAAGTGTGCAATTATTTCCTAGTTCTTGATGCATCCTACATGTCTTTAGGTTTCATTGACTGCAGTTGGTTATGGAAAAACTTGTTAATATGTCTGCATTTATCTTCAGCACCATATTTCCTTACCTTACTGAAGACCTCATAGGAACAGCTCTTAAGACTTTGTTTTACTTGAAAGGTTAAATGTGTTCAGGATGCCATAAGGGCCAAAAAGAAGGTTTTCAACTTCCTTGGAGAGACCATTTCTCTTATTCCGACCGTTGGAATGTTTATTACTATGAATCCTGGATATGCTGGCCGTACTGAGCTGCCTGAAAATTTGAAAGCTTTGTTCAGGTACTAACATGCAGCCACTATTCTGGGGGGGGAAAGAACTGATAAGGGATTATCACAATAATGTATGAGCTGGCCAGA
This sequence comes from Podarcis tiliguerta, assembly GCF_965153285.1. Taxonomy (NCBI): domain Eukaryota; kingdom Metazoa; phylum Chordata; class Lepidosauria; order Squamata; family Lacertidae; genus Podarcis; species Podarcis tiliguerta. Next base: position 92,158,224 of record NC_139535.1, on the reverse strand, counting down.
TTTCTTGGGATGCCTCTAGCCAGACAGCCTCCCTCCTTCCCTCCCTGGGCTCCTAATACCTTTGCTCTCTCCATTCTGAGGAAGGGACCGGCAGTTGCGTCATTCTTCCCACAGCCATCACTTCTGGCCAAGTTCCAGGCCCATGCTTCTTTCTTGCATGCCGCACAGTGGCGTAGCGTGGGTTGTCAGCACCCGGGGCAAGGCAAGTAATTTGCCCCCCCTAACCCATGGATTTGCGCCCCCTAACCCTAACCCCCAGATGTTGCGCCCGGTGCGGCCAGCCCCCCCTGCACCCCCCACGCTACGCCACTGATGCCGCACTTCCCCCACCTCCATTGCCATTTTGCCACAGTCATGTAACATGTCAGTCTGTCCAGAGAAGTAATGTGGGAGTAGTAGCACCAATGAGATTTATTGAGCTGTTGAGGATAGGGCCACGTGAAGGATGCCATGAATACATTTGGAAAGCGTGTTGAGGGAAGGGAGAGTTACTCTTTTGCACAGGCTTGGATCGCCAACATGGAAGCTCTCGGGAGTCAGAGCAGATTATACAGTGTGTAAAACAGTGGAAACAAAACGAGACCGAGTGTAAGTGGGAAATGAATGTAGGCTTTTGAAATTAATCATATCTGGCATTTCCACTGAATATTCACTGCAGCCTAAAGGGAAGATTGACTGTTGTCTCTGCAGCGTAATCGCACCAGATGTTAATTGTCTCATTTCTCTCTTTTCAGGCCCTGCGCGATGGTTGTTCCTGATTTTGAGCTTATCTGTGAAATCATGCTTGTTGCTGAAGGTTTCATTGAAGCCAGGCTTCTAGCTAGGAAGTTTATTACTCTCTACACACTGTGTAAGGAGCTGCTTTCAAAGCAGGTAATTGAACATTGTTCACCAAGCCTGTTTGACACTAGTTTTTTTAGTGCAGTGAAGAGTTTGCAAGAGTATGCTGACAGGGCTTTTTAAAAAAAGTTACTTAAAAGTGGTTGTATTCCACCCCAAACTTCATCCTGTCATAGAAAATCAGCAGGGATATACAGAGGTAGAATACAGTCATACCTCAGGTTGAATATGCTTCATGTTGAGCGTGTTTGAGTTGCGCTTCGCAGCAACCTGGAAGTAACAGAGTGCGTTACTTCTGGGTTTTGCCGCTTGCGCATGCGCAGATGCTCAAAATGACATCATGCACAGAAGCAGCGAAAGCGACCCACCCTTGGGCAGATGTGTCATTGCTAATTACGTTTGCTTCTGGATACGAATGGGGCTCCGGAACAGATCCCGTTTGCATCCCAAGGTACCACTGTATTGGAATGTTAAAAAATGGCTGCCTCTCACCACTCACCTCCAGAAGTGAGCCCAAAACCTTATGGCTATGGTAACAAAGGGTGCCCGTGCTACTGTACCCACCTCAGAGGAACATAAACAACTTTCCTTGCCTTCTTTGAAAGTGGAGGGATGCCTTTCCTGACTTGTTTTAAGCGATGTCCTTCTGTTTACGTGCAATGCGAAGTTGTTGCCATATGCCTGACAGGATCACTATGACTGGGGTTTGAGAGCTATCAAGTCTGTGCTAGTGGTGGCTGGTTCACTCAAGAGAGGAGACCCAGGACGGGCAGAAGACCAGGTTCTCATGAGAGCTTTGCGAGACTTTAACATCCCCAAGATTGTGACGGATGACTTGCCTGTCTTCATGGGACTCATCGGAGACCTTTTCCCAGCGCTGGATGTGCCTAGGAAGCGTGATCTAAACTTTGAAAAGGTGAATCTGCTTTAGTTGGCTGTGAAGCAGTATAATTAAGAGATTTGAATGTCTGGCCTCTTTTGTGTGTGTGACTTCATTGGGGAAAACCCTGTTGCCATGGAGACCTCTGGAAAAGAGCCCTGCTCAGAAAGCTTTTGGTGATTTGTTCATTTTCCTGTTAGGACACCTGGGATTGTATCCGCGCAATAATCCCATCGTTTATAGCAGATCACTGCTTCAGTGCTGTACCAGCCCTGGGACTGAGGAATGAGTCCCTGAACAAGAATTACACCCCCTAGCACACTGGGGCTTGGACTTATAAACACATTTCTTGTCTTCTCAGATAATTAAACAGTCCGTTGTGGAGCTCAAGCTACAACCTGAGGAGAGTTTTGTGCTGAAGGTGGTACAGCTGGAAGAGTTACTCCAAGTTCGGCATTCTGTGTTTGTGATTGGAAATGCAGGCTGCGGCAAATCTCAGGTAGGAGCTATGAGCCTACAGTTGGGGCTCTATCATTAGGGAGGCCATTCCAAAACATCATGATAATTAGCAAGCGACTCATTGTTCAAGTGATCCACAGCCCCGAAGAGTGGAAAAATAGCTTTGTGGGATACATTAAACTGGAACAAAAGGTACAGTTTGGGGGTGGTTGTGTTTTGATATTCTCTGATGGTTACAGAAGCAGTCGGAAGCTCCATCCCAGTCTTTGCCTTTCTCCTGACAGGTTCTGAAATCTCTGAATAAAACTTACCAACTGATGAAAAGAAAACCTGTAGCTATTGACCTTGACCCTAAAGCTGTAACCTGTGATGAACTATTTGGAATCATTAATCCTGCTACCAGAGAATGGAAAGATGGTAGGAAATAATCCCAGAAATAATGAGTAGTATAAATCTCCAGATACACAAAAATGAGAAACATTATACCTTAGGGCTGTATCCTAGAAGCGTGAAATTTCAATTCCAAGATTTTCTTCTCAGAAGACAAAACCCAAACCCTACCTTGACAGCATTGTCAAAATTTTGCTTCCACGTGAGATTTCTGCTGAAACTAATCAGATTTTTTACATTTTCTTTCCAGCATTGATCCTTTTTCAGACCCAATAGGTTCTTTTTCAGCATGGGGAAATGGCAGGGCACCAGGACTGACCTGGTGCATTTTTAATTAGTGATGTTGTTCAAATTTATGACATTTAAAAGTGCTTCCGTATGAAAGTATGAGTTGTAAATTGCTTTTGATCTCCCACCCCTAGCCCCATGGTTGTCTGTGCCAGTTTCAGCAGAGCAAATCCCAAGAAATAATTTTTTTCAAAATGTACTTATTCTGAAATCCCCTTAAACTGGTTTGACATACAATTACCCAAAACAAGGAAGTTGCCAGTGATTCTACATAAGAATTTCTGGCTCAAATTAGGCTCCCAGGTTTCCTCTAGTTATTCAGAGTCATGAGATTTGATATTCTCTAAGGTGAACGCCATATAAATTGGGTCCCTCTAGACCAGGGGTGGGGAGCCTGTGTCTCTTCCAGATGTTGCAGAACAACCCCTATTTGCCCCTGCCAGCTTGGAGGAGTGACATGGAAGAGTCACAGGCTTCTGTGATGAACTATCATATCTGTAGTAGTAGTAGTAGTAGTAATAATAATAATAATAATAATAATAATAATAATAATAATATATTTGTACCCCGCCCATCTGGCTGGGTTTCCCCAGCCACTCTGGGCAGCTTCCAACAAAGATTAAAAATACATTAAAATGTCACACATTAAAAACTTCCCTGAACTGGGTTGCCTTCAGATGTCTTCTAAAAGTCAGGTAGTTGTTTATTTCCTTGACATCTGCTGGGAGGGCGTTCCACAGGGCAGGCGCCACTACTGAGAAGGCCCTCTGCTTGGTTCCCTGTAACCTCACTTCTCGCAGTGAGGGAACCACCAGAAGTCCCTCGGCGCTGGACCTCAGTGTCCAGGCTGAACGATGGGAGTGGAGACGCTCCTTCAGGTATACTGGACCGATGTTATATACAAACAACATTTAGAAGCTGTACTTCTCAAATGATTTCTCTACGTCAAAAGTTCAGTGTGAATTTCTCTGTGTTCCTCGTAGGCTTGTTTTCAACAATCATGCGTGATCTCGCTAATATAACTCATCGTGGACCAAAATGGATCGTTCTGGATGGGGATATCGATCCGATGTGGATTGAGTCTTTGAATACTGTTATGGATGACAACAAGGTCAGTACAGGAAGTCAGAGATAAAATTGATGGTTTCCACATCAGCAAGATGAAGAAGTAGTCACACCATCCTTGCTTCTCTCCCTCCTAGGTGCTCACCCTAGCAAGCAATGAGCGAATCCCACTAAATCCCACCATGAGGCTTGTTTTTGAGATCAGCCACCTAAGAACAGCAACACCTGCCACAGTGTCCAGAGCAGGAATCTTGTACATTAACCCTGCTGACCTTGGCTGGAATCCGTGAGTTTGAGTTCCCTTTTGAGTATATGAGTGTCTTCCCTTGCAGCAAAAGCAAGTTTCTTCATGGCATACAGAGGAAAAGCTTTCATCCCTTGATGCATTCATTTATTTACTTTGAAATATTTCTAAGGTACTTCATATATTATTTTTTAAAAATATAAGGTGCATAAAACAGTGCACATCAACATAAAAGCACCCTAAAACAATATTATAACCATACATAAATCCAATGGTGCAGGGTCTAGATCTCTTTTTTTATATATAAATATTTTTTATTAGATTTTCCATAAAAAAAAATTTTTTTTTACAAAATTATACATCCATTTTTAACTTAAACCCTTTTTTCCAGAACTTCCCTCAGCTTGTCTGATAATTTTTCGTTTATTTTTTTATCCTTGTCTCACATTTCCCAATATTATATTGCACTCAGATACTCTTAATCACATCATATTTTTTAAACAATATTTCTAACAGTAATTTCACAGAGCTTCTTGAAAGCCAAGGAACGTTATTTGCTCATCACAGAAATTTTTGATATACTCTGTAAATTTCTTCCAGTCCTCGGAGAATCTCTGGTCATGTTGGTTCCTAATTCTCCCCGTCAATCTGTCCATTTCTGCGTATTCCATCAGTTTCATCCTCCATTCTTCTTTCGTGGGCATCTCTTCCTGTTTCCATTTCTGTGCCAGCAAAATTCTGGCTGCTGTTACTGCATACAAAACTAATTTCACATCTTTTTTACTAATTTCATTATCCAGTAGTCCCAATAAGAGAGCTTCTGGTTTTTTAACAAAAGTATATTTCAACATTTTCTTTAACTCATTATAGATCATCTCCCAGAAGCTTTTTACCTTCTTACATTCCCACCACATTTATGCTACATTTTTTAAGATTTGCCTTGAGACAGTCTTTAAACCTCTTGGGAATTTGAATCTTTCTTCCCCTAGCTGGCCCCACCTCTCTGCAGGGCTGATTGGTTAACTGAGGTTTGGCGGGAATCTCCAATGACTAGCGCAGGGAGGCAGGCCAGCCCAACTAACTGGTGGGTCCCACTGTAAAGGGCACCCACAAAGGAAGGTGTGAGCGCTCATTATTAACCAGACTCATCCCCCCTCCACTAGGTTTCCCGATAAATTGAAGAGTGTAATTGGTCTGATTTTGCTGTTGAATTTCATTTTAGTAATTTTTGGGTGCAATGCCTATGTTATCTGTTGCTGGTCTCCCAATATCTTACTTTTTTGTTATATTCCTTTGGGTGCCTAGAGACCATTGGTATTTGCCATTGAGATTCAAGCCCCATGCTAAAATTTTGGTTTGTGCTTTTAAAGTGGAGTAAAGGGTTCTCTTGATCTAGCACAGCAGATCCACTTCTTTTTTAAGTAACCTTTTTGTGCTTTTGGAAGTGCTTTGAAAAGTGTGACATGACTGAATCAATAAACACCTCACAAGCAAGATTTGCGCAAGCAGATCAAGATGAATGCTGAAAAAAGGGCATCTGGTGGAGCTTTGGAGTTTTTTTTAATTGTAAACCATCATGAAAGGGATGAAATGAATAAATAACACGTTTCCCATTATAAAGAAATTTGCAGTCCTTCTTACTGCAAACCATTTTATAAGTAGGAAAATTATTGTGATGATTAATGATTATGACTTACCTATGAACACTGGGTTCAGTCATGAAATTTATTTGAATCTAGCACTAAACACCCTCCCCTAGCCATTGGGCTCTTGTTATGTCACAGGTTCATGTTTTCTTGTTCTGCAAAATAAAGATCTACTGAGGCCTTAATTTCATCATCAATGGGATATCAGCAAGGTGAATTAAACAATGGAGGTTAGGATCTGAAATTGTAGTGAGACAAATGCAGTGCTTCGCTTCCTAGAACACATGTGGCTCATGTTACTATAATAGGGAAGCAAGTTACATGTTGCCCAGCAGCCGAATAAGAAAATGGTTCCTCTGCACTCTGAAAACGATGCAGTTTAAGTAAGAGGAAGGAGGTATAATGCTTGCCTAAAGTAGAATGTACATGTTCCATGCATGAGAGAATGCATCACATTGAATAAGTAATTTTATATCACCGTACAGAGTGGTGAGCAGCTGGATTGAGCGCCGGGAAGTACAGTCTGAGAAAGCCAATTTGATGATCCTGTTTGACAAATACTTGCCCACGTGTTTGGATAAGCTGAAGTTTGGGTTCAAGAAGATAACCCCTGTACCTGAAGTGACGGTGATACAAACGATCCTGTACCTTTTAGAATGCCTCTTAACCCCAGTCAACACGCCTCCGGATTCTTCCAAAGAGCTGTACGAGCTCTATTTTGTCTTTGCTTGTTTCTGGGCCTTTGGAGGAGCGATGTTCCAAGATCAGGTACCTTTAGAAATTTAAATTACTGTGTTCAGCTTCCATACCTTCAGGGTACTATTGCCCAGTGGTGCATTAAGCAGCATTTATGTACACAGGGGCCATTTTTCTAGGTGCCTCTTCAAACTCTACCCCAATGACAAGGCTGGCACCAAAAATTGCTTCCTTGTGGCTGTGGTAACCTTTTAAATCTGCTTTCTGTGCGTCCTGCCTGGATTGCTTGGTGCTCTGTCACTGCCACATTTCCCATGAGGGCACAGCTGTGTGGAACCCCAGCCACATCACTCTCTCTTAGGGAAGCAGAATGTTTGTATTCACATTTTTTTAATTGTTTGGTTTTGATAGGATTCGTTTTTTATGTTTCTGACATTCTCTGTGGCCACTTAATATATCTATGATCAAATAAACATAAAAAGCATATTAAATGTCCCTCTTTTCCCCACCAGCTTGTAGACTATCGTGTGGAGTTCAGCAAATGGTGGGTAAATGAGTTTAAAACCATCAAGTTTCCTTCTCAGGGGACTATTTTTGACTATTACATTGACTCAGATACGAAAAAGTTCATGCCTTGGACTGATAAAGTGCCTGTATTTGAGTTGGATCCAGACGTCCCATTGCAGGTAATGGCTAAAACCCATTTTTCTTCCCGTTCATATTTCATTTTAATTGCTTTTCCCCTATGGTGCTACAAAATAGAAACCAGTGCTGAGGAAAATTCATGCATCAGCTCAGTATCCCAGTAAAGAGTAGGAACAGTATGCTAAGAGTGTTCTTGGTTTATATCCGTAGCAATATGTCTGCCTCAGGTCACAGGGTTCCTGCTCCATCCCACAGAGTCAGGTATTCAGTCTTGTTTACATGCTTACTTAGGCACGGGGCAACAACAAAAAGAGCCTTGCATGTTGTAACTCCCTTCCTCACCAGTGGCTACTAGTCATGGCATATGAAGGAATTTGCTTCTGGCATGCCTCAGTGCAGAAGCATTGCAATTCATCAGTTGGGAGGCAAAGGCTCATTCATGCAAGGATAAGAAGAAATAGAAAATTACATCTGGAGAAGGACAAAACTGCATCATGTATGGTTTTTCAGAGCTCCATTATTATTATTATTATTATTATTATTATTATTATTATTATTACATTTATATTTTAGCTTCCCTTCAAGGAGCTCACAAAGGAAGTGGTGCATACGGTCCTCTCTCCCAGTTTATCCTCACAACAACCCTGTGAGGTGGGTTAGACTGAGAGGAAAGTACTCCTTGCGGCAGTAGGCACACATGAGTAATTTAGATATTTGAGCCTTGAGGCTCGGTTAGTAAAGCCACTGCTACTAATCTGGTCATTCCTCAGACAAATAAGTGAATTCCTGCAGCGCTAGAGGAAATCCTATGAATTTCCATTCAGCCCAAATAGCAGCCCTAGACAATTCTCAGTGATGAATCAACCCCCCTTGTTAAGATCACATTTATTAGGTCTGAGAGGAATTTACAGATCTCAGAGAGTTAGGAATGCTTAACACGATGCCTGTCTGAGATTTGTGAGGTCTTCACAAGAATCTTGTTGCAAAGCCAGTTGAGAAAATGATTTTCCTATTATTAAAAATTATTTATACTTTTCAGGTTTATACGTTTCACTAATTTTACAATCGTATTGACATTACAAAACTTGACTTCCTTCCCCCTCTTTTCTGTAGTTCCTTAAATTTATTTTCAATATATTCATTATATCCAAATTAACTTAATTTGCTCATTTATTCATCTTCTTTAAATATATACTCTTATGAAACTGCAGGAAAACGCTTTTCCGTGCACTTCTGCTTTACCGTGTCTTCAGAGGAATACTGTGCCAGAGAGTACCTTCAGCCATGTGGTTTATGTTGTTCAGACTTTGTAAGGAGTTTCTTTTAATTCTGCTTTTGCAGGCCTCAATGGTCCACACAACAGAAACCATCCGGATTCGCTATTTCATGGATCTCTTAATGGCAAAGAAATGGCCTGTGATGCTAGTTGGGAATGCAGGCACTGGGAAGTCAGTGCTAATGGTAGATAAGCTGGACACCCTCAACACAGATGATTACTTGGTGCAATCTGTCCCCTTTAATTTCTACACAACTTCAGCAATGCTGCAATGTAAGGAGGCCGTGTGTATGTGTGTTTGTTTGTTTTATTGCATTTATATCCCACCTTTTTCCTGAAAGGAGCAGAAGGTGATGGCAACAGTTCTTTCTCTCCCCATTTTATCCTCACAACAACCCTGTGTCGTAGGTTAGGATGAGAGAAACAGTAATTGGCCCAAGATCACACCCAGTGAGCTTCATGGCCAAGTGGGGATCTGAACTCTCATATCTTCCAGGTCCTGGTCTGACACTCTAACCACAGTACCACACTGGCTCAAATGTTCAGTAACAAAAAAAACCAGGTCTACTCTGGGCAATCTGTGTCTAGTACAACACATCCGTAGGTATCGCACATTTGTTACATGGGATTTAGTTGTCTTTCCAGGAGGAAGCTTTGGGGAGATTGCATTTTCATAGCGCTTTACATGCCATGAATATTTGCAGAGAAAATGCCATTCTTTCTCCATTAAGCTTGGGCCGTTTTGTTACTCTGAAGTAACCTGGGATATGGTCATAGCTGTCAACTGTTCCCTTTTTTGAAGGGAAATTCCCTTATTCAGAATAGGATTCCTCACAAGAAAAGAGAAAAGTTGACAGCTATGGATATGGTTGTGGAGGGACCTAATGCCCGTAACGCAAACAACATAATTTGACCTGCTCATGCAATGTTGTACAGCCCTGACGCCAGGACTCTGCACCCCATTTCGCTCACTCTTTTCACACAACACATCAGCTTGAGTGAATGTGCTGAGGGAGGCAACAGGATTGTAGCAGTGGACCTGATCCCCTACCTTTGTGGGATCAGTAGACTATGGAACAAAGTCTATATGCATTCAAACAATATACTTAAGAGCTCTGTATGTGCAGTCAGGATCCCTGCAAGAAAAGGAGGTGTCTCTAATTCCATGGACATCCCTTTTTGTTGTTTAGTCATTTAGTCATGTCCGATTCTTCGGGTCCCCATGGACCAGAGCACACCAGGCACTCCTGTCTTCCACTGTTTCCTGCAGTTTGGTCAAACTCATGTTAGTAGCTTTGAGAACACTGTCCAGCCATCTCGTCCTCTGTCGTCCTCTTCTCCTTGTGCCCTCCATCTTTCCCAGCATCAGGGTCTTTTCCAGGGAGTCTTCTCTGTAGGGATTCCCAGTAGTGATGTATGGAAGTGAGAGTTGGACCATAAAGAAGGCTGATCGCTGAAGAATCGATGCTTTTGAATTATGGTGCTGGAGGAGACTCTAGAGAGTCCCATGGACTGCAAGAAGATCAAACCTCTCCATTCTATGCAAAGAATGAAGACGAAGCCTGCCGACATTTGCAGTCGTGCTGCCATCCTCCACCATCATCTATTGCACCGTGCTCCATGCGCATTCCCTCACCCTGGATGTGTTAACGTGAAAAGCACTTATGATGGGTCTGGCTGTCTGTGAGCTACTCCACTCTCCCTTCAAACTAGTCAGCTTCTGTTCTCATGGGGCTCTTGTGTGGCTAAGCTGCCTGCCCCCTCAGTAAGACCATCTCTCCTTCCCCACTGATACAAGACTGCCTTTCCCACGTAAATCCAATTAGAATGTTTGATGCATTATTATGTTTCATATATTCTGCAAGCCAGCCAGAGTGGCTGGGGAAACCCCAGCCAGTTGGGCAGCATATAAATAGCAATATTATTCTTATATTGTTATTATTATGCTATTCGCTTTTGAACAGGCATGTGTAGGGCTGCCTTTACAACAGGATGGAGCTGAGGAAAGCTTTACCTGATTGCCAGGATAAGACCCTGTGACATTTGTTTCTGCGTGGTCTTCTTTTTTAATGCAGCTATTCTTGAGAAGCCCCTGGAGAAGAAATCCGGCAGGAACTTTGGTCCCCCTGGTACCAAGAAACTCATCTACTTCATAGATGATATGAACATGCCAGAAGTCGACAAATATGGCACTGTGGCTCCTCATACCTTAATCAGGCAACACATGGACCATGGGCACTGGTAGGAATGCGCTTTGTCACATGACTCCTGGTCAATGCGCATATTTGAATGGCTCAGTAGAATGTTGTGGAACTTCATGTGCTACATATATACACCCAAAAGGCACTCTCATTTTCTACCAGTAATCTCCATTGAGACAGGGATTCTGGAACTGTGACGATCTAAAAGGCAATGAAATATATGCAGTAGAAATGGGTACACGTAAGTGTGACACCACCCTCTTGCTGTAAAGTTTTGAAGTCTTGCTTTCACACTTTCGCTGTTTTGAACTGACTCCACACCTTCAGCACCAATCTATATAGTATATTCCAAAAAAAAAAAGTAGCTCCCTTGTATACTGTGTCCAACACAAGGCTAGATTTCTGTGATGGACGCCTGGCTTTTGTGTGGGAGTTACAGCACACTATTATTTGATGTGCAGAGTGTAAAATGTCCGCTTCTATAGACCTCTGAACAAGTCCAGAGGAGTCGGACCAAGATCTGTTTTTGCAACATTGTATCAAATTCTACCTCCTACCCCTTTGGTGTTCCCACAACAGACTCCCAAAAAGAAAATAAGTTAGGCATTCTGTGTCCAAGCAGCAATATCATCAGCCCCACAACATCACAAGCAGAAATCTTCATTTGGCTTAAGTAAGGAATCGGAACTCAGAAAGTATTGTGCTTAACCCAGTAATGTGCAACATATTTATACATTTGTGTGTACACACACACACACACACACAGCATGTACATGCACATTTCTAATTATAAGGGAGACGTATGTTCTCTGGAAGTAGATGAACATACGCCATGGTAATGTTGCCACCTTGCAGCCAAAGACAGAAAATGCAGGCTGGTCTTGGACACACACCCTTTGGTCTATTTCCTTTATTCATCTGGGGTGTGTGTGCGTGTGCGTGTAACTCGAGTAATGTAACCTCCCTGACTCAACCCTCAGACTTTTGTTGCTGGATATTGCAGATGGGTTAATGATGAATGATGTGTGGATTGCAAAAGGTTTTAATACATAAAAATCCAGTGTAATCTAGAAAAAACAGAGTGTTTGAATGTTTGCTTCCTGCAAAATGTGTGCAAATGGCCACTGTGGAGAGAGCTGTGGAGATTCCACTGGATTAGCTAAACTAGGGCTGACTGAGTTGGGATATGGATCTGAAGTAGATCTTCAAATCCTATCATGCTTCCCTTGGGAACAATCTCCAGCTTGTGCTTCCACAGAGCTGATGTATCTCTCAAAATCTCGTTCGTGTTCTCTTAATGAGAGGAGGTCATGAAAAGAAGTCTTCATTTTGCCCTTTGTCCTCATTTTCCGTAAATGTACGTGCAAGATAGATGAGACTTCATAAATATAAGTGGATACGGAGCTTTGTGCAAGAGTTGCGTCTCAGAATCGTGTCTCCTCCTTGCTTATTTCCGTTAGGTATGACAGAACCAAGCTGACACTGAAGGATATTCACAACTGCCAGTATGTTGCATGTATGAATCCAACTTCTGGATCCTTCACCATTGACTCGAGACTCCAGGTACCTGTCAAAGACCCCTGTTGTAGGGGCTTCGGTCAAAGGCATCTGCTACACCCCTGCAACGTTTGCTTCTTTGGATTTGGTCTCCTCTTCCCAAGTGGAAGCAGAAAAGCAGATCGTGTCTGGGTTTTTTGGCTTTCTTTTAGAGAATTAAAATGTGCCCTTTCGTTTAAGAGAGTGCTGCCCAGCCTGATCTTTATGAATGCTTTTTGTTGCAGCGACATTTCTGTGTGTTTGCGGTGAGTTTCCCAGGACAAGATGCTCTTATGGCTATCTACAGCACCATCCTGGGTCAGCACTTGGCCCTCCGAACTGTCCCCATGGTGGTTCAAAAGATGCATTCACAGCTTGTTTCTGCAGCTCTGGGTAAGCACTTGCAAAAGTAGAAAACCTTGCCATGGCTCATGCTTTTCATGATTCCTGTCCTCTCTTTGCTCTGTTTTCTAGTTCAGGTTCAAGTCACACAAACAGCCCCTCATTCTCATGTATATCTGCTGTCTTTCCCCACAACAGCCTTGCATCAGAAAATCACATCAACCTTTCTTCCTACGGCCATCAAATTCCACTACGTTTTCAATCTCCGGGATCTTTCTAACATCTTCCAGGTACAATGTCACTTCTGCATAGTGATTTGCACTTTGCTATGAGTGTGGATTTCTCTTTCCCTATTCCCTAGGAATAGCGTGGGCAAAACATAGTCCCAGTGGCTGGGGACGGTGGGGGAGCGGATCTAGTCTGTTGAGGCCATTATAGAGTATACCTGTGTCCTCAGAGGACACCCAGCTTAGGAAGTGGAAGGCAAGCAAAATTGGTCTCTCCAGCCAAAGCCATGCTGGCTTCCTTCCTTTCTGAAGGGGAAAGGAATGGATTTTGACTCAAGGACTGACCACCCATATTAGCCATGCTGATTTCAAGCTGAAGGTGATTGAGACCGATGTGCTGCTTCACCAGCATCCTAGGGGAGGCCCATCTTAGCCTTGCCAATTTGCCCATGTGAAGAGCCCCATGGATGGTAGGATGCAGAGCGTAACTGCCTCGTAACCCTTTTGCTCTCCTTCTGAATCCTTGAGTCAATTACCTTCTGCCCCTGCATCCTATTCCCCTACCTATGCTGATTTCAAAGGGATAGGGAAAGAGAGATCCACAGAGCTTCTGGCAAGTCTTGTTTATATAGAGGTGTCCCTGCCTTGCCTCTGTTTTCTCCCCGTATCATCTCCCCTTTCAGAAGCAGTTCATGCCTTTTACAGCTTGCAGTCCTCCTCCCGTGATTCAGCATGACTGTTCTTCTTACAGCCATTGTGAATTTATACAGTATGACATTTCCCGAGGCGTTCTGTTCTGGCATAAGGAAATGCAATCTGTTAACACCCATGTAACTGCCGTAAACACAAGGGCCCTGGGGAGCAACAAGCTTTCTTGGAAACGCAAAGCTTGCCACCATGTTGTTGTCCCTCCTTTGTCAGTTTTTCGGCGTTCCCTTTGTTTTGTTACAGGCGAGCGAAGTGCTTCTTTTGCCATGGCACTTGTCAGATTTAGAGCAGTGGGCCGGGTACTCCGTTATGCGACTGGAGCACTGCAAAGAGTGCCCAAGATGCCAGCCAATCAGTCTTGGGAATAACAACCCAAAAATTATAGAATCATAGAATGGCAGAGTTGGAAGGGCCCTGAGTATCATCTGAGTATCATCATCCTGTGATGCAGGAATATGTAGCTATCCCATACGGGAATCGAACCTGCAACCTTGGCAATATCAGCACCATGCTCTAACCAACTGAGCTATCCAAGAGTTATGTCCCATGTACTATTCCTTTAAATCATGAATAGCCAATCTGGTGCCCTCCAGTTATTGTCACCTAGACACTTGCATGCTCAAGCACACAGAGACTATTCTTCCCTCTCTAGCCCCATCAACCTCAGTGTGGCCATGCTAGCAGGTTCAGAAACTGGAGAGTGTTATAACTGTCATTGCTAAGCAACCACAATTCCCAATACTTCATCCCCAAGGCCTGGCATTTTTTTTCCTAGAGAGGTAGCAGCAGCGGTGATGGTGGATTCCCTCCCATAGTAAACTTTTATATGCTGACATTTTAAGTAATGAAGGCAGAACCCACACTCAATACCTCTCATAGCGTTCCTCTGGGTTTCTGGGATCTGCATCTGTAAGGACACTTGGCCTAGGACCCACGTCAGCCTAGGACCCACGTACCTATGGGACCGCCTCTCCTGGTATGCCCCGCGGAGGACCTTAAGGTCCACAAATGACAACATTTTGGAGGTCCAGGTCGCAAGGTGGTTAGATTGGTCGCAACTAGGGCCAGGGCCTTTTCAGTACTGGCCCCGACTTGGTGGAATGCTCTGTCACAAGAGACTAGGGCCCTGCGGGAATTGACATCTTTCCGCAGGGCCTGCAAGACAGAGCTGTTCCACCTGGCCTTTGGTTTGGACTCAGTCTGACCCTTATGTTTCCCTCCCCCTATGGTTTTGATGAGGCTGCATTTTAAATTGCATTTTAACCTGTATTTTAAATTGCCCCCCCCCCCCAATTATGTTTTTACTGTAATTTTACTGTTGTTAGCCGCCATGAGCCTGGCTCTGGCCGGGGAGGGCGGGGTATAAATAAAATTTATTATTATTATTATTATTATTTGAACTGTCACATGGGGGGGGGAATCCTTATAGCTTATCACAGTGTTTGCATTGGGCAGAAGAGGGCAATGCAAACATGTTGAGGATAAGCAAGATGGAAGGGCTCTGCTTCTTGATGCCATCAGAAGTCTCTGCTGCCTGTGCTTGCTTCAGCAGCGCATTTGCCAGAAAGCAGCACTGTTGCCTTATGGGACCAGGCAGCCAGTGCTGGAAGCGTTTTCTGTCTTTGGCAGGGACTTCTCTTCTCCACGGCCGAATGCCTCCGAGTGCCGGTGGACCTGGTCCGACTGTGGCTGCACGAAGCCACAAGGGTTTACTGTGACAAACTTGTGGAGGAAAAAGATCAGGAGAGTTTTGGCCGGGTCATGATGGCTACTTGCAAAAAATTCTTTGAGGTAGGGTAGTCATTCTTCTGTCATTCTTTAGCTGATACACTAGATTCAAGGGTGAATGTGGGCTCTGCCGGGATGCCTGTAGTCCGGTCCATATTACAGTGGTACCTCAGGTTACATACGCTTCAGGTTACAGACTCCGCTAACCCAGAAATATTACCTCAGGTTAAGAACTTTGCTTCAGTATGAGAACAGAAATCGTGCTCCGGCGGCGCGGCAGCAGCAGGATGCCCCATTAGCTAAAGTGGTGCTTCAGGTTAAGAACAGCTTCAGGTTAAGAACGGACCTCCGGAACGAATTAAGTACTTAACCCGAGGTACCACTGTAATAAGTAGAAGCGTGACTGGGAACAAACTTATTTGAAACTTCATCCAAATCCGCATAGGCTTCCTTAAAACAAGAATCCTAGAACATTTGAAAATGTCCAGGGCTGGCTCCTGATTTGAGGCAGCCCTGAACAAAAGGCCCTTTTCCCCCTCTCTGTTAATGGGATCTAGGTACCTTATCTGGCTTTGATGGCAGCACCCCAAGTGGCATTGGACAGCGGGATCTAAGCCTCCTATAAAAATTTTCACCAACACCAAATTTTCACCATTGTGGAGAATTTAAAGGGTGGCTAGTCCCAGTGATTGCTGCTTCGAGTGTGAGGCTAGAAAAAGAATTCACGGGAGCCCAGGAAAGGCCCTGGGGCCCTGGCAGCTGCCCAAGGAGTCCAGATGCCGATCCAGCATCATCTGCTGACATCCTGCCTTCCTCGTGCCAAATCACAGCTATATCACAGTTACCATTTTGAATAGGCACTAGCAGCTGTAGCAGAGATGGAGGGATAACACAGAGTTCAGCGACTGACCCTCCCATCCCCTCCCCAATACACTTGCACCCAGTCCAAATGTTTGCTATCCTTAAAGGTAAAAAGCAGCTTATGGGATTATGTTTGTCCTTTCTGCAGGAGCTAGGTGACAATGTTGTCTTTGCGAAGCCAAATATTTATTGCCACTTTGCTCAGGGCATTGGCGATCCCAAGTATCTCCCAGTTTCCAACATTCAGGCTCTGAATAAGCTGCTTGCAGAAGCCCTGGATAGCTACAACGAGGTCAATGCAGTGATGAATTTGGTGAGTGAAGCTGGAACTAAAACCCAGGGAGAAGATGGCAACTACCATGCTGGTCCTGAAAGGGGTGGTGGTCTTTCTCTTAGGCTTAAAGGTGTAGTCTTAAGTTCTTGCCACTGTTCATTTAGCACATGGGTAGGCAAACTAAGGCCCAGGGGCCAGATCCGGTCCAATCGCCTTCTAAATCCGGCCGCAGATGGTCTGGGGAATCAGCATATTTTTACATGAGTAGAATGTGTCCTTTTATTTAAAATGCACCTCTGGGTTATTTGTGGGGCCTGCCTGGTGTTTTTACATGAGTAGAATGTGTGCTTTTATTTAAAATGCATCTCTGGGTTATTTGTGGGGCATAGGAATTCGTTCTTTTTTCCCCCCAGAATATAGTCCGGCCCCCAACAAGGTCTGAGGGACAGTGGACCCCTGCTGAAAAAGCTTGCTGACTCCTGATTTAGCATATTCCTGCAGTCAATAGCTTAAATCCATTGAAGTTCTGAATGCAAAATGTCCCGAGTTGTACAAAGTTGGGGGTGGGAGAGGAGCAGAAATGGTGTGCTCCGGTGGAGTTGAGTAAATAGGTGATTATTTTAAAATTATAAAAGAGAAATGCACCAGTAAGGGTGGAAATAGTCAGGTTGGGCATTGACTAAGATAAATGGCGTTGTGAAACATTTATCCAAAAAAACTGCAGGGACATCATGTTAAAGTTACTGGGGGCGGGCGGGAGTGTGCGCTATTTGTTTTTCCCAAAAAACCCAGATCACAAATTAGGACAGGACGCATCAGATGTGGGCTGAGCAAAGTAGCCCATACTAATAAAATCCATGCTAAAATTGGTTGGTATATAGGCCATAATGTTAGACTTTTGTATTATTGTGGGCTGTGCTATTAATAATCCTTCCTTGGCTATTGCAGGTGCTGTTTGATGATGCTGTCTCCCACGTCTGCAGGATCAATCGCATCTTAGAGTCTCCCAGAGGGAACGCTTTGCTAGTGGGCGTCGGAGGGAGTGGCAAGCAGAGCCTGTCTCGGTTGGCAGCCTATATCAGCGCCTTGGATGTGTTTCAGATAACGCTGAAGAAAGGCTATGGGATTCCAGACCTCAAAGTGAGAAGCAAAGTGGTTTTCTCTAGAGGGTGTCCCAGTAGAAAAAGAACCGTAACTGGTGCCAAATCCCTGATACCCAGAATGCCTCTAGATTGGTCGTTCTTTTGCAGGAGGGATTCAGGTGCATCCGAGAACCTTAGGTTTGTGCAGTTAAAGTGGATTAAAGCGCTCTGTTGCCCTAGCACAGTAACACTTCATACATACTCTATGCCTGCCATGAACCTTTTTAAAATTGGCTGCAAGGCAAGACATGGACTGCCTGTCAGCGCTGCAGCTGCTGCACATGGAGAAAGGTTCTGTGGCCTGAAGAGTTCTGGGAGGTTTTGCCGCTGTAGGCAAAACGTCCCTTCCCTGCCTTGCCGCCATGGCCCTATTGCCACTGGCCACGCCACTGCAATTGCACCCTTGCCCACGGCTGCTCCCATGCCATGGCAAGGGCAAAGGTGGTGTGCAGCGGCGAAACTGGCAGGGTTGGCAACAGTGGGGGTGGGGTGTGTGGCAGATTTGCCACCTGAGGCAAATTGCTTCACCTCATCTCATCTGAGTGCTGGCCTTGCTCTCATTCTTAGAATCATCTGCTTTGGCTTCCTATGTCTGTGGAGCTGAGTCAGGGACTAACTTGCATATTTTTCAAGCAAGGAAAGTGCAAGTGAGGAACATATCCTTTTAAAAAGCTGACTATTTTTTGTACACACCTCTGGTTGCTCAGTCCCTCTGCCCCACAATGTGATCTGAGGTATGTGCACTGTGGTAGTTTTCTTTTCGGGGGGCCGGGGGGGGGAATAAGTGGCAACGTTTAGCTTTGGTAACACATCAGTTCTGCATCCAAGCATAGGTTCTAGTCTTATGACAGCCATTGAGCTTCTCCAAACTTCTTTGGTCAGAGGCATGTTTTGATCTATGGGCTACTTTTAAAATGAGGCTGCATTTTAAATTGCATTTTAACCTGTATTTTAAATTGGTTTTTATTTTATTTTATTATTATGTTTTTACTGTAATTTTAATGGTGTTAGCCGCCCTGGGCCCAGCTCTGGCCGGGGAGGGCAGGGTATACCGTATTTTTCGCTCTATAGGACACACTTTTTCCCCTTCAAAAATGAAGGGGAAATGTGTGTGCGTCCTATGGAGCGAAGACGCCATAGCCCCGGGACCCTCTCCCGGCTGGAGAGGTGACGCGCGGCTATGGCAGGAGCATCTCTGCTGCGCCTTTCCGCTGCTCCCTGACCTGCTCTTTGGGGCTGCTGGTGGGCTTCCCCCCGCCAGCCCCAAAGAGCAGGTCGAAAGGAACCTGAAGCCTGGAGAGCGAGAGGGGTCAGTGCACACTGATCCCTCTCGCTCTCCAGGCTTCCAAGGTAGCCGCCTGAACGCACCTTAAACGGCACCTTGTTTTAGAGCGGGAAAACAAGAGGGGGAAAGTTCCCCCCTTCTCTGCGCAGCGCCTCCTGCCGCTTCGCTGAAGGGGCGCTGGGCAGAGAGGGGGAGAATTTTTTTTCTTGTTCTCCCCCCTCTAAAACAAAGTGCATCCTATTGTCCGGTGCGTCCTATGGTGCGAAAAATACGGTAAATAAAAAATTTGATGATGATGTATGTGTTCTGATGCTGAGCAGCAGACAGAGGAAACTCCTGCCATTGTGCCAGCCTGCTTGGGAAGTGCAAGAGTGGCACCTAGTGTTCACTAGGGAATATGCTGGTTTGTGTTTCCTCCCTGCAATCGCTCTGGCAAGGGAAACGCTTGGCAAGACGAGCCCCAGATCCAAGAAGTGCATCCTTGCAGCTGCTCCCTTTCTGCAGTTTAGAGATGTGGCTGGGTGACCGTAGCTCTTTTCAGGAATCCTGTTCAAAGTAAAGGGGTCACAGTAAGGATAAGGGAGGTGTTCGATTCAGTTTGCAATTAAAAAGATAAAACTATCTGATTCCCATTTACCCAAACAATGTGTGAACCGTAATTTGAACTTTTCGCGAAGCAGTTCTCCAGCGAAACAATCTGTACAAAAGTGCATATAGTAGGGGAAAGTGTGAATAAATGCTACCCTCCCCCACAACATAACTTTCAAAATGTATTCTAATAGGAGGGATTTGCTTGCCAAAAAAGTACTTTTTTTGGTACAAAAAAGTACTTTTTTCGGGTTAAGTACTTAATTCGTTCTGGAGGTGCGTACTTAATTTGAAACTGTTCTTAACCTGAAGCACCACTTTAGATAATGGGGCCTCCTGCTGCTGCCGTGCCGTCAGAGCACAATTTCTGTTCTCATCCTGAAGCAAAGTTCTTAACCTGAAGCACTATTTCTGGGTTAGCAGAGTCTGTAACCTGAAGCATATGTAACCCAAGGTACCACTGTATTAGACAAAATTCCAAAAAAAACCACAAAACCACGTTTCAGGAGAAATACACACTGATATTGCTGGCAAATTTCCATGAGAACTTTGGAGCGGTTTTTTAATGCAAACTGATGTGGAGAATTGAACAGGAAAAATAAGAACCTGAGAGAAACTGAAATTGCCATCCCTGCAACAAAGCCTGTTGGCCCCACCCTTCTGTCATGTCCCTGTCACCGGCTTCATCATCTCGCACATGTTGGGAAGGTGAATTTCTGCAGTGAGGGCGGGCTGCTATGCTCAGGGTGACTCCCCATGTGATTTAAAACCCCGGAAGATCAGGATTCCATATCGCACTGGAGCCTCCAGAAGAGTCCCTCTGTGGTGCTGAGGTTCCCCTTCCCAACCCAGTAGAATGGGCAGAGGCAACAGGTTCTGGTAATTGCGTGGGGAAGAGAAGGCCCAAATAGGGCTTTCCAAAATGGTGTACAGATCTGAAGATTACCGTATTTTTTGCTCTATAAGACTCACTTTTTCCCTCCTAAAAAGTAAGGGGAGATGTGTGTGTGTCTTATGGAGCGAATGCAGGCTGCGCAGCTATCCCAGAAGCCAGAACAGCAAGAGGGATCGCTGTTTTCACCGCTTAGTGATCCCTCTTGCTGTTCTGGTTTCTGAGATTCAGAATATTTTTTTTCTTGTTTTCCTCCTCCAGTCTTGTGGTCTGGTGCGTCTTATAGAGTGAAAAATACGGTAGCTTTTCCTCTTGTGGTCCATCTTTCACAAAAGGAAAGCTGCTTCTTTCCCATATCAGTGTTGGGAACTTTTAAGAGGAATAACTCCACTTCAAAAAAAAGGAAGCGTCTTCTCTCTTTCTTTTTTTTTTAATGTAAGAAACTGACATGTGTCTGTTCTGTGGTCCAGGCTGACTTGGCTTCCCAGTACATCAAATCTGCTGTGAAGAACACCCCCACCGTGTTCCTCATGACGGACTCGCAGGTTGCTGAGGAGCAGTTCTTGGTGTTGATTAATGACCTCCTGGCATCTGGTGAGATTCCAGGTCTCTTCCAGGATGATGAAGTGGAAAACATTATTAGCTCCATGAGGCCCCAAGTGAAGTCCATGGGCATGCAGGATACTAGGGAAAACTGCTGGAAGTTCTTTATTGACAAAGTCCGTCGGCAGCTGAAGGTGAGAAGGTCGCCTTCTTCCTGAATACAGGGTGGTTGTGGTTGTTTTCATTCCAAAATCTTTGTACAACAGGGACATACTAAATTTTGACTGTGTGTATGGTTGAGACTAAAGTACCATCTCTGCCATTCACACTGTTGGGCGTGTTGGGAAGATGAAAGCAGGAACTTGTGGCTGAACGGTGCAGCAAGACTTTATAAAGCAATGTCGCTTTTGGAAGTGTTGGGAGGAGAAGGCCCTGCTTTGGGGTCTCTGGTGCAAGTCACAAAAATGTCCTAGGCCAGCACTGTTAATGTGGGGTGAAAGGCTCAAGAGGAAGTGAATCTGACGCTAAAATTGAAGCAGGTCTTGGAACGTTGTTTTATAATACCGTGACCTAAATGGAGTACCCAGGAATATCTGAAGTGGGGCAGAGGGGAAGCTACTGCTGGCATTAACAGATGCCAGTAACAATGAAGGATACTTCAAGTCATTCCATCAGCTATCAGTGGCATTCACTGGCATAGGCTGCCCATCTAGTGCCCTTCCAGTGCTGCTTGTCTGTCTCATCAGGAGATTATGGGATTTGCAAAAGATTATATAGTGGTTCGAGCACATCCCGTAGAAACATACTTCTGTTGTTAACCACAGATCTTAATAAATCATAGTTAAAAAATGAAGGGTAGAAAATGACAAGGATTTGCTTTCCACAGGACCTCAAACGTAGGTGGGGGGGGGGGGGACCTTCCTAATACAAATGTTTCTGTGCCTTGTTTCTGAGAGCCTTTAGTGAACATCATCTCATAAAAGGGAATGAAAGCCTCTGAAATGTGTCATTGTCCACGCCACTGTGGTAAATATCCACATGGCAAAGTCTTGCTCCTGTTTGAGGCTTTGGGCCTTTGCTGTTGTCGAAACAGCTGAAAGGGCCTGCTCCGAGAGGCTTATTTTGTGCCCCCATTGATGGATGCATTGCAGATCTGCAGTCACTATTATTTAGTATCCCTTTACCCTGATTTTTCTCAGAGTGGCTTAACCGGTGCTTTGAATTAGCAGGGTCCAGATTCTTATGTTTTGGGTGTTCTCCTTTTCTTTAAATTTGTCTCTCTTCCCTGGTCACTTTGTGTGTGAAAGGAGACAAACCTCCTGCGCTTGTTCCGATTTTCCTTCTCCCTGCCACGGTGCTCCTCTGCAAACAAATAATATTTAATGGGCTTCTTCTGAAGTATGTCTTCCTATAATGGAGAATAAATATTATTAAAAGCACATTCTGAGGTGAAGACGTGCTCCAGAGGAAGAGCAAGTCATGATAAAATTCTGAAGAATGAAACATTATGAAGTTCTCTTCTTCGGTAGGTTCCCCCACCCCCACCCCAAGCTCTCTAAATCCAATGAAAGAAGAGGTGTGTCCTAAAATCACTTTCAGTCTCCCAACAGATGCAAAGGGACAGCTCCCAGATCCCACACAGGCTATAGGTGCTTCAAGTGTTGTGCTTTGCCATTGCCCAGGGGATCCTCAATTGCACTACATAGCCACTAGAAGTAGCAAAATGGCTTTTTAACCTGGTGTCTGACTGGACTTAGGTTGCAACCCTCTCCTCAGCTGATGAAACAGAGCTAAAACTTATAATGAGGCTGGGGATTTGCCCTGGATGGTTTGTGCATTCTCAGGTCCTCAAGCCCATTTGTCCTAGGGCATTTCCCCACACCTCAGAGGGAGGAAAACAAACGCTCAACTACGGTAGAGTTGCCATATTTCAGAAAATGAAAATCCAGACAGAAAAGTCATTATAAAGAAAACAGTTTATAAGAAGTAAATAAGGAGGCCAGATACAGGATAAAGGAAGTCTTTTATTTGGTTGGTTGTATTGCTGTATGTTATGCTCACTGTATGTTATGTTCACGTTTAATGAGGGTGGATTTGTGTATTGGGGGTGGGGGGTTGTGTTATGTTGTAAATAAAATTCCAATGAAATTAAAATAAGGAAAAGTCATTGAGCTTTTTTTGAGGTTTTAGAGCTACTTCCAATATGGGTTGCCTTACGGACGGAGTTTCTGATGGCTGAATCTCAGATATGTCTGGGAAATTCCAGGCGTATGCCAACCCTAAGCTGCTGTGGTTTCTGCATAGACAAAAAAAAAAGGGTTATTGCAATAGACAGAAGTAGTTATTCTGTTCTGATTTAGCTTGCTCCTGTGCTGTTTTATATAATATTTCTTAGGTTCTTAATGAGAGTTTCCCTCCCTGGCTCCAGGTGATCCTTTGTTTCTCTCCTGTGGGGTCCACCCTCCGTGTGCGGGCAAGAAAATTCCCTGCTGTAGTGAACTGCACCGCCATTGACTGGTTTCACGAATGGCCTGAAGATGCCCTGGTATCTGTCAGTGCCAGGTTCCTAGAGGAGACCGAAGGAATAGAGGTGACTCCGCCCTTAACAGCTGTATCATTTCTATCAATGCCATTACAATGAATGTTGTGCCCCCCAGCATAACTTGGTACTAAGGAGGGCAGTTTCTGCCTGTGTTCCATGAATGGTTCCATGTTCTTCAGGACTGACCTGGTATATATATGTACACCAGAGTTCAGATCAGAGATGGGAAGCCTTTTGTTCTGTTGTGGGCTGCTTTCCTTGTTGAGAGGGCGCGTGCTGGCAATGGGCAGGGCCAAAGCCCAAAGTAGGTGTGGTAAGAACCAAAATTTGGGTGGGGCACCCCTTTCTTCTGCCCTCCCAGTGGGCTGCCAGGGGAGAGACAGACAGACTTGGTCATGGATGTGAAAATTAAAAGCCAAAAAACTGAAAATGCAATTTTTAAACAAAACGTGTATAATACAGAGACATCAAATGGCTAAACCCATGAACAGTAAAAATATAATGGTATTGTATCCAGCTGTATAAAACATGCCTGCATTCCAAGTGTTCCTAGAACTCCATTGAAGGCTATTGAGAACTGGGCTGAGTTTTCCCTTCTTACTCATATTATTTACCTGTTTTCATTTTGGGGTTGTTGTTTTTTTTCTTTTCACATTCATGACAAGGTTGCACCTTTTTGTCCTGCATTGATTGCAGTAAATATGGCAAATCCATTCATTGGCACTATATCCATCATGCTTTGTTTATGCATAGGTTGAAAATATAGCATGCTTATTATCATTTACACCTTGTTTACCTTGACTTCTGCGTTTTACATTATTACTTTCATTTGCCATCTTTGCACGTCACTGTGAGCCATAAACCAGGGCTTACTGTGTATTATCCAGTCACACCCACTTTGGTCCTCCACACTGGGGAGAAACCAGCCACAAACCCTGGCTTACTGTTATGTCCAAACCAGGGGTTGTAGTTTGTTCCACCAGACCACAATTTGTAGGCAAGCTTTGTTCTTGGCTTACCGATTGTGGGTTGTTTCCTCTGCCCCAGCATCAGGAGGAGAAAAGCAGCCCTGACAGTCAGCTGTGGTTTATAGTGAGGTGCAAATTGGTCTTTTTCCTGTTAGAATCCCTTTTCACACCAGTGTCTGCTTGCAAACACATAGAAAGGTGAGGTGACTCTGTTAAAAGCCCATCTTTCTAGGTCTTCACCTGGAGCTTTCACTCCTTGGAAATAATCTTGCCACCACATTTATTTATTTATTTTTGACATGTGCAGCTGATAAAACGGAGCGGTACAAGTCCAACACTGATTTTGTTTGTAGAATCTGTATTGACATCAGTGTCCCCTTGAGACTAGTTACTGCTAATACTCACCTACCTTGACTTTTATCTTTTCATTTCCCATCCTAAGCACATTAAACATTAATAGGCACTGTGTTATACAGCAAAGCTCATGTTGCATATTTAAACAATGGAAAATGGGGCAGGAAAAACCTCAGATCCTTAGAGCAATATTCGTTTTGCTACCACATAGCAGCATTTACACAATTGAATCAGGTGTCAAATATGCACACTGTGGAAACAGAAAGTTGTGGCCCCTGATTTTGGCATAGTTTGTCCCATTAACTGCAGCTGTGAATTTAATGGACTTATTCAAAGTATTCAGGTTTGCACAAGCGTGCGCTTTGACTAAAGTGCATGTTTTGCTTGTTTTATGAAACGAAAACTTAACGAAAATGAATAGAGTCTTAACTTGAGTTTGATTATTATAATTCTGGTAATTCAGCACTTGAAGTAGCAAAAAGAATCAAGTGAAGTCAATTCAAATGAACAGATGTAAAAATTCATAATGGTTGAAAAAGCAATTAAGCAAAACCCAAGCATCTTAAACAAGACACATTTTACTGTGTGACGTCCAGTTGTAGCCATGAACCAAGTGTGTCCCTGTCAAATAATGTGTATGATCTTGGTGGAGTTTCCCACAGTTGCTTATTGCATGGCTCTTTCCTAGTGTGCTTAGGGGAGCCCTGTAAATAAGCCAACAAAACTTAGTAGTCGGGGGGCAGAGTACTAGCTTTCTAGGGAGCGGGGACAGAGAGTTCCAGTCCTCCTGATGCAGCTTGCTGCATTTCTATCTGGGTACAGGGAAATGGAGGTCTCTGTTCCTGCTTTGCCAATCCGCTCACTTGCCTGCATGCAATTTTGTTGGTCACCTCTGGTGACCAAATACAGATCTGGCTTAGAATCACAGTCTATTAAAGTTTTAAAAAATGTCTCAATTAATGAAGCAGTGAAGTACAGTAGTACCTCAGGTTAAGAATTTAATTCGTTCTGGAGGTCCGTTCTTAACCTGAAACTGTTCTTAACCTGAAGCACCACTTTAGGTAATGGGGCCTCCTGCTGCCGCTGTGCCACTGCTGTGCCACCGCTGCACGATTTCTGTTCTCATCCTGAAGCAATGTTCTTAGCCTGAGTTAATATTTCTGGGTTAGCGGAGTCTGTAACCTGAAGCGTATGTAACCCGAGGTACCACTGTAAATGAACAAATTCTACCTAACAAGAAAAAGGACAAAATGTATATAAACTGAGATTGCTTGTGAAAATCGTAACTAAATGAACAAATAGCAAGGTTCCACTCTGACAATTCACAGCATCTCTGGTAATTGCCCATTGTTCCATACAATGGTAACTGTTACTCTGTGGTCCCTCTTTCAGAATGATGTCAAGTCCTCCATCAGTCTGTTTATGTCATTTGTCCACACAACTGTCAATGAAATGTCCAAGGTCTACCTGGCTACTGAGAGGCGCTATAATTATACCACCCCAAAGACTTTCCTGGAACAGATCAAACTGTACCAGAACCTGCTTGCTAAAAAAAGAACAGAGCTTATTGCCAAAATTGAGAGGCTGGAGAATGGTTTGATGAAACTCCAGAGTACAGCCTCACAGGTATGTGTGTGAACACAGAATTGCCATCTGTACATTTGTTAACTGTTTTTTAGTGGCTGGTTATTTTCAACCAAATTTAACGAGATTAGATAGCTAGTAGCATATTGGGTGCTATATTTTGGTCACTCAGGATTGTGAACAATTCTGTATTTCACGTTGGGACAAAACTCTAATTTGGGATAATGACTCTCCCACCGCTGCCTCCAAACATATGCTTAAACATATTCCCTCAGTGAAGTTCATTATTCGCACACAATTAAAAGTTTTCCCAGATGAACAACCAGTTCATGTTCCAACCACGTTTAATTCATTCCCTAATACTCCCCGCATGTTGATAATAAAGCGATAGCTGGCTCAGATTAGTCACTCCGTGGAGTTTCGTGACTTTGTTTTTCTCCACGCGTTTTCTATAAAAGCCAGAATTGGCGTGGGCAGCCCAAACATCACAATGGAAGGAGGGAGGGAGGCTACTTAGCGCTTTCTCATGCACTCACTTTTCAACACAAAATAACCCATTATCAAACTGCATTTTCATTCATGAGAGGAAAGGCTGGGGGAGAAGGTTGTGTTCCTCTCTGCGTCTTGCTTTCTCTTGGTCCTCAGTTTGCCTAGGTTGGAGGGGAGTGGGGGAAACTCCTTATGATATGCAGTTGGAACGCTAAACCACACACAATGGGATCTCTCGGCAGTTTTTTATTTGGTGAACCAGCCACGCAGGTGCCTAATTTAGACTGTAGTTTTCAGGCTTGTGGAGGTGGGTGCTTCTTTCCCTGCTGCACACCTCCTCAATTTAATTCTTCCTCGGAAGCTGCTGTTTAGCCACAGAAGGATGGGAGGGATGGCGAAAGGGATGAAGATAACGCAAGCCATTTAGAGGAGGGGTCAGCAAACTTTTTAAGCAGGGGGCCGGTCCACTGTCCCTCAGACCTTGTGGGGGGCCAGACTATTTTTTTTGGGGGGGGGAAATGAACGAATTCCTATGCCCCACAAATAACCCAGAGATGCATTTTAAATAAAAGGACACATTCTACTCGTGTAAAAACACCCTGATTCCCGGACCATCCGCAGGCTGGATTGAGAAGGCAGTTGGGCCGGATCTGGCCCCCAGGCCTTAGTTTGCCTACCCATGATTTAGAGCAAGTTGTGCACAGCAGGCAGGGCATATATTACGCATTTCAGGCTTGTTGCCGTACTTTGCAGTAGTGAAAGGTACTTGTAGTGACCTGCTTAGATTATGGTTCATTAGCAATCCTCCTTATTTTTTCAACCCTTTTCCCCTGTGGTGTTGATTTCATTTTACCCCTTTCCCAACATCTGCCAACACTGTTTGGGGGCGGGGAAATGATTTTACTATAATTTATTGGGCGTTAGCCAGAAATATACTGACTTTTTCACCCACAATTTTGTTTTATTTTTGAAGCTTGGGCAAATGGTTTCACAAATCCACTCCACCTTCATTTACCTTTTTATGCACTGGTGCTAGCTAAGCTGCAGCTTTGGCACAATTTTTTAAGAGGTCTAGGCAGCACAATGACGTCATGTCATGAGGCAGCCAGTCAAATTTGGCTCTGTGACTCTTATCACAACTCCATTTTAGTGAGAGCAGGAAGCATTGCCTTCACTCTTACTTAACTTCCTGATGATACCACGTAACCAATCAGATTTGGCTATATGATGATGCCATGAAGCCTATTCAGAGTAAGAGCAATGTTTCCTGCTCTCACTCTGAATGGTTGATTATTTTCACTCTGTTTCTTAGGTGCCCTGAAATAAGGGAAAACAAAAGCAGGAGAGTGCATTTCATAGTGGGAAGGGGTTCACAAAATAAGTCTTCTAACCTGCACTCCTTGTCAGTGGAGCTTTAGAGTTTCCTTTCCTGTTGGACTTTTTAGGTTGATGATCTGAAAGCCAAACTTGCTGTTCAAGAGCTGGAGCTGAAACATAAGAATGAAGATGCTGACAAACTGATCCAGGTGGTCGGGGTAGAAACAGAGAAAGTGAGCAAGGAGAAAGCAATTGCTGATGAAGAGGAGCTGAAAGTGCAAGTCATTAACACCGTATGTACAACTGTTTTCTGCTGTTATGATGGCTGCATATATTGCAGGCGATGAGGGAAAGGGCATGAGGTTAGTTAGCTGAAGGACAAGGATCTTTGTGTGAGAACCAGGTTCTTTTTTACAAAGCATCTTCTGTCTATAGCACATCAAGGAACTATCTAGTAAAGGTAAAGGGACCCCTGACCATTAGGTCCAGTCATGGCCGACTCTGGGGTTACGGCGCTCATCTCGCTTTATTGGCCGAGGGAGCCGGCGTACAGCTTCCGGGTCGTGTGGCCAGCATAACTAAGCCGCTTCTGGCAAACCAGAGCAGCACACGGAAACGTTTACCTTCCCGCCAGAGCGGTACCTATATATCTACTTTCACTTTGACATGCTTTTGAACTGCTAGGTTGGCAGGAGCAGGGACAGAGCAAGGAGAGCTCACCCCGTCACGGGGATTCAAACCGCCAACCTTCTGATTGGCAACTCCTAGGCTCTGTTGTTTAACCCACAGCACCACCCACGTCAAGGAACTATCTAGCTTGTTCTAATTCCTGGAATCCTTTTTAACCACATGATTTTATTGTCCAGATATGTATTTTTGGTGGGGTCAGCCAAGTCAGAGACCCAGGGTTGCAGTGCAGTCCCAGTGCCATGCTGTCCAATCCTCTGAGGGAGGCAGAACCTCCTGGTAAAGAAACCGCACAAGGATAAAGCAAGGGTGCAATGCTGGCTGTTCTGTTTTAGGTTCTTCAGCCTGTTGCTCCCAGTCTCCATTTTCCCCTAGCTAGAACCGGCACTGCTTGTTATGATCCACTACAGTACAAGGAGAGGCTATATCATTATATGATATGACTTTGTAAGAAATTCAGCCCACCTCACATTTAAAGATAAACCTACCAAATCCACACTTTCTGAAACAATATACAAACTGAAATGCAGCCACACTTCAAAATTCACACACTTCTCCAAATTTTGCAGTGCAGTTCTTCAGCCAAATAATACGTACAAAAATACACCCGATAAGGTAAAAGTGGGAAGAAAAATGCATATATTTGTGAAAATAACACAAAAATTCATTATGTTAGGATAAGTTGCTTTGCAAAAATGTAGTGGAACTTTGGTTTTCGAGCGTCTCAGAAGCTGAACGTTTTGGTGTTCGAACGCCGAAAACCCAGAAACAATTCTTCCATTTTCGAGCATGCCTTGGAAGTTGAACAGCTTCCGAGGCGCGTTTCTCAATATTCTCAATTGAATTTTCCAACCGCTCATTGCGCCTTAGCTGTTGAACGTTTCGGAAGTCGAACGGTGTTCCAGAATGGATTATTTTCAACAACCGAGGTTCCACTGTATTAGGCACAATTATATAAAAAATTGTGTGTATTAAGAGACATTTGCACAAAAATGCCTATTTGTTGTTGGCTTTAAAAAAAATCACAAACTGGTGTAGAAAATGAACTTAAATATGGAAGAATGAGAAAGTGAGAATAATTTGAAATGGCCAATTTGTCCTGTCCCAGTTTATATTCATGTTCAGAAGTGATGCTTGGCTTTTGAACTTTTGTTTGTTCGTTCTTAGTATAACTTGTGAAACTGCTTCCCAAACGACAAGTGAGGGGAAAACAAAGAGATACCGACTTCAGGATTTCAAAGTTTAATTTTATTTCAAAGCTGATTGGCCTGCATAAACAGTTTTGTTCAAATGTTCATATTTTGTTGGGACTTTTTGCCCGCAGAATGTAACAGAGAAGCAAAGGGCCTGTGAAACGGATTTGGCTAAAGCTGAACCAGCTCTGATGGCTGCCCAGGAAGCCTTGGACACTCTCAATAAGGTAAATCCTTGGAGCATTCAGCTGCTATATCCTGCTGCTTTTGAAGGTAGATTTGTTTAAAGTAAGACAAGAGAGACAACAGTGCTGTTCTTGGGGTGCTCGATTCTCGTCTCAGTGATCAGGCTCTTTATATTTTCAGATTGCAGAGTTTCTCACAGTATTTTGAAACTGCAATTGAATTCTTGCCATGAATTATTTTGATATCAAAATAATGAGCACTAAAATGTAAGGTAACTTAAGCCTCCATGGTTTAAGACATTTTCTACAATTTTGATTAAGGATGGAGCTGTGAGAATGAGCCTGTGAGCTACTTCCCAAAAGCCTTATGCTTTCCAATCCACCCACGGCACCTGCTGCCATGATCATTGCCCACCTTGCCAAAAACTCAAAGTTTCAGAGCTTGGTTTGGACTCTTGGCTCAATTATTTATTTATTTTGTTTGTTTCATTGCCAGGTTTACAGTTTGGTGGCTAGGTGTCCTGACTTACACTCTGGGAAATCACTGTCACTGCTCTCTCTCTTCCCCCCCCCCCTTCTACTTTTCCAGAACAACCTGACAGAACTGAAGTCTTTTGGATCTCCCCCAGAAGCTGTGGTTAACGTGACAGCAGCCGTGATGATCCTAACAGCTCCAGGTGGCAAGATACCAAAGGACAGAAGCTGGAAGGCAGCAAAAGTCATGATGGGCAAAGTGGACAGTTTCCTGGATGCCCTAAAGAAATATGACAAGGAGCACATTCCAGAGAGCTGCTTGAAAGCTTTCAAGTAAGAGGAATCTAGATTTATGCTCTTATAACCAACCTCAATTCCTACAGTCTGCTCATAGGATCAGAAGTGAGAAAAAGCAGGGCTGTTCCTCTCCAAGGGCTCAGGCCCACCGCCAATCCAGTTTTGTGCCCCACACTCCGCTTCATCCCTTTCTGCACCAGCATTGGTCCTGCCTGTTGAAGGGTAGCAGCACTTTAACATCGACCAACAAAAAGCAAACACTTGTTTCCTAGTTGCTTGCCCAGGAGTGAGACTGTGTAACTCCACCAGTGTCCAGGGGTCGGCCCCTTCTTCCTCCTTGGGCTAAAGTCCTATAACAATATTGTCTGTAGGATTTGCTGTGCAGATTTCCTCCTGTGAATTCAAGCCACTAGCTTCAATGGATGGGCAGGGCAAAACATACCCATGAGAAGGGGCAACCTTCCTCCCAGCGTAGTATTTTGCCCAAGATCTTTGCAATAAATGGTGTGTAGTCAGAGTCATAACATAAGAAGTGCCCTGCTGGATCACACCAATGGCCCATCCTGTTCTCACAGTGGCCAGCCCCTAAGTTCTATCTTTTTATTAAATCCCAACAGTTGTTGTTGTTGTTTAGTTGTTTAGTCGTGTCCGACTCTTCGTGACCCCAAGGACCAGAGCACGCCAGGCACTCCTGTCTTCCACTGCCTCCCGCAGTTTGGTCAAACTCATGCTGGAAGCTTCGAGAACACTGTCCAACCATCTCGTCCTCTGTCGTCCCCTTCTCCTTGTGCCCTCCATTTTCCCCAACATCAGGGTCTTTTCCAGGGAGTCTTCTCTTCTCATGAGGTGGCCAAAGTATTGGAGTCTCAGCTTCAGGATCTGTCCTTCCAGTGAGCACTCAGGGCTGATTTCCTTAAGAATGGAGAGGTTTGATCTTCTTGCAGTCCGTCTCCTCCAGCACCATAATTCAAAAGCATCAATTCTTCGGCGATCAGTCGTCTTTATGGTCCAGCTCTTACTTTCATACATCGCTACTGGGAAAACCGTAGCTATAACTATACGGACCTTTGTTGGCAAGGTGATGTCTCTGCTTTTTAAGATGCTGTCTAGGTTTGTCATTGCTTTTCTCCCAAGAAGCAGGCGTCTTTTAATTTCGTGGCTGCTGTCACCCAAATCCCAACAGTGCAGCAGTGATTTAGCCTCAAGTCAGTTGTGATCAGTTGTATGATGTGCCTTTGTAGATCTTAACTGTCCTTTTCCTTCCACCCAATGCAATGCTGCTTTGTAACTTTCTCGCTGCAGGCCATTTCAAAATGATCCAACATTCGATCCAGAGTTTATACTGTCTAAGTCCACGGCTGCAGCTGGTCTGTGTTCTTGGTGCCTGAACATTGTTCGCTTCTATGAAGTCTACTGTGACGTCGCTCCCAAGCGCCAGGCCTTGGAAGAGGCTAATAATGAGCTGGCAGAAGCGCAAGCAAAGCTCACACTCATCAAGAACAAGATTGCGGTAAGTACACTGTAACCTTGGCTTGATAAAATGCCAGCGCCCCCTTGTGTCCCATCAAGTAAACATCACTGTTGAAATTGACTGGCATTGAGGAAGGAAATTATTTAACTATGAGCTTGAGAATTGTGTAGCTGTGAGCTTGAGAATCATGTGGCATTTTCCCGTGTCTGTACAAACTGAGAGCTGACATTTCAGCTATGTGTGCAAACTGTAATCTGTCTACAGTTCATGACTCAAATGAGCATATAAAGAACCTTGCTGGATCTGATCAAAGGCCTCTCTAGTCCATCATCCTGTTTTCCATTGTGTCCAACCAGATGCCTATGGGAGGCTCACAAGCAGGAGGATATGCAGGCAAAAGCCCTCCCCAGCAACTGTTATTCAGAGGCAGACTGCCTCTTATCCCAGAGGTAGCATACGGCCATCGTGACTAGTAGCCATTTGCTAGTTACTGCATTTGTCTAATCCTCTTCAAAGCCATCTGAGCTGGTGGTCATCACCACATCTTGTGGCAAGGAAGGCCATAGGTGTTAACCAGGGGTCAGCAAACTTCTTCAGCAGGTGGCCAGTCCACTGTCCCTCAGACCATATGGGGGGCCAGGCTATATTTTTTTTGGGGGGGGGAATGAACGAATTCCTATGCCCCACAAATAACCCAGAGATGCATATTAAATAAAAGGACACATTCTACTCATGTAAAAACACGCTGATTCCCGGACCATCCGCGGGCTGGATTGAGAAGGCGATTGGGCCGGATCTGGCCCCCGGGCCTTAGTTTGCCTATCCATGGTGTTAACTATTCAGCTTGGGAAGAAGGGCTTCCTTTTGTCTGTCCTGAATCTCCTGCTCAGTTTCTGCTGTTACTGAGTAGAAGTGAGGAATGCATAATTTCCACAACATGTATAATTTAGAAACATTTATCACCTCCTCTTAGTTTCTTTTTTTCTAAAGCAGAAGCCCAAAGCATAGCCTTTTCTTGTTGGGGACCTAATCCACCTTGCAGCCCGTGGTTTTTTTCAGGGGGTACACAGTACTGGCACCTCTTTTTGTTGTTGTTAAAAAGTCTGGCACTTACTGTAACAACTTCATGGCGAGTGCCGGCACCTATTTTTCTAGAAAAAAAAGCACTGCTTGCAGCCTCTGGTTTTAAAATTGTAAAGCACTTTATAACATCTTAATGCAATTAAGGAGACTTCTGGACAGGAGTTTGTTGTAGAGTCAGTGGAATCACACACACAAGCCTTTTGCAAGATCTGCACTTTCTGGGAATTTAAAAAAAGGGAGTTCATGCACATGTCCCAAAACACCTGATTGCATTGCCAGAGAACAGAAAAGGGGCAGGGGAAGAGAGAAAGAAAACTTCTGGATAGTTTCATAGTTCTGCCCTGATATGTACAGCAAGCAGAGTAGACAGCAATGAAGATCTGTGACTGAAAAACACAGCAATGTGCAGAAGCTAACGTGCCAAATGGACATGCACTGTGATTCCTGTTCAGTGTACCTGTGCTCCTGGGAGCGGCTTTTATCTGTGATGCATGGAAATGATTGTCACAATCCTCCTATAGCTGAATCCTTAAGATGTGGGCCCCAGCCACACAGGGAGTATGCCAAGGAGAATACTTCCACATAGCTGTGGGTACATATATACTGAGTGCCAATAACAGGTGCTGATTGGCATTTTCAGAGTTTTAAGACACAGCTTGTTAAGTACTGTCCCATTAAAACAAATACTGGGGTGCACCCACTGAACACGTGCCGCAAGCAGTCTCCAAAATTTCTATGAGACTAACAGCAAACCCATTGTTTTAAAGGATCTAAACGCCAACTTGGCCAATCTGACTGCTGAATTTGAAAAGGCCACAGCCGAGAAAATCAAATGCCAGCAAGAGGCAGATGCGACAAACAGAGTCATATCATTGGCTAACAGGTAACACGTAAACAAGCACGCTATCGGGAGCGTCCTGTGCTGGTATTAGCTAGTTGCCACTATGATTCACGAGTTCACCATGCGCGAAACATATTATGCGGAAGGTCTGTGCTTGATCTCCCGCCATTTTATTCATGAAACAGAGCTGATTGGGTCACTGTTTCAAAGATAAAACACCATCACAATTAACAAGATGGTAGTAACTGTACAATTGGTATGATCTTTGAATTGCTCGACCAAATTTGAGAATCAAGCTGTAATACTCGTTCTGTGATGTTTACAAAGCTGCTTTTCCAGAAAGGTCAAAAACACGATAGTCATAGCTGTCAATGTTTCCTTTTTTTTAAGGGAAATTCCCTTATTCCGAATAGGATTCCTCGCAAGAAAAGGGAAAAGTTGACAGCTATGACGATAGTAGCGGCCCTTAAAATAATATATAAGTCTGGAAGCAGTTAAAAGAACCTCAAACATTGCATGTTCGTATCATATAATTTTTGTGGTTCTGAGGGGATCACTCAGTATCTGGAGTCAGCAGTACTGGGCTCTTGGTCATCCCAGCTGGTAAGAAGAAACTTGTTGTTCTTCTCAGCATGCTGTGAACCATTTCCTGAAAATGGAATACTACATTAGAGAGTGAGTCAAAGATGTGGAGTTTATTTAGAGAAGCTGCAGTTATATTTTTTTGAGGGGGGAGACTGTCAGTTCAAAGGCAACAGTTCCTTTTGTGTTATTATGGATCTTCTGGTGATCAAGATCTTAAAGTGATTAGCATATACGAAAGACTTCAAAAAATGGCCACTTTCAGTCTTGTCTCGGAAATTTCACAAAACGTGCAAGGCATCTCTCAGTAGTGGTGGCCAGGTATCCCAGGAATGTGTAGTTGGAGCTTGTGCTGCCGCCCTCCAGCCTGCCCTGCATTTGGAAACTGGCCCTCATCATGCAAATGTTGCCCACCCTAATCTCTCAAAAAGTCAACATTCCAGGCAGACAGTTAATCAGTTTCTGGGAATGTACGGGCCTAGCATCAAGGCAAAGGCTGGCCTGAACCCCAGGCTGCGCTAACCAAATGTGCATCTCCTTTCGAAATGTTTATTCAGGCTTGTTGGCGGATTAGCTTCGGAAAACGTGCGTTGGGCCGAGTCTGTGGAAAATTTCCGTGAGCAAGAAAAGACTTTGTGCGGGGATGTGCTCTTGATTACTGCATTTGTTTCCTACGTTGGCTATTTTACAAAAAAATACAGGACTGAGCTTCTGGACAAGTTCTGGACTCCTTTCCTCCAGCAGCTAAAGGTGAATCTGCTCAGTGCCATGTTGCACTAGGGCAGCTCTGAATAAAGCTCTGGGACATAAATGTAGAGTGATATATTGGGGGATGCATATCATAACCTGGTAAGCCCTGCTTCCGTTTCCCAGGAAGTAGGATTCTGATCCCCATGGCCAGCCAGACTAGAGGTGGATTCCTCTTGGATATCACTGGCATCAGGTACCTGAGACTAAACCCCTTGGGCTTGATGGTTTATTTTGATTTGTTTTAGACATTTAAACATCCCTCAATTTAAAAACAAAAATTTCCAGGGCTTACAACAGCTCTAATCACTGAAATAGTTGACAATAGCAAAGGGCAGTGCTAAAAGCTATCACCCCACAAATTGAAAGCCTGGAGAAATAAGCAGAGTTTTTATATGGTGGTGCCAAGCAAACATCCCTAAGGAGACTCTCGAGAAGGGAAGGCAAAAGCAAAAAGACCCTCTCCCTGGTCATCATCCACTTCACTTCATCTAGAGGAGAACCTCAGGTGAATGTTTTGATCTATG
This sequence comes from Podarcis tiliguerta, assembly GCF_965153285.1. Lineage (NCBI taxonomy): Eukaryota > Metazoa > Chordata > Lepidosauria > Squamata > Lacertidae > Podarcis > Podarcis tiliguerta. Next base: position 92,122,127 of record NC_139535.1, on the reverse strand, counting down.
GGCACATTAGTGGCATTGAAGAAAACATCATTTCCTGTACCCTCATCTAAACTCTGTAGGGTTTTAAAGGTGAGCACCAGCAGAAGCTGCATAGACACTATGTACTGAAAGCACAAACCCATACCCACCCAAAAGAATTGTGGGAACTGCAGTTTACCCCTCACAGAGCTAAAATCCGCAGCAGCCTTAAGAAACTGCACTTCCCAGAATTCTTTGGGGAAGGAGGATGTGCTTTAAATTTATGGTGTGTATACAGCCTCAGTAAGAAATGGGCTGGAAGCCAGTGGAACTCCTTAAGCCTTGGCAAGATGTGTTCCCAACACCTGGTCCCACTTAGGAACCTGGTGGCTACGCTTTGCGCTAACTGTAACTTCCAGGCAGTCTTCTGATTTAGCAGAAATATTTATGTTCCGTTGATTCCAGGCAGAGTCAGCTAGTTCACTTCAGCTCCCCTAAAGTCACACAGCGGTTTCTAACCTAACCTAAATTAATATATATTTTTAATCCTTAATAGCATGGAGTCAGCATTTGAGCCTCTCCTGGAGTTCACATAGACCCCTGCTGCAATGTTTACTTGGTGACAAAGTCTATTCCCCAATAACAATACCTTTATGGAGTTCCCAAACTCCCACCTCACCTCCCTTCAGGAAATCCTACCTGGTTTATTGGTTCTTTATTAAAGTGTCTGGAGCAGTCTTCTCCAGTTCTTCCTTTCCCGAAATGCCATCCAGCAGGCCCAGGGGATGACAAAACACATCGTACAAGTTCTCCCTTCTGGCCATCCCTGTTAAGAGCTATTGCTGGTTCTGTTTAACCATCCATTCTAAACTCAGTTACATCATTTGCCTACTGCAGGAGTACCCAGTGTGGTGGCCTCCAGGTGTTCTCCAGTAGCAGCCAATGCAGTGGGGCAGAGCTTCATAGTCACCCTCCCAACGCTAGAGTCTCTACAGCTTACCTGCATGGGACTGGGGTAGGTCAGGGTGCCAGTGGGATTGGGGCCGCACAGCCACATCAGGGCAGCCAATCTAGCCCTTCTGCTCATGCACCAGCTTGTGCTTCCCAAGCTTGCCACCACCCTGCCCCATCCCCATCCAGGTAAACTAGCAACTCTGGCATCAGGTGGGTAGCTCCACGACTTGGCCCAACCTGCCGCTATTGACTACAACTCCCATCATCCCATTGGCAGTGGTGGCTATGGCTGATGGGAACTGTAGTCCTTCAGCAACTGAAAGGTAACACATTGGCTCCCCTTGACCCATGCTATACCCACACGAGGGGTTGATGCATTTGATGCAGTTGATGCATTTCAGGACCCTTTTATTTTACTTTGCAGGTGCCAATTCCCATCACCCCTGGGCTGGACCCTTTGAGCCTCCTAACAGATGATGCAGATGTAGCAACGTGGAACAACCAGGGGCTCCCCAGTGACCGGATGTCAACAGAAAATGCAACTATACTTTGCAACACAGAGCGCTGGCCACTCATTGTAGATGCCCAGCTCCAAGGGATCAAGTGGATTAAGAACAAACATGGAGAAGACCTGAAGGCCATCCGGCTTGGACAGAGAAGGTGGAGCCACAGCTATTCTGCCCTGATTCTTCAAGTTTTCTGCCAGACAAGGAGTTCCCTACAGCTCCAAAGATGAGGGTGGCAATGGTCCAGAGGTGCTCTCCAGGGATCACCAACCTTTTCAGGCCCATGGGCACCACCCTTTCTGGTGACATCTCTCCCCTCTCTAGATCATCCCCGCCACAGAGAAAGAAAGGGGGACAAATGCACACATGCCCTTAGCTTTTTCCATTTATCCGATACAAGTCCGATTCAGCAGAGTAAATCTGAGCCCTAAAAACACAGTGCTGAAAGGGAAACTGGGAAAGAGCAGAACTTACCGCTTCCTCCTTCAGTTGTATGCACTTTTCGAGGAAGAAAAAAAGTAACCTGACCACCTCATAACCAAGGGGACAGTTGGGGGGTGAGGACTCAAACACATTGCAGGCCCCATGGAAAGACCTCAAAGGCACCATTTCATCCAAGAGGGCCATATTGGCAATCCCTGTTCCTTTCCATCAGATTCCGCATGTGTTAAGGGACGCTCCCTCGTTGCCACTTGTTTGCATATTGGAAACTGCGGGGCTGAGCCTCTTCTGCCCAGCAGATCCCGCTTCAGAGCTGTCCAGTGTCTCTGAACTCAGGGAAGCCCAGCCCCAAACTATAGTGATTTTTCGTTAGGCTCCTTTTTCCGTGAGCACCAACATTCTTCTGTTCAAAATGAGGGGCAGGGATTGTATTCCAAAACACTGCGACGTGCTTAACGGATTTTCTTCCAACGCTGCAGCTATCTAGATATCATTGAAAAGGCGGTTTCTGATGGAGACACCCTGCTCATTGAGAACATCGGAGAGACCGTGGAGCCTGTGCTGGACCCTCTGCTAGGCCGAAACACCATCAAGAAAGGAAAGTAAGTTTGTCGCAGCTCCTTTGATTGAAGCCAGAGTAGCCCTTCCTTTTTAAAACGGAATTACTGTTGTTAGGGTTAGGCGTATCTCTGTCCATTCTCTCTTACATTGGCCAGAGTGCCTCCATTACTAAGATGTCACACAGCTACTGTTTGCTGGCATTCCCAAGCCATAGCAAATCAGCCTGAGTACGTGTCATCCTGCTGGTACAAGCCTGGCCTTGCCATGGGCTACTGTTCTGCATCCTTGGATCATAATGTACCTGCTGATTAGCTCACAGCCACGTTATCCTGTAATTAATACAGTCAAACCCATGGGTAGGCAAACTAAGGCCCGGGGGCCAGATGCGGCCCAATCGTCTTCTAAATCCAGCCCGTGGACGGTCCAGGAATCAGCGTGTTTTTACCTGAGTAGAACGTGTCCTTTTATTTAAAATGCATCTCTGGGATATTTGTGGGGCCTGCCTGGTGTTTTTACATGAGTAGAATGTGTGCTTTTATTTAAAATGCATCTCTGGGTTATTTGTGGAGCATAGGAATTTGTTCCTTTTTTTTCTTCAAAATATTGTCCGGCCCCCCACAATGTCTGAGGGACAGTGGACCGGCCCTCTGCTGAAAAAGTTTGCTGACGCCTGGTCAAACCTATTGCCCTCAGTGAGCAGATGCTGTGCTTGCTCATTTCCATGGTGGACTTTCTGCCAAGGAACAGAGAGAGGAATCCTGGTTTCTAACCACTCCTTTCTATGGATCTTCTGTAACCAAGTACAGTGGTACCTCGGGTTACATACGCTTCAGGTTACATATGCTTCAGGTTACAGACTCCGCTAACCCAGAAATATTACCTCGGGTTAAGTACTTTGCTTCAGGATGAGAACAGAAATCGTGCTCCGGCGGCAGTGGGAGGCCCCATGAGCTAAAGTGGTGCTTCAGGTTAAGAACAGTTTCAGGTTAAGTACAGACCTCCAGAATGAATTAAGTACTTAACCTGAGGTACCACTGTACTGTCAATTATAAATGCCTGTCTATATCAACCAGGGGAAGTATTAAATTAGATAAACTTTTTACTTTTTATTTCATTCAACTGAAATGTTGTTTTTCATGTGTGGTGGATACATTAGAAATTTAACCTCTTTGTTAAGAAAATCATGTGAGCTCCACTAACAGGAGGAGTGTGTTCCTAATAGGCTCATCTATCCTCATGTAAATGTCATTGTGCTTTCAACAAAGCTAAAAGAAACAAAGTCATTATCCTTAGAAGAGCTATGTGATTAGAGATTGAAAGCTAGCACTCTTGTGATCTGGAACAAACTATATTCAATATAAGAGTCTCTATTGCTCAGTTATCCAGTAGGTGGTGGCAGACAACTAATTCACAATATGTTTTAGAGTGGATTTAGTCCTAGTTGTAAAGCTGGTGTGACTAGACCCCGTCTAATCTAGTTTAGCAAGTGACTCCTGTGGAATAAAGACTCTCCTGAGAATCGCATCATCCTTGCAGATGACATTGCATGTGCTACATTTCCCTGACAGTAGATTCAAACCAGTAACAGCTTAGTGGCTGGGTTTTTCTACCATCACCAGGTGGCTTTGACACCACCTGTTTGTCCCATTCCTACTTTGCTCTGTTCATTGGGGAAAGAATGTAGAATTTCCTACATATTTCCATTGATGATATCCCTTCTTGTTTTCTTGTTTTCATTGGGTGCTGTTGCATAAATGTTCCCAGAGCAGTGCTGTTTTTGCTTCAGCCCTATACCACATCTACTTGGAAAGAAGCCATGCTGATTTCAGTGGGGCTTCCTTCCAAATCCAAATGAGTGTGTTTATGACTGCAGCAATCGTTTCATAAGCTGAGAGCCGGTCTTCATGCCTCTTACTTTTTAAGCTGGTTCAAAATTGCAAACATATGTCTCACATTTTCTGTTCTGGTGTTTGTGCATATGTATACACAAAACTCTTGCTTCTACCTCCTAGCCTCACCACCCCTGCAAAAGGTCAGAAGTACCGCCCCCTCCCCTGTGTTTCGAACCACATATAATTTACAGTGGTACCTTGGGTTAAGAACTTAATTCGTTCTGGAGGTCTGCTCTTAACCTGAAACTGTTCTTAACCTGAGGTACCACTTTAGCTAATGGGTTCTCCCACTGCTGCCGCGATTTCTGTTCTCATCCTGAAGCAAAGTACTTAACCCAAGGTACTATTTCTGGGTTAGCAGCGTCTGTAACCTGAAGCGTCTGTAACCCGAGGTACCACTGTATTCCTTAAGTTATTTTTTATTTAATTCATTACATCCAAGTTATACACCTCTTGATAGTTAAACAAAAATCCCTCCAGGCATTTTACAAAAAGATAAAACAATAAAAGTCAAGAAACGCTTACAACAATCGTTTAAAACATACAAGAAGTTAAAATACTGAATTTGGTTAAAATTCACATTAACTTTCTAAGCATCTGAGCAGGCTTGTCTATGAGGCATGAAGCAGCAACAACAATGTGCCTAAAATGCACTGCTTTTTGGTATGCATTAAATAACTTTATAGGATGTGACCCTTCCTGTGACGTCCTCATCCAACTCTGCCCCTCCAGCTGCCAGAAGTAGCCTGCGGTCTCTTTGAAGAACCTTTATCTGCCTGTTACCTACCTGTTCTCATGACCTGTTAACACTCTAATCCCCAGATACATTAAAATAGGAGACAAGGAGGTAGAGTACCACCCCAATTTCCGCCTCATTCTGCATACCAAGTACTTCAACCCCCACTACAAGCCAGAGATGCAGGCCCAGTGCACACTCATCAACTTTCTGGTCACCAGAGATGGGCTGGAGGACCAACTTTTAGCTGCTGTGGTGGCTAAGGAGAGACCTGACCTAGAGGAACTGAAGGTATTGTCATTGGTATTGTAATTGCTAGATGTGAGTTGTTTGCAAGAATTCATGGTAGCCACACTTGGTCAGAAACTTCAGAGCAAGACAAATAGTATTAGAAGGTGGGTCTCTGAACCTACCATTCAGGTTTTCATCTGCTCTGAAGTGGTTACTACATGTAGTGGTTACTACATATTAATTTTGCGTTTTAATTGTTGTAACCCGCCTTGGGACCTTGGGGTAATAATAATAATAAAGTAAGGTTCCACGTACATTGAAAAGGGAAAGGCATTAATTTGTACATCGACTGCAACCTTAGCACCCAACACAGTTCCAATTCCCTGGTGGTGAGGGTGGTTTTAAGCTTCTGTTCCTACTTTCCGTTTACATGTCCACATATATATATATTCTCTGCACTCCCTTCCCTGCATTAAATGTGAAAGGGAACCAGATCCTTGTGTAAATTAATTAAATATTTACCAGTATATTAATGAATTGCTTAGATTTAATTTACCGTATTTAAATCATTTCCTCTGTTTAAATAGATATTTCAAACCAGTGAATTCATTCTGTATATTTTAGAATTTGTATGTTTCACAATGCAAACATATATCTGTTTATTTTACTATGATTTTCATTTACTATTTCTTGTTCACTTTACATTTACTGTTTAATGAAGTATATTAGCCTGTTATTTGGGTGAAGCTCTTTAGGATAGAAGGACCCGCTAGTGATGGTTGCCACAAGCAGAAGCCCCACCCCAGCCTTCATATTAAATGGCATTTGTCCAATGGGAGGGAGTATTTAGGATGGCTGTAGCCATTTCATTGCTGCGCAGGTAAGAACCTTGGAGCTGAGCTCTTTAACACACTGGTAATGGCAACTGTGTGTCCTGCTTTACAGAAAGCAGTCCTCTTGTTTGAAGGAGTCTTCTATTTGAAGGGTTGTCTGGTCCAGATTATCTTTAAATTATAATGAACCCTGGGAAGCAGGAGCAGAGACCTTGGAAGTAGCTCATCAGTAGCCGACTGAGCAGGCATTGCTGGTCTCAGGCTTCTCCACTATAGTGAGACATACTGTACTCAGGGGGAACCCAAGGCATTTTGCTGCCTGAGGCACAGGGCAAGATCATACACACACACACACACACACCCTCCATCCTATGTACAGAAACTGAATAGACTGGCTGTTGAATCTTGCTCCACCGCTGGGAACAGGAGGGCACTGTGACACATATAGCTCTGATCTCCAAGAGGAACAAATGGCCAGGGGGCTCTGGAGGTGGGGGGCAGGGGGCTGCCACAGCTGTTCTCCAGCTTCTGCTTCCTGAGAGCATTGCCTTCCTCTGCCTAATTGGTAGGGCTGTCCCTCATTATATTTTTAGTTACGGTAAATACAGTAGTTATTTCAAGTTTGCACATACATGTAAATAAGTATGGTATGTGCAAATTATGTGCAAATCCGTATCCTTCCCCCCCCCCTTTTGTGTGTGTTTGGGGGAGGGGAAGGTTGGTGCATTTTCTCTTATTGTACGTAAATGAACTTCCTCTAAGAACTGGCCCTTGTGCCCGCCCTTGCATCTGCAATGCATCTTCCGTGTCTGCCTGAAATGTTAGTCACTGTTGCATTGTGATGACCCTTTATAAAACTCTTGTAGTCACAAAAAGACCCCTATAGGAAAAGAACAAGCCACTTTGTGTGTTATGTGAATGCTGGGGGTCCCTAAGCTTAGAACAAAGAGCTTCCGTTCCATGAGCTTCTTTGCATTTTCACTTCTTGAAAAATTACATTCTCTGCGATAATTTCGAGGCTCAGTCCAGCTGGTGAGTCCATAGGGCTCCCATTTCATCCAACTCTGCTATCTGTTGAATTGCAGCCTGTCTGTGAAGGCTGTCCACCTTCAAAGGAAGTCAGTCTCTCTCTCTCTCTCTCTCTCTCTCTCTCTCTCTCTCTCACACACACACACACACACCTGCCAAATTCTAACATATATATATATATTTCCTCATTGCTGGTATAGGCTACTCTCACAAAACAACAGAATGAGTTTAAGATCATCCTGAAGGAGCTGGAGGATTCCTTACTGGCTCGACTCTCTGCTGCATCAGGAAACTTCCTTGGCGACACAGCCTTGGTGGAAAATCTGGAGACCACCAAGCGCACAGCAAATGAGATAGAGGAAAAGGTGAGTCACTGGGCCATGGCTAGTGCTCTTCCAGGACAAAGAACACAAATTTTCATCAATGTGTAGAGTGCTTCTGGGCCCATTAAGTTGGCAGGTAGTCAAGATCTCACTGGCACTGCAATTTACAGTGTACTCAGCTGTCCTATAAGTAAAGTAGGAAAAGAAAAGAAAAAGAGGAGGGAGAAGGGGCCAGTTCAGCATTAAAAACCCCTGGGGCTCACTCATTAATAAAACCCCTGGAAAGTGGGCTGCTCTGCACAATCACTGTGCTATTGGGGGGGGCAATCTCCAATAACCTATGTGATCTATCAACCCAGCAACAAGAGTAAGGGGCTATGGAGCTACACTGTGGTTTTCTAGAGAACTGATAGCTGCTGTATTGAAGATTGCTTGGGTTTTTTTAGGTGAAAGAGGCTAAAATTACTGAGCTGCAAATAAATGAAGCTAGAGAGAACTACAGGCCAGCAGCAGAAAGGGCTTCCTTGTTGTACTTTATACTGAATGACCTCAACAAAATCAACCCCATCTATCAGTTCTCGTTAAAGGTAATTAACTAAGGAAGGAGACTAGTTGGGCAGGCCACTAACTACATTTGTGGAGAAGAGCCTCTTCCTTGCTATCACTGACACCAAGTTATTCACATCCTTTTGTGCAGTTAATCTTGAGAGCCAGTGTGGTGTAGTGGTTAAGAGCGGTAGTCTCGTAATCTGGTGAACCGGGTTCGCTTCCCTGCTCCTCCACATGCAGCTGCTGGGTGACCTTGGGCCAGTCACACTTCTATGAAGTCTCTCAGCCCCACTCACCTCACAGAGTGTTTGTTGTGGGGGAGGAAGGGAAAGGAGAATGTTAGCCGCTTTGAGACTCCTGAAGGGGAGTGAAAGGCGGGATATCAAATCCAAACTCCTCTTCTTCTTACAGTCTACCTCTATTGCAGGGGTGGCTGTCTGTTCGTTATAACTTAGGGTCGGGCATAAATACTTTGCCCCGAAGTCATATCAAAGGATCTTGCCAAAGGGACTTGAACCATAGAGTTTATGCGAGGCTGCAGCCCAAACCCTGTATGTTCTTGTGTTTTGGATGAAGGCACCTTCCCTGTGTCTGCCTTTTAATAAAAGACCAAGAAGTCAACCACATTAAACTGTTTTCAACTGTGCTTTGACTTCTTTTCTGATCAGGCATTCAATGTGGTCTTTGAGAAAGCCATTCAGCGGACTCCTCCAGCAGAAGATGTGAAACACAGAGTGATCAACCTAACTGATGAGATCACCTACTCCGTCTACATGTACACTGCTCGGGGACTTTTTGAGAGAGACAAGCTTATTTTTCTAGCCCAAGTTGCCTTTCAGGTAAGGTGATTTCCTGCTGGCACTGACAAAAGAAGTAACTGGGGTTTTTTTTGTTTCCATGGAGTCAGTCAACATTTCCCTCTTGCCTGGTAATCAGGGTGTAGCTGTGTGGACAGTGGATTATTAGACCCAAAGAGAGAGGGATCAGAAAGGGATGTTGTAAAGCAAGTTGTGGAGAAGCTTCTAAGAAGGACTAGAAGGAGGTAGCTCTTTAGAAAATGAAGAAGAGGAGCTCCAGAGTAGGTCAAACTTCGTTGTTGGCATCTATCTGTCTCAAGAGATAATGGAGTGCTTCTCTGGGGGTCTTACCACTGCATTAGCAGCACCTCCTCAGGTCACAACCCTGGGCTGTGTGAATGGAGCTCCTGTGCTGCCCCCCCAAAATCCCCACCCCTCTCATCCTCACTATTGTGGTCCAAAGGAAAGCAGAGCAATGCGCTTGGCACCAGCTTGGCTGCAGGAGTTGCCAGAAGGAGGCGATACAAGCCACTTTCCAATTGTCTTAGGGACTCCACTCCAGATTGGTTTACAGTTTACTCTTTAGTCGCCTTCTCCTGAAAATATCCCGCAAGGCAGTGGAGGTCCAGGATCAGAGTTTCCCTTCTCCTTAGACGAGCTACCTTCCCAGGTTGATGAGCCCCATCTGCCCCTCACTTCCCTCTGCGATATGTGCAGAAACCACTTTTTTGACCCTTGGTCTTCTCCATACAATCCACCGGAGACCATCTTCACATGAAAGGAAGGCCCTAACTCACCAAGGGTTTGAGACCCATCGGCTCCCCTCACCTTGTTTAGCCAGCCAGTCAAAGCCGTTCCCAGGTTTGGCCACTGTCACAGGTTGACAGCTTTTAGGTGAGAGTTGAGTGCAGAGTGGGAACCACAAGTGGACAAATTACCCCAGAAGGAACACACCGTTTCCCCCTCCAGAGGTACTGCTACTCCCTTAACTCCCTATGCAAACTACATTGGAAGTAACAGCAACAGCAGTCAAGGAGAAAGATTAGGCTGTAGAATCCTATCAGGTAAGTTTAAAAATAGGGATGGTTAGCATCAGCAGGGTCCCCTCCCATACTGAAGGCTGAAGTGATGCTGCTGTCTTGTTTAGGCTTGCTGCTGCTGCTGCTGCTGCTGCTGCTGCTGCTGCTGCTGCTACTGCTGCTGCTGCTGCTGCTTAGTATGCAGTAGTCATCAGACCGGGTTGTCCCTAACCAGAGTGTTCATATGACCTCACAAGACTGCAAAGCCAGATTCGCATTGGGCGTGGTCTCTTCTATCCTTGTCTTTGGCTCCGGCTCCTGCTGTCAGTAAACTCAGAAGGATAAACAAGACCAGCAGCTGTTCCAGGAATTGTTTCTGGAGTAAATAGTCCTCATGCTTCTAATTCCATGCTTTCTCTAGGTCTTGTTGGTGAAGAAAGAAGTGAATCCAGTGGAACTTGACTTTCTTCTGCGCTTTCCCTTTAAAGCTGGGCTGGCATCTCCAGTAGATTTCCTGTTAGGCCAAGGATGGGGTGGAATTAAGGTTTGTTTGAAAATAACTATTTCTAGAATGAAGGCCTTTTTTGGAGCTGAGAGAGACCCATTAGAAAACTCTGGTATCCAGTGGCATGGTCCATGATTGATGGGGACTGAGTCGTAGACGTTTAGCTACCGTCACACCTTTTCGTGTGAGCCATCTAAAGAATTGTGCTAGCAGTTTGAAACTTCTGCTCAGCAGTGAATGCCCATAGCTTGGGAGAGCCTGGCTGTGGAGTGGGGCCTTTTTCCTTCCCTCAGCCTGCCTATAGCCACAGCCTCTTGTTGCGTGTACATGAATAGAGCAATCACGCTCTACAAACAAGTTGCATTTCATTTCCTGCAGGAAAGCAAGATGAGAAATGAGGCCACCTTTTCATCCATGTCTAAGATGACCTGGAAATGGCTGTTGAGCCCTTCCTGCAGTTGCTTGGCATCCAAAAAACTGTTCCTTTGGAATGGCCAATGGTGGCTGTGGTATCGCAGGGATTACAACATGGATTGTGAAGCAGTGCTCTTTAGAGCCTGTTGTGGCTTGTGACATTTTAGCTAAAGTCAAGTTAGGATACCTGGACCTCTTTCTCCTCGTTTCTCTACTGTGGGGAACCTGAGGCCCTCTGAATGTTCTTGGACTGCAGCTTCCATTGGCCATGCTGGCTGGGGTGGGAGCCCAACTACCGGAGGGCCTCTGGTTCTCCATCTCTGCTCTGCTGCAAGCATGACAGCCTGGTGCCTTGGGCACTATATCTGTAGTATCCAATGTGGCCCTCCTCTTGCCATAGGCCTCCTGTTTTCACTTGAACTGGCAGAAGGTAATCTGTTAACAGTTCAGGCGGTTGTGAACAGAGTACAGTGGTACCTTGGTTCTCAAACTTAATCCGTTCCGGAAGTCCATTTAACTCCTGAAACCATTTGAAAACCAAGATGCAGCTTCCGATTGGCTGCAGGAGCTTCTTGCACTCAAGCAGAAGCTGCATTGGATGTTCGGCTTCCAAAAAACGTTCACAAACCGGAGCACTTCTGAGTTTTTGGCATTTGGGAGCTGAATTGTTTGACAGCTAAGCCATCCAATAACCAAGGTACTACTGTTTGACGTGTGTGGTGTCAGAAAGGGATTGTGCTACTTAACATGAGTTATTGCTCTCAGGTGCATTTATTAAAGCCACTGGTGTAACTAGGAGGAAAGAAAGCAAGGGCTTATCAGCCCCGTGTTCTCTGTTAACTGTGCTCTCAGGTGCTGTCTGATATGGATGAGTTCAAAAACTTGGACAGTGACATTGAAGGTTCTGCTAAGCGGTGGAAAAAGTTTGTGGAATCTGAGACCCCTGAGAAGGAAGTATTTCCAAAGGAGTGGAAGAACAAGACAGCCCTGCAAAAGCTGTGCATGATGCGATGTATGAGGCCAGACCGCATGACCTACGCAGTCAAGTATGTGCTGCACACTTGGGACTGCTGTACAGGGAACGGCCATTTGGGACATAGCACTTTCTGAAAAACTCACACAAAAACTTTGTATGGCTAGAGGGCAAAAAACCCCGCTTTTACGGCATGGCTGTTCAGCACATGGACAAAGCCGACAGGAGAAGCTGTGCCACATTTCATGATACATGGTTCTAGTAACATTTCCCTTCATATTGTTATTCGCACCTTTCATTTTCTGGCTCCACTTCAGTCCTTGTACAAACTTCATTCTTGTTCTTTACATGTGAACTATGCTGCAGGGTTGAGAATGGGGAATGTTCAGTTTGTATCTCTCCCCCCTCCCCAATAATTTTTTAAAAAGAAACTAATCACACAACCCATAGGTTTAAGGGCCAAAATGTTCACCAGAGCCAATTCAATCCCCTGTATGTTTTTTTATTTCCCTCAGGAACTTCGTGGAGGAGAAAATGGGGAGTAAATTTGTTGAAGGCCGAAGTGTTGAATTTTCCAAATCCTATGAAGAGAGCAGCCAGTCAACACCCATATTCTTCATTCTCTCTCCGGGAGTTGATCCCCTGAAGGATGTTGAAGCCTTAGGTGAGTTGGGAGAGCCTTTCCAGTAAGTGTGCCCTATCACAGCGCACACAGCAAAAGCTTTAAAAGAAGAACAGACATTAAAAAAATTCCACTCAATTTTAATAACTCTCTTAGGTCAAAAGCTTGGCTTCACCATAGACAATGGGAAAATCCACAATGTGTCTCTAGGACAAGGACAGGAAGTTGTGGCAGAAAATGCTCTGGATGTGGCTGCGGTAGAAGGACACTGGGTCATTCTTCAGGTATTTCAATTCCAACAACTTTTCCTGCCGATTACTTCTTACACTGTACTTCTAGCGTACTTCTTACACTAGACAGCTTTGTCTAGTGTACTTCACTGCTTTCATGCCTCCCTAGCACTCATGATTTAAGTAAATTATCTGACAGCAAATGAAAATAGCTTTTAATAATAATTTCTGGAACTGCAAACTCTCTGTAATCCAGTCCATAAATAATCCAGTGTAAAAAAAAAAATCCCTGGCATATGCCGGATGTCCATTGATAGGATTAGACATATACTGGGCTGTTGGAACAATGCTGGCACTGCCCAAAGGTATCTAGGTGCCGGCATGAAGAAATTGCAAGCAGCTGTGGGCAGATGATCCTGTTGCAGCCTTTGTGTGGAAACACAGCTTCAGAGAAGTCTGTACCTTGCAAGCAGACCCTTTCTCTTTCCTCCGCTGAAGTATTTGAGAAGGTAGGGGCATTCTCAGTGTGAAGGCTGCAGTGGAGCCTCCCTCCCCCATTCCATTCCACCCCCAAACTGGTGCCCAGTTGATATTATTGCCTTAGATGCTAAGGACCATATGTCTATTGCTTATGCTAAAAAAGATCCAGGCCTTGAGGGGAAATTGAGTAGAGTGAGGTCAAGAATTTTGCTGATGCCCAGACAATTTGTCACTCTTCCAGGTCCCTCCAACTTGAGACTGGTGTTGCATGTGTAAGGAAGGAGTACTTATACTAGGGGACATGTACATGGCACAGACTCCCTCAGGAGGCCATGGACTCGCCTTCCTTGGAGGTTTTTAAGCAGAGGTTGGATGGCCATCTTTCATGGATGCTTTAATTGAGATTCTCGATTCCAACTCTGCAATTATGTGATTCTATAAAATGAGTGCAGGTGTCTTGATGCCTAAAAAGTCGATGAAACAGCAGATAATGTATATCCATTCTAGAACATGACATGAATGAGGGCAGGATGCTGAGCATTTTGTCTTCCTGAAGTTCTAGGATGGAACCATTTATATTAATGTACTATGGCTAGGTGATGTCAGTTCCTTGGGATGGGGAGGGTGGAGACAGTTTAGAATAGCATTCCATTCACATTACAGGACTTCTGGTTGCCACTAAAGGCGGCCCTGGAGGGAGATGCAGTCCATCCTCAATGGCAGCAACTAACATGTGCCTTATATACCCTACAGAACATCCATCTGGTAGCCAAGTGGCTGGGAACACTGGATAAAAAGGTTGAACGATATAGCATAGGGAGCCATGACGATTACAGAGTATACATGAGCGCTGAGCCTGCTCCCTCTCCAGATTCCCATATTATCCCTCAGGGACTCCTGGAAAATGCCATTAAAATCACCAATGAGCCTCCAACAGGCATGCATGCCAACTTACACAAAGCCTTGGATCTTTTTACTCAGGTAAGCAGGACCTGCTGTTCCATTTGTTTGGACTCTGTATTCAGCCACAATCCAAGATTAGCACTGAAGTTGATTTTTCCTGTCTTTCGGGCAATGCAAACAGTGCTTTCGATAAGAAAAGAACCTCTTCCTCCCACTTTGGGATGGCTTCTCATTTCTGTTGTTTGACTTCCAACAGCCGGAGATACTTTGTGCAAAAGTACAGCCCTTTTTTTTTCTTTTTCTCCTTTAGGATACCCTAGAAATGTGCACCAAAGAAATTGAATTCAAGTGCATTCTTTTTGCCCTCTGCTATTTCCATGCAGTGGTGGCAGAACGGCGGAAATTTGGAGCTCAAGGATGGAATAGGTCTTACCCATTTAACAATGGAGATCTCACTATTTCCATCAATGTACTGTATAACTATCTGGAAGCCAATGTGAAGGTAAAGATTTGGTAACTTGTGAGTTGCATAGAAGAGAAACTGTGTAAGTAGTAGTCAGTGGTCCCTTGTTTTCCAAGGGTCTGATCAAAGCACTGCCTGCTTTGGGAAATGGAGAATTGCTATTTGAATTTACTATTATTTAATTAGGAAAAAGGTGTACTGCAGGATCTTGGTGCAGAGAAGCATTGAACCGAAAAGCTTGTGTTTTGTGGGCAGGGTATTCTCATTTTTTTTGGCATCTGTGCACCTGGAGACTTTGTCACCGTGAGTTCTGCTTCCAGGGCAGAATGCACTTTTCAACTTGGGACAGCAATAATTTGAGGAGCTACAGACTGTTCTGAATGGAGCTCCTACATCTGGAAACTCACAAACTCTACCTGTTACAATAACACCTAGCATGTAACACATGCTACATGAATAGAATGAAGACCATTTTATTAGCCCACTCAAACTCTATTGCAGAATGCGAAGATCAAATAGGACCTCCTCAGTTCCAAAGTATTCTTCTGCCTTCACAGGCCATGATGGGAAAAGCAATTCAGCATTCCCCCAGGATTGTCCCCTGCTGGCTAACCAGCACTTGTCTGTGCTTTAAATCATTTTGTCTCATTTCCCAAGATTTTTCACTGTACTTATGGGACCAAATGTGCCCCTTAATAGACTAGTGATGAAAGCATGTTTTCTGAAAAGAACTTTGGTTGCGGCAAAAAGCCCAAATACCTTTATATACGTGAGTAGAATGTTGGTGGTGTTCCCCCAAATTTTGCTTTCTTCCCCTCCGTGGGATCTTTTCCTAGGTTCCCTGGGACGACCTGCGGTATCTCTTTGGGGAGATCATGTATGGGGGACACATCACCGATGACTGGGACCGCAGATTATGCCGGACTTACCTGGGTGAATACATCCGTATGGAGATGCTGGAGGGAGAAATGCTGCTAGCACCAGGTTTCCTGATACCACCTAACTCCGATTATAAGGTGAGAGAGGGAGGGGTGGGGAGTTGCTCCAACAACACACTATGCTGACAATCCTTCATCTGGGGAAGTAAATGGTAGCCATAGGTGCAAATGCTATTTGCCACAAAAGAAACAATAGCAAGGTCTAGAGAGAAAGGACAGCAACTACAGAAATAGTTTTACACCTCAGCACAGGGAACTTGGCAAAATATTTCAGAGGACCATGAGAAACAGCATTATACTTGTGGACAAGTTGGATAAAAGTCCCAGGGGAAACAGCCAGATCAACCGGCAAGACAGTGCTTGTTATGAGCATATAGTTTACTGGAAGCTTAATTTGAACATAAGGCTGGCGTAGGCGTTAAGCAGCCACTAACATCTTATAGCATCCAAGTTTCTGCAAATTACATTTTGTAGGGATATCATGAATATATTGATGAAAATCTTCCACCCGAGAGCCCTTATCTGTACGGGCTTCATCCTAATGCAGAGATTGGGTTCCTCACTGTCACCTCTGAGAAACTTTTCCGCACCGTGCTGGAAATGCAACCCAAAGAGTCAGATGCCGGAGGCGGAACTGGTGTGTCCCGAGAGGAAAAGGTAGGAAAACCTTCCAGTTTGCTTTGACCATGGCTCTCAGGGTCCTGATAATGGTTTGGGGTTCCTATTTGAATGTTTCTAATAGGTTTGGGCGATTCATTGAGGGGCCGACAGTTATGGCGCTTTCACTCGGCGGTTTATTGCTAGTGAAACTGCTGCCTCTCATGAGTCCCTCTGCTACCAGTGCAGCGAGGGAGAAACAAGCTGCAGCTGGAGGCAGAGGGACTCAGAGCCGTGGCAGTTTCAGCAACCGCCATCACAGTCTACCCCTCATGCCAGCGCAGAGAGAGAATCAAGCTGCATTGGCCAGGCACCTATACAGCTTGTTCCTCCCTCCTTTAAGCTGCTTGGCTGAGGAGCGAGCAACTGCCCTCGCCTCAGCCAAGCAGTTTTACAGAGCCCCCAACCCGCCACCAGTTGGTACGAGCCAGTGGCGGGGTGGGGGCTCCATTGAACTGCTCCCGCTCTCCAGCTGAGGAAGCCCTGATCCTTCTCCTGCTTGCACATGAGCAGGAGGAACCAGGCTCCTTCAGCTGGGGGGGGGGGGGGTTGCGTTCCTCAGCTGAGCAGCCCTGATCCTTCTCCTGCTAGCATGCAAGCCAGAGGAGGATTTGAGCTGCCTCCACTGGGGAGTGGGAGGCTTTGCACTCCCTGGCTGGGGTGTGCAAATAAGATCCTGTCCCTCTGGCATGTGGATGTGCCGGATGGACGGGGGTCCTGCTCAGCCGGGGGGGGGGCAGAGCCTTGGCGCTCCTTGGCTGAAAGGGCCATGCCAGCAAGGCGCTTCCTCTGTCTTTGAGCAAGCGGTCTCTTTCTCCTAGGAAAAGGAAGCCCCAACCCTTGCCTGCAAAGATGAAGGAGCCTGGCAGGCTCCGTTGCAGGGCTCCCTCCATCTTTGACAGCAAGGCTGGGGTGGAGAGCAAGCAGCCTCTTTCTCCTTGCATGCCCCCCACCCCTTGCTGGCGAAGGGAACCTTGCAAACCGAGCCTGTTGGGCTTCATTGCAAGGCTCCCTCATTCTTGGGGAGTGGAGGGCGGAAGCCTTTGCGCGCCCCAACCGAGCAGTGGACTGTATTGGCCCCGACCTGCAAGGCGCTGGGGTGAAAGCACCTCAGCTCCCAAGTTGTGAGAGCTGAGTTTCACCTGGGACCTTGCAGGCTGGGGCCAATGCAGCTCCTTTCAGCATCATGGTATATCACCAAACCATGATGTTTGGCTGGTGATATATCACAATGTTGAAAACCTAATTATCACCCAACCCTAATTTCTAATCAGCAACAGGTTTTAGGGTTGCTGCTACCTGTTCTGCCCCTTCTACTGTCAGTCCTTTTTCAGTTGCATTGATATTTCTTCAGGCCCCAGGAAATGTGGGAAATGCTCTGGTCTGCCCACCTTGCTGGGGCAGGTATTTTAGTCTAGTACTTTGCTTACCCTCTGGAGCATTTGAAATGATGCTGCATATAACGAAACATTTATTTGGCCTTCTGTGTAACAGGTAAAAGCTGTGCTAGACGAGATCATGGATCGGCTTCCAGAGCCCTTCAATATGGTGGAGATCATGGCAAAGGCAGCTGAGAAGACCCCATATGTAGTAGTTGCCTTCCAGGAATGTGAACGAATGAACATCCTTACCAGTGAAATTAGACGTTCTCTGAAAGAATTAAACTTGGGGTTGAAGGTAGGTGCATATTGTATGCTATTGCTAGAAGTACACCAGAAAAAACAACAACATTTGACCTGGTTCATTCAGCATACTTGACACATGACCTGGCATAGGAAAATTAAAGTGGAGCGTGCTTTCTCAGTAACAGGAAATGCCTGAACATCGAGACTTTTCATCTTTCCTGCTACTGCATTTAAAGAGCACTTTAAACTAGAAGATAATGATACTCTTTTTCCAATCAGAACAGTACATATTCAGTAGTTTGTATACACAAGCACATGAAAATTAAGGGAGATAGAGCCAAGATGCTTGTCTTGGGAATCTTCCCTCTATGTTCACTGGCTGGTCGCTGACTTCAGCACAGATGGTGTTCCCTGCCCAGTGGACTTTTCCTTCACTGCCCTTCACTACCTTCAAGTTTTGCCAATAGCTCAACCTTCCAACATGTCTTCCACAATACAATTCTATGGCAAGGCTGGGGTGAGGTGGGGTGGATAAAGAGAAAAATATCCTCCTTGCAGGCTTCATTGTGTTGCTTCCTCCTTTATAACAAAACAAGACATTTAGAAGGGTGTGCTCTGGCCCAGGAGACAGGGAGGCATTAGCTCAATGCACTTGCTCCCCAAACTCCCCAGGGTGAAATAAGGCTGCTGGACATTAAGGGAGCCACATACGACAACTCACAGAAATGATGTATGTGTTGGAACCACAAACCAATAAGGGCTTGTCCAGCAGAGAACTAAAAATAATTTACTAAGGGTCAAAAAAGTGTGTGTGTGTGTGTGTGTGTGTGTGTGTGTGTTTTGCTGTTTTTAATCATTGATATCAGTTACACAACTGCTTGGCATTAGCGCTGGCACCCATAATTATAGCACTAGCTGGAGGAGTGTATCTCATTTTCTCAGCAATGCAATTGCTGGGAAATTTAAATTGCCACAACATCAGCAGTACCATGAGGGAAAATGCCTGGAAACACCACCACAAGCGAGGAACGACGGTACATTGTTTGCATAACATATAATCTTGAAAGTGCTGTAATTAATGCCAAAGCATTCACATAACCAGAACCTTAGATCAACAGGGATGCCGTTTTTGTAAAACTACACTAAGAATTCTTCAAATGGTCTGCATAGCCACAAAAAGCTGTGCTGAGCTGATGGAGGAATCCAATTAAAAGCTTTTGTTTTGTTTTCCCCACAGGGAGAATTGACAATCACAACAGACATGGAAGATCTATCAAATGCTCTTTACTATGACAATGTTCCTGATTCCTGGACAAACCGGGCTTATCCATCTTTGCTCAGCTTGGGAGCTTGGTATGCTGACCTACTGCTCCGCATCAGGGTGAGGTTTCCTTTGTTAAAGCTCTCCAAAAACAAGTTCTTAGCTGTCCTGGCAGTGCAACAACCAGGACAGCTAAGAACTTGCACTTATGCATCATCTTTTAATTAAGCAACACTCAGTTATTTGCTTTTGCATTGTTTTTTCCCATTTTACCTTCTATATATATATCCTTAATAAAATAACAAGAATACTTTACAGCTGTAGTTGTATGCAATTCTACTAGGTAAAAGTCTTGATCATCTGTTTAGGATGACAGACATGTGTAGGCTTTTCAGAATCTTTATGTGAAGATAATGTGCTTATAGGAGGTAGTTTCTGCTAAAGCAGCAATGCAAAAACATGTGACCCTATAAGTGTTGTGGAACTACACCTCCCATGATCCCTGTTCCTTGAGTGTGGTGCCTGGGGCTGATGGGAGATGGACTCTCAAGTGCAACAGAAAACATGGACCTCCTCAACATGCTTAGCTATGTGTAATATTTCCATTTTCAGGAGCTGGAGGCCTGGACAACAGACTTTGCCCTACCCACAACTGTGTGGCTAGCAGGCTTCTTTAATCCTCAGTCTTTCCTCACGGCCATTATGCAGTCTATGGCTAGGAAAAATGAGTGGCCTCTTGACAGAATGTGCCTTTCAGTGGAAGTTACCAAGAAGAACCGGGAGGATATGACAGCTCCCCCTCGAGAAGGCTCCTATGTGCATGGGCTCTTCATGGAAGGTAATCTAGCTTATCATGTAAGACAGAGATGCAGTCATTCAACAGCAGACAAGGCAATTTCTCCTTTGTCCTATTCTACTGTAGGGAAGCTCTCCATTTCATCTGTGCTATTTCTTTGAGAGAGGTGGGGAGGGTGTTTACTATAGTTTCTTGCATTTTTAGAACATTGTGTCCCTGGGTTCTCTCTTTGCCTCCAGGACGTTGAAGCAAGACCACTTTCCCCTGCCCCACCTCTTTCAGGCACAACTCTGAGCTACATAATCATCACAATTTTAAAAAGAAGGGCACCCCATCAATGCTTCAGCTGTACCTTTGTGCTTGGTAACAGCAGAGGATTCTTAATCAATTTTGTGCAGTAAAATATATTATTTGCCATTCCTAAGGATAGAGTTCATTGCTAGATGCCTTCAGCTTGTGCAAATATTATTTCCACACTGTAAACAACTTCCAGGCTGAAATCTGTCTGTTTTGAAAGCACAAATATTTGTCAAGAAAGGATCAAGCAGACAACACTTTGCAGTAGCTGCCTTTATTATCACTTTAGCATGTCAGCAGAGGGCAGCACATGCCTATTTTACTGCCCTTACAGACAAAACTACTTAATTGACCATATTAAAATACTCTGTTTCTAAGTGCGGCTAAGGTTAGGAATGTAATATTGCCCCCGCATATTAAAGGGGGGCTGAAGAAGCCTAACCCTTAGTGCTCAAGTCACTGTAGGTAGGGACGTTTATGTTACCTACAAGGCTGAATGAAGGTGGAAGGAAGAATATAGCTTTCTGGAGCAAAGGAACACTGCCATAGGCTCAGGGCAAAGTTGTGCATTCAGCTCTTTCTAGCTTGTTAATGCTCAGAATGCTTACGTAAATTATGGAGATGACAGCAAAGGCACATTCAAGCCAGAGCAACTACCTGTAGCCATGCTTCTAAAGACAGAAGGTTGGTAGTGTGAGGTTCCCTTCCTTAACGCTTGCTGCAAATGAAGCACCCTCTAGGCTGAAACATCACCACAGTTCTGTCCTCCTGCAGGGGCACGTTGGGATACTCAGACCGGTGTCATCAGTGATGCACGTCTGAAGGAGCTGACCCCCTCGATGCCCGTCATCTTCATCAAAGCCATTCCCGTCGATCGTATGGACACCAAGAACATGTATGAGTGTCCTGTCTATAAGACGCGCATGCGAGGCCCCACCTACGTCTGGACCTTCAACCTGAAGACAAAAGAGAAGCCAGCTAAGTGGATTCTTGCTGGAGTTGCTTTGCTCTTGCAAGTTTAACGCCTGCGTTGAAAGCAAAGCCCTACCCGCCCGCCCCCACTCCATCATGTCACCCCACCACCTTTCCCGAAATAGAAACTAAAAAGACTTGTTTGCAAAGTTTTCAATAAAAAAGCAAAAGTGTGGTTATGCTACTCAGGTTGTTATTGATAAACAGTATTTTTACAATAATATATGCAAGCCTGCAGTTTATGACTAGAAACAAGTCTGTGTACATTTATCTGCACTGGCCAGGATTCCTTTCCCAGTTCACTTTCATTGTGTAGCATTCACTGCAACTGACTAGAAGACTTTTCAGTTCTCATAAGTATGAAAATATATGCTGATTAGTTCAGGTTTTCCCCCCACCTAAGATGTGTTTGCTAATCTCCACCAGCATTAATCCACAAGGAGAAGGGACTCTCTCACCAGTTAGGCATAATAATGCCAAATTTCTGAAAAATGCAAATGTCTTCCTCTGTAACTTATTGAACCCAGGAGGCACCTCTTGATTTGGCCTACTTGGAGCTCTGCAGGAGCAAGCTTAATGCCTGAGGCGCTCCTGGTAGTCACATTAGCACTACTTAAGAATATAAACATTTGTTAGGTTTATATTCTTGATGTGCTCCAGTATCTCCCTTCATTACAATAGCAGTTACCAAAGCCTTAGCCCCCACCTCAATCATTGCCATTTTCTAGATAGTAAGAGGCATCTTACTGCCAAAGAGAACCTGGTCCCAAATAATACATAAGGAACTATTTCCCTTCTACTCTTTTTAGCCCTCATGCAGTTGACCAGCACTGTGTATTTGAAGCCTCAATTTCTCCTCCACACATGCCTGCCTGGCATTTTACTACTTTCCAGTTATTTTATATGCGAGTTTTAGCCTTTCCCCAGAATAAGACAAATTGAGACACATTAATAAGGTCTCGCAGCGTTTTGCAATGACCGTCCAATGCAGGCCCTTGGATAGCAGGCTTATGCTGTGCAGGAAAAACACTGCCTTGGTTCTTACAGAAATCAGCTAGTGCTTGCCAGGGTGGAGGAGGGGAGGGTATAAACAACAATTTACAAAACTCACCCCAAAAGGACCCGCCTATCTTTTTTTTCAGAAGAAGTTCTTAATCAGAGGTGTCACCATCTTCACCCACAGTTGGACATAGCGACTAGACTGCTCAAAGGTTGATGCAGACACCATACTAGACCGCAAATAAAGCTGCTCTTGCTCCTATAGTGGGAAAAAGGAGGGGGAGGTTACTACATGAATTTGAACATCTGCTCCTGGACTGCATTACTGATTGCTTTAATTAGTTTTAATGAAAGTACAGGGCTCCATATACTTTCATTCCTCTGAAGAGAGTACCTCTTATGCAGGCTGACCTGCTTTCTCAAGTTTGGCATCTCAAATGCCAACTGAGTCAAGTAATTGCACATACACAGAGCCCAACCCACATATGTATACAAACACACAAAGGAGGAAAGCATTGCGAGATTTGGCCCTGCAGTTACTTTTTTCCCGTAACAGCCAAACCCTGAGCTATAATCGTCCAAAAGGAAGCTCGACTTTAATCTCCAGAGACCAGACAGTTCATTTCTCTTCAGAAAAAGCTCCGAAGCTGCATTTTAAAATGAATGTGCCGTCAAGGTTTCGCTGTGGTTCCCAGAAATACTAAGCACCTTCAAAGAACAAACAATACAGCTGGCAGGGACAGCAAGTGTCTGTGTGATACAGGACGCATACACCCCATGAGATTTGAAGTAGTGCTTACAGCACAAAGATACTTTATCACCTGTGCTGGCAAGATGGGTTCTTGTACATGCAGAGAGCCCTGACACAATTATAGGACTTCTGCCTGACTCCAAAGTCAACACAGCTCAATCACCTATCCTCAGCCACATTATTAGCCACCTATAACCTTCCCAAGCCCAGCTGAGCAGATCTAGCCCATGCAGATTGCATTCTAATTCTCTCCCCTGCCCCCTCTTATTTCCTGTAAACTAGTTCCCTCTAGGATTTAACAAGGCCTTCTTTAAGTAAATAGATAAAAAGTAAACCTTATTCAATGTGCTTGTGAACAAGGGGGTCCTGTGTTCTTCTCACTCATTAATTCATGTGTTTTGGTCATCTAAAGAGGGCTAGCACAATTGACTTTCTTTACCAACTGGTAATTACGGCGTAGGCAGAGCAAGTGTAGTTAGAAAGGTGATTTGACCAGGGGCTAACTGAAGGTCTGCAGAAGTGCTAGCTGAGCAGCAGAAGTGTGTTCTTAAGAACTGTGCTAATGCTGCTAAGACAATGCGCTGGGAAGTATACAGGGCACAGTCCTGACATGGCGCCTTCACAAAAGGCTTGCAGTCCACATGGGATGGGAAGCAGAGAATGTAAGCAACTCTTATTAAAGGATCAAAAAATGACTACCCACAGACTTCAGAATGCTCTGAATCCACCCCAAAGGCAGAATTCACACAAACTGTAAGAAACTTAGTTGGGTTACTCACAACCACCCCCCTCCAACAAGAGGTACCAATGCTCCACAAAGGATAAGTATAATAGCAACAGTTTGTGTATGCGGCTTACTAGGTTGTCATCTGAATTCTTACCGCATTTCCAATAGCTCCCATTTATTTCAGATTATACATCGGATGTTTATAACCTCCTACAGATGATACAAAATGGAACAATTTTTTAAATGCCCGTTCCATCTTTCAGCACATGGAGAGAAATTGTGGGAGGGGCAAAGTCAAGTTTAATATAGTGCAATAATTCAAAAGAAGGCAGGTGGTGGCATGAACTGCTCTCATCAGTTTCCCCTTCCCTGTGGAAGGAGGAAGTAGTGAGAACAGTTCATGTCACTTCTTGCCTTTCCCAAAGCCTTCCTTGCACAACGTGGAACAAGACCCTACCCCCTCCCTCAAGTCCTCCTTCAAGTCCTCAAGAACTCGAAGAGCTGTGAGGGTGTTTGTTTGTTTGTTTTCACAAGCCACCACTGCTTTTGCCTTCTACAAAAGCAGCATGAGGGGAGAGCAATCTCTCCCCTGAAATCCTCTGGCGTAAGGGAAAACAATTGCTAGAGAGTGAGCCAAGACAGTATTTATGGAGCCCCTGCATTTAAAGGCTGAAATTATACATGGCTTCTATGGCTTGGCTGCTACAAAATCTCAGGCAATGTTCTTTCAAAAACCCAGTCAACACTGAGGCTTTGTGTTGGGGTAGAAAACCTTTTCCCAGGTAGGGTGGGCTTGCATTCCCTTTTGGGCAACCTTCAGTTCATGGTTTTGGGCAACCATGTGACTGTGATGAGTGGGGCCAGAGGCTAAAGTGAAGAGTGCAACAAATGTACAATGGGCTAGTTTCTACATAAACCTCTCTATCTGCCATTCAAACAAGCAAGAGGCATTAGCAGTTTGACAAGGGCTACTGGGGATTCTGAAGGCCACAGAGAAAACTGGAGAACGACATTTAAGCCCAGCCCTGGGGTTCCCCAGCCCTGCTTTATGGGGATTTTATGTGGTACCAGGTATTTTCATATAAATTTAACCAACTACAAATTTCAGTTAGAAACCAGGGGGTAAGCCTTCTTATGGAAACTCCTGTTTCCAGTGAAATTCAATGTTATGACATAATAACTTTAGTTTGGATGAACTGGCTGAGAGTAAATCTTGGGATTAATATGTATATGCAAATCCAACTGTTGTGCTGCGACACTGCGGTTGCAAAGGGCAATTAAAAAGCCAGTCTAGAATAAGTGAGTGGACAGAGACAGGAATCAAGGCCACGCAAGCAGAGATAGAATCAGCTCAATCAGAAATACATTTGCAGCCAGGAGGAGAGCACACACCAAGAAATGCTGGGAAAGCCCACAGCAACTATTAATCTTAAAAATCAAAAGCACTGTTTTCGTATTCTGTCAGTCTCTGTATAACCTTTGTTTTATAAATAAAATTGGGGAGGAGAGAGAATCAGGAGCAGAAAAGTCTAAATGAAAACCTACAAGAGTAATTATAAAGAAAACATCTGCACTTGTACGTCGAAAAGTTGTGAGCAAGAAAAAGCCAGAAAGCAGCTAATAGCTTTGCCCCTCTTTATAAAATTAATCAACCACTGGATTACCGAAACACTGGAAGGTACTAGGATAGTCTTTAGGAAAACTATGGGCCACTACACTTCTCCCCATGGGGACAACCATCAAGTCAAAGGAGAAAAGCACATGTATGCATTAGGGACAGAGGTAGCAATACCTCTGTCTTTTCCCACATTTATCTTCAGCCTCCAGGACCAGCCTGTTTACGTTAATCCAGATCCATTCAGGACTACAACAGCTATTTCAGATGCATCATCACTGGAGGGTTTTTCAAAAAAGATTTTCCTTGGTTTTCTTTCCCCCCAGTGTTAATGTATCCATTTTCTAGTTAAAATGGGTTAGAGTTGCTTTTATAAAAAAGCAACCAACACATTTAATAAAGAAAGAAAAGTAACTGCTCACACAAACTTCCTCTGGACAGTTTTGAATTAATCCAGTTTCCCTCAACCCCACTACTTGTTTATTTTATTTATTCATTAAACTAGTATACTGCCCTTCACCCATAGATCTTAGGGTGGTTCAGTGTGAAGCGGAGCACTTAAGTCATTGCCCAAGAACTACGCACCTGATGGAACTGCTGCTGCAGGGCTTTGTTTTCTGTCACTATTGCAACCTGTGCTTCGAGGTCTCGATGAACCGACCTGTACCCAAAATTAGGAGAGCCAATCAGAGTTAAGCAGGGTAGACTGCTTCCTGCCAGGTACAACCAGAGGCCTGCAGGGAAACATGGGGAGAAAGGAAATGTGGCAGACGGAGGAAGTTTTCATGGAAGCTGTTATGAGCCTCAAACAATAGTTTATTCTTGAAAGGAAAAGCAACAAAACACACTAAATATTTAATTTACTGGCAGTATAAATAGGTCAGGGTACTAAAGAAGCAACCAGGAAATAGGGATACTTCCTTGCAGAAAATGTCATACAGGAATGGCACAAAAATCAACGGAGTACCTGGCTGCACTTTTGCATACGCTTTTCTCAGCTTGTACAACACAATCCCTGCACAATGAGCTGCAGACCATGCTCTGAGGTCCATCGCAACACACACTCCCCACCCTGTACAGCTGCACTGAAGGCTCAGGCTTTTGATATTACACTGATCATGTTTAAAAATAAATTAGTGATGCCCCCTGGTTCTTGACGGAGCAAAGACCATAATCCCTCAAGATCAGTACTTATGCACAGAATGATTTACTGTAGATGCTGCTGCTGATCATATCAGAGCAACTACTGTAGAAAAAAAGGTTTATCCTTCAGAAGCGATACCTGTATGTCAATATCTATCTCCCTCCCTGTCCTTCTCTCTCTCTCTCTCTCTCTCTCTCTCTCTCACACACACACACACACACACACACACACAAACACACACAACTAAACAGCGGTAACAGCACAATTACCAAAGGCAACACCAGTCTACCAACCTGGTCTCACCCATTCATCCGGAACAAAGGAACAACCCTGTGGGAATCATAAGATAGCAACTTTGTTTTTCTAACACTGCATGAGTTTTGCATCTCAGTTCCTTCAGGCCAATGGGAGTGTCCACATTTGTAGAGCACTTCCCACTGAAGAAAACCACCCAAGCTTAAAGGAAACACTTCTCATCATTATCTGTTACTGAGCCAAATACATGTGAGCATACTTTTCATATTTCCTGCCACACTTGGGAAATGATGCAAAACTTAAGTCCACTTTAAAGGGTCTTCTGATGCTTCCCTCACTGCGAGAAGTGAAGTTACGGGGAACCAGGCAACCTATGGAAGACTATCTCCTTGACATCTGATGGGGAGGAAGTACTACACAACTTTTAGAAGACATCTGAAGGCAGCCCTGTATCAGGAAGTTTTTAATGTTCGACGTTTTATTATGTTTTTATATGTGCTGGAAGCTGCCCAGAGTGGCTGGGGAAGCCAAGCCAGATGGGTGGGGTATAAAGAATAAAATCATTATTAAACTGCCCTTTGCCCTTCGTGATGCATAAACCCCAGATGAACAAGACAAATGATGATCAGATGTATACTGCCCATCTTATGGAAAACAAGAGCCAAGGCAATTAACAGTGGGTTTGCAACTGAATAAAACTAGGTACATTCACTGGGGTAAATTATAGTGGGGGGTATAGTAGTTGTTCTATTTCAAGGGTCAGGAGAACTAAACAGCTCAATTATTTTAAAATACCACTATGAAGGGCTAAGAAGTATGACAGCAAAACATACCAAAACAAACAATCCTATCAACTAACCAAAACCCCACGCAGAGCTTCCCACTCGGTCCAATATCCTCCTGGTGTTCACTTACTAGCTCCACTCTCACTGGAGCCACAATGTGGGAAAACAACAGGGAAGAAGTATTATAGCCATGGAGCACACAAACCCTGCTTGCAATACTCGCTCTCATTGGAATTTATCAACATGGGAAAGAACAAGAAAGCAGTCCACCTGGCCCTCAACTCCTGCTTCTTAATGTCTCTTTGCCCACCTGAAATCAAAAGGAAAAGGTCTCCCTCAAACTGCCCAAGCCCCGGGAGTAGCCGCTGTTCATGCAGGGGTTACACAGCACCATGGACAGAGTTACGAGCTGCCCACACCCTAATGGTGAGGCCTTATTCAACAGCCTGACACGGGAGAAACATAGGAGAGCCTTTTCTGTGACTGCAAAAGTTTCTTTGGTCTACTCTCTTCTTAGCTTCAACCACCAGGTAAGGACACTTTTGTTCAGGTGGCACTTTTATCAACACTGGAATCTTAAAGAGAGTTAAAACACTGGTGATCTGCCATGCTGTTTCTAGGTTTTTGGCATTTAATTGTTTTAATTATATAATGATTGGGGATTGCTTTACCATTCTTTGAACATCAGTAAGTCCCTGAAACTAGTTGCTCTGGTAAGCGGGAAAGTGGGATATAAAGTTTTAAGCAAGCAACCACTGAAGGGAAAGCTGCTGCTGGCACTGGTTCAACAAAAAGGCTGTGAAAAGGCTGGTGGGGCGGGGGGGGCAAGTGAGGAGGCGCTGGAAGCAAGGCCCACTTGTGGGTCCCAGCCCATTCCCCAGGAAATTTAAAATTGATTAACTTCCACACTTAGGCAAGTGGCTAAAGCTTACCAGCAAAGCTGAACAGACAATTTTTCCTGTTTGTTAGCAATCTTGTGCAAATGCATTAACTGCCTCTTATTTTCTGAGCTGCTGTGTCCATGTTTGAACTTACACGAGTGCCTATTCTGCACCCCTCTGATACGGCAAAGAAGCCCTTTCACAGGCAGCATCACAAACATCACAGTTGGTAGCTTTTTTACACAAGGAGAATGATCTACAGTTACTTTGACCTACTTGGACAGTGTCTTGTGTTCCAAGTCTGAAATAGTTCCTGTAACTCTAAACATCCCCCACTCTTCCCTCTCTATAGCCATTTAGAAAACCAAATGAGCAAGCAAGAGTGCCCTGCTGATGTCCCTGGCCAAACATCCAATCCAGCCTTGCAGAATGAGGAGAGAGGGATGCCTGCAGGCACGCTGGAATTTGACTGAGCCCACAAACTTCTTTCGCATTCCTGTTGCCACAAGAAATGCAACAGAAGGTTAGGCTGCATGTCCTACAATGGTGTTAGCTTTGTGACTATGCCAGGCTGAATCCGCTCACCTCATGATTCACCTTTTCAGGAGGGGAAACCTAAAATATTTCTCTATCCTCATTCAGTCTAATAAAGGAGCCTTATCTGGGTCTCAAGTGATACCTGACACTCTGCTGCATAACTGGTTGCCAAACACACTCTCTCTCTCTCTCTCTCTCTTTGCCCCAAGAACATACTTCTCTCTCCTGAGAGTATGCTTATGACCTCACTACTACCAAGTATCTCATATTCTTCACCTGCTTGATTCCCAAACAGGAATCCTTTGATTTTAATGTGTCTTGTTTTGATTATATGTAAGCCACTCTGGGGGGCACGGGTGGCACTGTGGGTTAAACCACAGAGCCTAGGGCTTGCCGATCAGAAGGTTGGTGGTTCGAATCTCCGCGACAGGGTGAGCTCCCGTTGCTCAGTCCCTGCTCCTGCCAACCTAGCAGCTTAGTCATGCTGGCCACATGACCTGGAAGCTGTACGCCGGCTCCCTCGGCCAATAAAGCGAGATGAGAGCCGCAACCTCAGTCACAACTAGACCTAATGGTCAGGGGTCCCTTTACCTTTACCTAAGCTGCTCTAGGAGCTTTGTTGGCTGAAGAGCAGGGTAGAAATGCTATAAATAAATCCTTAAATGCCCATTTAGCCAGAAAGCAGAATAGCTGCAGCAGTAGTCTAGCCCAACTTAGTTTGGAAAACCTGTGAATTTGCAACAGTGCCAGCTATTCAGAGTGCCTAAGAGCTTCTTGAGATGGCCTATCTTGAGCAGTCACCTGCACAAGACTCCTGGACTACATTTGGGAACTATTCTTCTATCTCAATGCCTGACGACAATGAATGCATAAATTAAAGATAGTATGATTGCCCAGGGTGGTGGAAATTGGCGGTTTCGGTGGTATTATTAATTTCAACAGCACTCTCCATTTTAGAGCTGTTATTAAGTTTCAGTTACAGGTAGGTAGCCGTGTTGGTCTGCCGTAGTCGAAACAAAATAATTCCTTCCAGTAGCACCTTAGAGACCAACTAAGTTTGTTATTGGTATGAGCTTTCATGTGCATGCACAATTCAAGCAGGGCCAGCCGTGTTGTGGAAGGATAATGACATTGCCTTGAGCTGATACGTCATCAGCAATGTTGGCTGCTCACTTCTCAAATGCCGTGTGCCTTTGTACGACATCTCTCTTTTTGGGTGTAAAAGTTGAACAATCAGCACTGGGAAGCCATGTATCTTTGGTGGATTGTAGCCAGGTTTTCCAATAATAGAAGCCACAGCTAGAGATAAGATATGCTTATCTGCCATCCTATGCAAATCCCACATTCAGAGGACTGCTGACAGGAGATATTTAGAGTGAACACAATTGCACAGTTGGAAGCAGTGCTGTTTGCTACCCATGTGGCCCTCTCTCTTACTGTTTCTCATGGTTGTGGGTAAGCAGCATTGTGCAGAGACACGTTTTCTTAAGAGTTATCTAGCAACACACACACCCAACCCCACCCCACCGGCCTCTTCCCAGCAGCTTTGCAGGAAGGAGGCAGGAAAGATAGCAGCATTCCCATAAGCATTAACATCCACAAACGTAGACAAGCAAACCCAGGGATCCCTGGAGAAGGGCAGCCTAATAGGATGCGAGCTTTGGACAGGCTCAAGGGAGGCCTGCTCAGTTTGCTCTAATCCCATTTCTAATGTAAGTGACAAATATGGTTCCCTCAGTACCATGGAAAGCTGCCCACGGGAACTTCAAAATGCCTTCCAGAGCAGAATTTGCTTGCTGTCATCTTGGACGTCTCAGAAAGGGGTGGTGCTTCATTACACTATCTCAATAAAAACACAACCATTGGAGAAGCAAGCGGGAACCCAAGGTGACACTATAGAGGCAGTGCCTATCATTGTCAAAGCTGCAGCTGAGCGGCAGCAGTTTTCTGTGACACAAGAGAACTTCAGAACACCTCCATATAGCATAAGAATTAGTTCTCCAAGACTTATGCTTTGGTCTCCAAAATATGATGGGTATGTCTCAGTCCTTTCAAAAGAATCACAAAGCTTAGCCCAGTTATTTCACCATCAGTGGTCCCATGTCTTTTGGGAGCATCTCAGGCACTTGAAACACATTTCTCCACTCCTGACTGCATCCTGAACATCCATCGTTTTATGAAATCCCACAGTGTCTCCTTGCTTTCCCCACCCAACACTTCTCCTCACAGAAGGGGAAGCTGAAACATTTCATCAGAAAGGAGAAAGAGAAAGGAGGGACCTAAACACTGGTGAATGGACCTGATTTCAGCATCCTCCTTTCCTAGAACAGACTGGGTCAGTGCATTTAGGGGAGGATTCCTCATCTCCCTTATGCACTCAGGCCTCTTCCCCTTGGTTGGAAGATCAGCAGCTTAGGGAAGTACAAAGGGAATTCAGACCACAAGCTATCAACTGACAAATCCTAATTTAAGACTACAATTAGCTTTCACATCTCCCTTCCAGGGACACAAATTATACAATTTCCTGTTTTCCCCATTGGCTACATCACTTACGTAGTAAATGAAGAAACAGCATCAGACAAAATGACAAGCAGTCAAATAATAACAACTCCACTCCCAGCTTTTCCCGTATCTAGCATCAGATAGCTTCCCTCTTCTATGGTAAGGACAAAGTTACAACTTCAGTCTTGCTCATATTTAGGTTTGGTCATGAAGCGTACCAACAAGTTTTAGCTAGAACTAGAAGTCTGTCTGAACAGTTGAGTCAAAGTGATTAATGCAAACTGTGTAATTACCCACAATACATCACAAAGGTTTTGCTGCCATCAGTCGGTTCAGGAATGAAGAGGCACCGAATGTGCTGCTTAAATCAAAGCTGCCATGGCCTCTGTGAATTAAACATCTGATTCAAGAATCCTCAGCATACACTTCTTGGAAACATATCATGATTATTCCTAGCCTTTTTGATACTATGCACAATCAAATCACTAAAATTGAAAAAAGCAGTAGGCTAAGCAAGCTAGAAACTGGCATGGAAATTATCCAAGCTTTTCTCCCAAAGTGGATGCAGATACTAAAAGATAATTCAATGCATTAGCCCCCAATTTAGGTAAAATATTCAGGGAAATTGGAGGTACTGAACATGTGGCCCTCCAGTTGCTGTTGGCCTTCAATTCTCATCCTCACCCGTGATCATGGTCGTGTTGGCTGGGGCTGATGGGAGTTGGGAGTCCAATTAATCTGGAGGGCCGCAGGTTAGCTGCCCCTAAGTATAAAGTATACCAAGTATCTCAACAGAAAAGCAAACTAAGCTCTTTGAACATTAAGCTCTTATATTAAATGCCTTCCCCCAACAATCTCTCACCTTTGGCATGGAATGTCCATGCACACCTAGAGTATTCCTGCAGCCGAATTCTCTCCTGCTGACCCAGAGAGCACACTTGGCTAAAGAACTGCCGCTCAATGTAAACATAGGCAGCAGGGATGGCACCCGCCACTCCCTTGGCCCCAAAGAACCCATTCACCTCTGGTGAGGCTAGGAGGATCTGGTAGTTGGCCCTGGTGCCCAGGATCAGGTCCATATAGGCTTGTGTGAGGTTGAAGTAGCCCGTGGTGAGATGTATGCTGGCACCCCGCTCTGCTTCCAACAGGAGAGTCTCCGTGACGATCTCATCTATCTGAATCCCAAAAGGTCTCATCTGTATGAGTGGATAAATCCACGTGTCCGGTTCAGGCTGCCTGTCAGTAGCTGCAGTTGTATCTTTGGACAATGGGATTCCTCCTTCTGCATGGTGGCTATGGAAAGTCTGAGTGTGGAGCAACTCCTGTCTGGTCCTTGCAGTGTTGATCACTTCCATCACTCTCCTATTTGCTGCTTCACAATAGGCCGTCTTGTCTCCTGAGGGCATGAATAAGTGATTTAATGGGGGACAACGCTGAACAGCATTACCTGTACATGTGCAAGGAAACTATAAAGAGATCAAAAGAATACCAGTATGACTAATGGAAGCTAGATCATCCCAGGACATTGAGAGAAAAACATATATCCAAAAAGGAGCCTGTATCCAAATGTCGGGGCATTCAGAGGAAAACATCTATCACAGAATAAGTCTATATCAGCAGTTGCGAATGCATTTCTTCCATATAAAGCATGGGCCACTTGGAGGTACTCTTTCCAGTTTAGAGGACTTCCTATTGACATCTGAGCAGTTTGCCAGCTGAACAGATGTCGACACTGGAGCCTCACAATCTGATTTTTTTCTACACTTTCTGCTCATTTCAATCCTATAGAGGCAAACTGCATGGGTTTTAGTTTGAGTTCAAGAACAGAACAAAAATTCATAGATCTGCAAGTATTTATTTAGATGGTTTATATACTGCCTTTTGTACAAGCCACAATTTGCAAGACAAAAAACAGATTAAAATATAGGCAACTACCAATTTACACGAGGGTTACATTCCAAGGCACCAAACATTTAAATGAAATTGTGTATATTTGAAAAACCATTGAAAAAGCTTGTAAACACCTCATTCTGCCCCTGCCCTGTTCTGCCCCTTTTGGTTACATTTGCAGGTCACTTTTGAGTTCGGCACAGTCACACATATATCAGAAGTGCTTAAAAAGGTCGGTGCCTGCACATAATATTAGAGTGGATCCTCTCAAATCAGACTGGAGGAACTCTTTGTCTACTGAGCAAGTCTGGAGCTGTGTAAAAAGTGGGAAGGCACAGGAAATCTCTTACTCAGGCCTGATCAGAGAAGCTGGAGGCATCTGCCTATAATGGATGGTTTCATCTATTTCCTCTCTGAATCAAGGTAAAGATGCTTCCCGCCCTTCTGCTTCTAAAGCCCATTGCTAAGACAGATGGAATATAAAGGCTCCCTTCACATATCCTCATCTGCTGCAGCATACATCAACAGACTTCTGCCACCCACCATAGAATGGCCACATTATACTCTGAAAACAAGAGGCTGGTTGTCGCATTATAGCTTGCCACAGATTTCTAATTAAGTTAATGTGTGCCCAACAGAAGAAATCTCAGGTTGAACTGAGGCATACTAGCAGTCTGTTACCAATAGCCACCCTCTCTTTGAAAATGTAAGAGCCAGCAGTTTTTTCAATCTGCCTCTAATACAAAGAGAGACAACAGGTCCCCTACAAGGCAGAGAGCGAAACAATGAAAACATGGTAGTCCTTCTATTAAGCAAAGGTGGAAGTAGTATCTCCTACAGCATTTCAAATTAACTTATTTCAAATTGATCTTCTGCACTGGGCACAAACTTGCCAAGCAATCCTATCCATGTTTACTCAGAAGCAAGTTCCAATGACTTCAGAGTCCATAGTCCTAAGTACGCATGCACAGGAGTGTGATGCTATAGTCTGCAGAGAGATTCCTATACCACCATTTTAAGATGGTCCTATGCTGCAGGGAGGACTTCCAGTATACCATTTAAGAGCAACATCAATTCCCCTCCCCATAATACACCCCTTCTTTTACTTGGTTGCTTAACATCAGCCTAAAGAAGTTGGGTAAAACTCAAAAGGTGGCTCGCTATTTTGTCATTTTAGTTAGTCTGAATAAAAAGATTACACCGTTACTGTTTGGATTTTATGACCTGCATTTTTCATCCATGGTGTTCTAATCCAGACCAACATTTATTTTAGTACTGTAGGACTGTAAAGAAATGGAAAGGCAGCAGGGGGCATGGCCAGTAATATACTTCTACAGTAATTCGGCATTGCCCACTTTAGGAACAGTAATAAAATACTCAGGCTTTTAATAAAGGCGTTGGTAGCTATCTAAACTATGATATTATGGCAAGGATACCCATTTGAAAAAAAGATCAACTCCTTCCAACCAGAGCCAGCTCTTCTGATGTGATTTGAGCATCTAGTCGCCAACCCAGTGGTCAGCAGAAGGTGAAAGAACCCTTCACTTTCAGGTTGAAGCAGCTACCAGTAATACTTGAGACAGTTCTAAGCAAATGTGTTCTTAGGAAGGCATGTCCCTCTTCCCTGGGTGCAAGGGTCAGGGGCAAATTCCTAGCTGAAGGTATTGTATAAAGGAAAGTGGAAGGACAAAGAACAAGAAAGAACATACACTTCCAGCTAGAAATGCTGAAACTAGAGCAAGTGTTAAAGCAATTACCATTCACTCAATGCCCAAACAGATGCCGTATGCATCTGTCACTTAACCAGCAGAGTTTATTGTGTGTGAATGATGAAAAAAGAGGGCCCTTGTGATTTAAAGGGCGTGGGGGAGAAAGTATAACAGGGGTCAGCAAACTTTTTCAGCCGTGAGCCAGTCCACTGTCCCTCAGACCTTGTGGACTATATTTTGAGGGGGGGGTGAATTCCTATGCCCCACAAATAACCCAGAGATGCATTTTAAATAAAAGCACACATTCTACTCATGTAAAAACACACTGATTCCCGGACCGTCCGCAGGCCAGATTCAGAAGGCAATTGGGCCACATCCAGCCCATGGGCCTTAGGTTGCCTACCCCTGAAGTAGAAGGAGGGCAAATATTCAAACGCCATCCAAAAGGCATGGTTTTTTGTCAGGCAACCTTTGTGGTGTGCTAATTAAGAAAACAGACACTGGAAGGCAGTCCCCCCCACATCTATTCCCATGGCATTTGTTTTTGTGAAACTCACCTGATCACAGAAATCTCAGCAACTGTGTTGCCAGGAAGATGTCTCAACAGTTGGCAGTGCTTGGAAAACCTCTCCCAAGGGAAGGTGACAACCCAGCATCTTAACACTTTATATTAAATTTGCTTTCTTCAGGTTGTAACAGAAGAAGAGTATTCCCCTGACAAATGTGCTATACAAAAAACACTTTCTCACTAAGAGTACATAATAATACCCAGCACATAAGCATCCATGCACAAACTCTTCTGCAAATACTGTACAACAATACTGGGAATTGTTTGCTTTATTAAAAAACAAAACCCTCACACCCATTGCAAATGTAAGGTTGCAAAACTACTCACAAGCATGGAATTCATCTAGCAATCAGAATGTCTAGCTCTACTTTTGCAATCCACAGGAAACTTCTAAACATCATGGTAACAGCACCGGGGCTACAAAGATTCCCCAAATCACAATGCTATCTATTGACACACCTTTTCCATCACTGTTAATCCCATTACTAGATATCATTACTAGATACTAGATAGATTGGGCTAAATGACTTCCTGACTCACGTAAGTGACATCCCTACCTGACCACACCAAAGACATGCATGTCCAGAGGTCATGCAAACAACACATCAAGTGGGGGGGGGCAGAGCTCCATGGTTTAGCTTAGGTTCAGTCTCCAGTGGAAAGGAAATCAGTGTTGTCTACTCGGTGTGGCAACAACTCTCCAAAGTCTATTCCAGCCCTGCTCCGAGTTCCCTTTCTTTTATTGAGAGATGTGAAAGTCTGAACCTTGGTCCTACTTTATGAAAGGCATACTAGGCTACAATCTCTCCCAAACATTCCTGTCCCCTTTGGAAATGAAAGGAGTCTGTTTGTACTTTGTTGCCTAGAGGTACACAAGATGAACTTCAGCTGGGCTCGTATAACTTCGGGTGCTGAGAGGGCATATAACACCAATTAAAATATGCCTCTGTCAAAACTGCTTACTAAATGGTCCTCTTACCTTGGTAAGGATGTACCATCCCATCCATCACTTGGACTGTATCATCTTGCTGTAACTGCAAGGACACATCCCCAACAGCATCTACTAGCTCCGTAAAGAAATCTGCAATCTCAGGAGAGTCTTGTAGGAGCACATAGCGGTCTTGACGATTGGTGAAATAAGAGTCACTCAAGTTAGCTCTGGAAAGGGAAAGGAGGGAGAATGCTAACAGCTAGCTGAGAACGACAACAGAAAAGTTATGTATAAACTCTATCCCATATACCTGGTACCGTCAAAAAATAGTGAATATCTATTGAACCATCACAGGAAGTTTCTATCTGTAGGCAGAAATACCCTCCCTCACCTACCTCCCTAATCCTGCTTAGTTGAAAGGGGAATAAATTCGTAAGATTCTGCAGAAGCAGAAACAGTGGCAATATTCCAGCAATGCTAAGGTGCGAGAGAGAATTATGTCACAATGTCTGCAGAACAAGCAGCAAGGTTTGCAGTACCTTAGTTGCTTTCCCTGTTGTTTCTAAAGATCACAATATTCATCTACATATCCCCATTATTAGGTTTGTTGCAACAAGGGACTTACCCGCTCAAGATCACATTATCATCAAAGAGATAGACCTTGATATGCTGCAACCCAATGGTCTCATTGAAACGTTCTGGGATTAGGAGTCTGAGAAGACCACGCAGATTAGGAGTGTGGAAGAGAGAGACACGGACTTGCTCTGGAAACCTCTGCAGGAGTGGAAGGAGCATGGTCCGAGAGTTCTTTCGGCCTGGGAGGGAAATGAAAATGGATTGCCAGCTTCAATAAAAGGACAGGATTTGCCACACTATGCGTATTTGAGTTTAAGCAAGCCGTTTCTTCAAGCCATATTTTATAGCAACATTCTTTGCAGCCCAAGTTCCACAATAGATACCGTATTTTTCGCTCTATAACACGCACCTGACCATAACACGCACATAGTTTTTAGAGGAGGAAAACAAGAAAAAAAAAATCTGAATGAAACAGTGGATGTATCATTTTTGTGCTTCATGTTGTGGCCACAGACATGTGATTTGACGGTGAGTTTGGGGTAGCCCAATGCAAAAATCCTGAGAATCCATGTGGATCCATGCTTTGTAACCATGTTTTTGCACCATTGCAGCCCCAGGCAACAGTGGGTGCGTGCTATTTTTTGTGCAGGCTGTAGCCATGGACATGTAATGTGATTTGATGGTGAATTTGGGGTGACCCAATGCAAAGATCCTGAGGATCCATGGGGATCCGTGCTTTGTAACCACATTTTAAGTGGGGAGGGAAGGAAAAACACAGAAGGGACAAGGAGCACGAGAGGGGTGTGCAGAGAAGCAGCTGGCTAACAATGCAGGAGAGGGGTTTAACGGGAGGGAGGAAAGGAAGGCAAAAGTTTTTCCCCACCCACCCACCCAAGCCAGCCCCCTCTCTCTCTCCCACCTGCATGTTTTCCGGCTGCCTGCGAGTCCCTAGAATGCTGGACGCAGCAGCAGCAGCACCAGAGCACAGAGAGGAGGAGGTGGTGGCTGTCCGCTGCGCTCCTAGCCGCCGGAACCTGAGCCGGGTGGGCTGGAGCCTGCGCGCAGTGTGACTACGAAGGAATTAGAAGGAAAGACGCGATCCTTTCTTTTCCCCTCTGCTTGCCAGGAGGGCAAGGGATTTCCCTGCTCTTTGTTGCGTTTGAGCAAACACAGCAACCAAAAACAGAAGAGGGTGGGCAGTAAGACCCTGAGGCAGAATGCAGGAAAGCAGCAGCTTCCTCTCTGCAGCTTTCCCTCCTCCTCACGATCTGATTTTATGCCTGATTTTTGCTCCTGCACTCGGGCCAGTCGGCTCCAAGGACCACACATTCGCTCAATAACACGCACAGACATTTCCCCTTACTTTTTAGGAGAAAAAATGTGAGTGTTATAGAGAGAAAAATACGGTAATTACTGATTATCAGGATTGGTGTGTACATAGGAGCCAACTCCAGGGGCACCAACAAATGAATGAGCAAAGCTGGAGAGAGGGAGCCAGCCAGCCTCTCTGGCGGTGCCTCCAAGAGAGAAGCAGTTCAGCTCCACAGCCAGCAAGTCACCATTTTCCTGCACGCAGTCCATGTGATGTCTCATGCACTACGTGCAGGCGTGTGCATGTGATGTCACACATCCACATTACGGCAGCGGACACCCACAATCCTGAGGATGAGATGGCACCCCTGGGTATGTACATGTTCCCCTGTGGCTGCAGTGATGCTAGCTCAGAGAATTGGAGGTTTTGTGCTTTCCATATTGCCACCAACTTTGGCAAGATGAAACCTAATTAGGAGAAAGAATGGAATACCAAGATTCACTCTTAGCTAACACACAAGCTAGCTGGCTGCATCAGCTCCATAATACTCAGAGCAGACCCACTAAAATCAATGAAGTTAGTAATGACTAACATCATCAAAAATATTTTGCCAAAATGTAACAGAAGAAAAAAATTGGACCGTTTTACTTGGATGTAAGTGAAATTGCTTATATTGGGAACACCATCGAAAAATCCTGCAAACACTCTCCAAACTTCTGAAAACCCTTGAAAAACCCTTAAATCCACCAAACTCCACCACAATCACTCCCTCCAATTCTCCTTACTCCAACTCCACTTCTCCACAGGCTTCAATGGTCAGTGCAAGGACTTTCAAAGGCTCATGGGATTGGTAGGTGCCGTTTTTGCCCTTTTTCTAGTTACTTTCAGGTTTGCAGTGATGCACACATGCACAGTTGTGCACATACTGAATGTGCGTAAAATGGCCATTGCCTGTAGAGTCTTGGTGTGAAAATCTGCAGATTAAGACTACTGAAATCCTCTAAATTTGAAGAGGTTATAAACATAGTTCTTTAGAGCTGAGATGTCCAGCCTGCCTAAACAGCCGAGCCCAGCTAACACGAGAAGCAATTGTGACCAAGCAACACACACTTACCCCGAGATCCCCTTGTGTAGTCTAAGAGAATGGACACTCTTAAGTTGGAAGGCCCACATTCCTGCAATGACCTTTCCAAAGCCACTTCAATGCAATCCACCTGAGGACAATATAAGACCAAAATTTATATACAGGGAAGATCCAATTTTATGAGCACACACTATTCCTAAGCCTTCATTGTTTTCCCTAATTGGTACAGCTATCACTGCTAGGCATCTGCCTATTCACCCACGCAAAAGGAGGACGAAATTAATAGTTCCCATCACTGCAGATTGTATTTATTCTCCCATCACAGGAATGTTAACACTGTGCAAACAAAGATTAAAACAGTCACAAGACAGAGAGAACACAATTTAGGGCCCTTCATCTATTTAACAGTTTAGGGCTCTCATTGTAGACTATCATTAAGTTATTTCTTCCAAAGGCTCCTCATTAGTCCAAAGGCAGGCTGCAGAAAAGTTGTCATTGTAGGATAGAATAATGTAGCAAAGATGAAAAAAGAATGTGTGAATAGACCAGTTCTTACAGCAGATATATATGGCACACTGGCATGCCTGTCATCAATGTCAAGATGTTTTGCCTTTATTTTTATAGGCTGACAGATCTACCATGAAAAGCCCACAGGACAAAGATGGCAGAGATGAAAGAAGGGAAGGTGAAAGGTAGAGATCTGTGAATTAGGGAGTTAGAAAAAGGAGGCTATGCACAACATTGAAGAAGAGCTATAGAGGACATCTCTTAACCGATTTTTTCTCAGATATCTGTGGCCTGCTCTCTCCAGCTCAAACACTTACTAATTCCTGTTCCAGAGGTCCTGTTCCAAGGTAGAGTGAAGCCAAAACCACTCGCCGCTTGGCCGTCTTTATCTGTCCCTGAGAGAGAGAAAAGTTTAGATTCACTGATTTGTCTGTCATGTGAAGCCCTCAAGTTCCTCCCAAAGTCCACTCAATCCAGTACTTAAAAGTGAAAAACTCAGCTTTATCTATCAGTATGTCTCTTCTTTTTTGTATCAAAGTGAGCACACAAAATTCTTACAGCATGCCTCATTGTATTTTAGGAGAAATATCTCTTGATCAGAGTGGACAAGGCAGCATTTCTATTGCTTTCACTTGACAGGTCCAAGACCTAACGTATGTAGCTGCCTCATACTG
This sequence comes from Podarcis tiliguerta, assembly GCF_965153285.1. Lineage (NCBI taxonomy): Eukaryota > Metazoa > Chordata > Lepidosauria > Squamata > Lacertidae > Podarcis > Podarcis tiliguerta. Next base: position 92,081,715 of record NC_139535.1, on the reverse strand, counting down.
AGCCAGACTATAAAGCTACTACTATTTACTATGAATGGCAATGGCTCTCCAAGTTTTTAGAAAAGGGTCTTTTCCCAATCCTGCTACTTTAACTTTTTTTTTTTTTTTTTACAAATGACAGGAATTGAACCAAGTGCCTTAAAACAGCCAAGCCAAGCCTCTCCTGCCTCACCATAGCTAAGGGGGAAAGGACATAATACTTGGTCAAATGAATTTTTCTCCCCACACTTAGTTTCTTAAGATCCAATACAGAGGAAAGTCATACAGGCTCAGTCACTAAGACTTACTGGATAAGGAATGATAAAGCACTGTGATCAATAAGCTTGAAAAAAACTCTTTTAGGATGCTGCAGAGTACAACTCGGTACTTCTGAAATTTTGGCTTGTCATTTTTTAACACAATAAATGGCACAATAAATGGCAAACAGAAAAAAAAAGCCCTGCCAGTCTACTCTTGCATTCTGTTTTCACAGTGGCCAGAAAGAATATGGCAAACCTGCATGCAGGACTTGAAAGCAATAATGGATGAAGAAAATGTATTTTGACATTGACGCTCTGTTGACACCCCTATTCCCAAAGTTACACGCTGGAGACATGCCAAATCACCTTCATAAGTTCGTAGAATTCGGTCGGAGAGGAAAGCACCTTAACATGGGAACTGGCAATTCCAAACTCTGGGACGAGGTTTCGGATCCACTGAAATCTATGGGATCCCTCAGGGCAGAGGCAGCAAGGTGGGGCTGTTAGCTGAGGAATAGTAGGAGAGAGCAGCGGGGCCAACAGCAGCCATGATGATCTAATAAGGAGAAAGAAGTGGGTTGAGTTGCATACATTAAATTTTATCCTCCTTTATATTGCCTCCAGGTGTGTGAGCAAGGGGGTAGTCAAGCCCGAAGCATTACACATCTGCCTTTCACCTCCATTACTCACAGCTGGGCAATTTTTGCCAAGAAGGGGAACAGCAGGCTGTAGACAAAGGAAGGAAGGCAGACCTGAGCTGTATGTTAATAACTTCCTTTCAAGGCTAAAGAAGAGGCTCTGCGGACAGTAGTAAAGCTGACCCACAAGTGTGTAACAGCAACAGAATGCTCTGTAAAAAGACAGTGACCAGAGTAGCAATACCCAAGGTGACAGACTGCAGTGATCCCTTCATGTTTCAGCTCTTGAAATAGCAATACTATAGTCCTATTCAGCCTTTCACAGGGTTATACAGTGGTACATCGGGTTAAGAACTTAATTCGTTTTGGAGGTCCATTCCTAACCTGAAACTGTTCTTAACCTGAAGCACCACTTTAGCTAATGGGGCCTCACGCTGCCATTGCACCGCCGCCGCGCAATTTCTGTTCTCATCCTGAAGCAAATTTCATAACCCAAGATACTATTTCTGGGTTAGCTGAGTCTTTACCTGAAGCGTCTGTAACCTGAAGCGTCTATAAGCCGAGGTATCACTGTATGCAACTGAGCAATTGCATTCACTGAACTTTCGCAAGTGCAATAGCTTTCACAAGGAAACTTCCACTCCCTCCCCTCCATGAACCCAAATTTGCTGTGGAGTTCCTCTCTATCCCCACCTCACCAGCAGATATTGGTGCAGTGCAAGGGGTACAGGGGGGAGGGGGAGGGGGAGGAGGGGGAGTTCTGTTGCACTTGCAAAAGTTGCTCTGCTTGCACAATGACCTAGGGCCCATCTGCACAGTACATTTAAAGCAGCGTCATACCAGAATCCTCGGAACAAATGGAGTTGTTAGGAAACCCTCTTCTGCTCACGGAGCCACAATTTCCAAAGTTCTCTGGAAAGTAGGATTGCTCGGAACTGTAGCTCTGTGAGGAAAAGATGGAACACCTAACAACTCCCAGCACCCTTAACAAACTACAGTTCCCAGGACTCTTTGGGGAAAGCTGTGACTGTTTAAAGTGGTATGATGCTGCTTTACATTTATCATGCAGATGGTGCCTTAGCTGGATTCAACCTTTAAATTATAGCTATACAGAGTGCATGCGCTAGCAGCACCTCTCTACACCCCCCCCCCAAACCTTCCTGTGTTGAATGGGAAATCTAAAGGGGAAATCTAAATGTGTTTAGCTGAACATGGTTACAGTTTTCCCTGCAACTGGGAACCCTGATTGTGGGGAAGACTGGAAGTCAATTCAACCAAACACCAAATGCACTTAGAATCCCCCTTTAGACCTTCTCACTCAACAAAGAAATGTCAGAAGCGGCTGGTCAGCATGTGTGTTCCTTCTACGGATATAATTTAAGAACATCTGAATAGGGCTATTCTTTTGGTGTACTTCAATTTCAACTGATTGTTTATATTGTACCCTAGTTATCTTTACTGCATAAATATGGTTTCATTTTCATCTAGGAAGTTTGAGCTTCTCTCTGGTATTTATTCCAAAAAGACCACATGTAGGAGATCACAACATAATCCTTGGTGGAAATAGATCCACTATTAGAAAACTACTACAAGCTACAACACAACAAACATCAAAGCTGGAGGCAGGGAAGAAATGTGCCAGCATCCGGTTTCAAGGCCCTGGCATTATTACAGCCGTGGCTTGTATTTTGAGAAGGATACAGAGACAAACCAAAAAAGACAGTTGAGCTCAGAGGAAATAACATGTTTAGCAATGGACTCCTCTGGGAGGAAGGGCAGGATATAAATTTAATAAATAATTTTTAAAATAAATAACGTTAACTAACTGTACATTAGCAAACCATTTCCTAACAGAGACACCATCCTCTCAGTATATCAGCTTATGAGCAGCTGAATCCCACACTGCTCCATCAATGTGATCTGCTTCAACGTGCATGACCTTTACCAGAACTTTATGAGGAACTCAGGGTTATGAGGAACTCTTGGTCCAAAGCTCAAGTGACCACAGATTCCAGGAAGATGATTTCACTTATTTACTTCATGATAAAACACTGAATCTTCACAAGGTTTGCATGCATCCTTGCACAAAAAACCCCCAGACAGTTTGCCATTGCATTTCCCAGAAAGCCCACCGGTTTGTCACTGCCTATTCATCACAATGGAGATCTGACTCAGAGTGTGGAAGAATTCCTAGCAATTTCGTTTTTCAACAGTTTGTGAGGACTGGGCATTGCTTTGGCAATACTGCGTTACAGTAATCTGGAGGGAAAGTTTCTATTCTCCTTAAACTGAAAAGGAGAACTTTAAGAAATACTTCCCTTGTCCTGTCTGTGAACAGGCAACTGAAGAGCAGCAAACTAGCAAGGTGACACTGGTTTATCTACCTGTATTTATTAAACATAAAGCACATTCAAATGCCTTTTCAAACGCCCAAAACAACTTGATAAGGAACATGGTTTTGGTGCATTGTGGGAATCCACCCTCCCTCCCTTTTATCAACATCATGGCTACACTTAAATGCATGTGCACAGAAACAATATCAACACAATTTGTGCTTGTCCACTTATATAACATGATCAACAATATATTCTCTCAGTGATCCCTAACAGTATCTTGCAATTTCCTTCTGCAAAGGGGGTGGGGGGCGAGAGAGCATCACACCTCTCAAACACAGACTTTATTCTAATACAAGCAGAGCAGGACAATACACAGGGCCTAGGGATCTTTAATCCGCTTTATCTTCGTGAATAGAGTTAAGACCACCCTGCGGCTTGTGTTTTGCTGATGAGCACATCTCCCATTTTGAGAAATTTATGCAGATAGCTAAGAGTTCAAAGATGTCTTCTTTCAACACATGCAGGAGACCACACACAGCAGAGCTTCTTATTTCATTTCCACAGAACAGAATGCTATCTTGCAATCACCTTTTAAAGCTTTCTCAATAGTCAAGAATCATCCAAAATTGAAATGCAGAATGGGAAGATACTGTTCCAAGTCCAAAAAGGGGAACTGTCTGGAAGCACACACGGATCTCTTCTTTATATTTCAGAGCTTTTAATAACTGCCTTTTCAACCCAACTACCCACTCCTCCCAGTAATTAAAATTTCTCTGGGGACTTACAGTAAGTGTCAAAATCATAAAACTATAAAACACTGAACAAGCAACTAGCAACAGAGAATAAAATCACTACAGAAAACTTAACAGCACCAGAAATTCCACAGATCTTAGAACTTCAATAAATATCTTTAGTCAGTAAAAGATTTAAGATTGGTGTGACATCCAAGTCAGTGCAACTGAAATCATTGTGTTGTATCTAAGAAGGTTGCCCCCTTAACAAAGGAACTTCTTTCTGCCTGTGCAGTAGCTCTTCCTCTCCAACTCTTCTCCATGCATGCCCACCCCCAATTTGCTCCCAAGTATTGCAGGAATCCAAGAACAGATTTTGGGGATGGGGTGCAGGAAGAGGAAGGCAAGAGGAAGTCCTATTGCACAGGTGGAAGTCCATGCAAAGGGGATGACTTTGTTGGATACAACCCACTGGACTCAAGTTACTTAAGTCCGTTGATTTCAATGGGTTGACTCTATGACTAGCATTGATCATGCCCAACAGAGATTACAAAGGCTGGGAAAATACCTGGTCTGAAGGCACAAGACCTCATCACATCGCTGAAGCTAAGTAAATCTGGATCTGGTCAGTGCCTGGGTGGAAGCCACGCATAGAGGTTTTATTTACAATTAAGCTGGCTACAAATTATGTTAAATAAATACACACTGCCTTGAATAAATTATAAATGTAAGAAAAGAAAAGAAAGATCTTCGGCAGGCACAGCAAATATGTCGTTGTGAGACAAGCCTCTCAAGTGAGGAGTGTTCCATAATGAGGGTGCCACAAAACATACTGTAGTGGAATTAGGGTGATTAAACAGGGCAACTATTTCTGCTAAAATAGATAAACTTAAAGACTCGGTTTACATCTTACACAAAACCATACCATGGCTTAATGCAAATGTGCAGGTTCCTGGAGAGGAAACTGTGACCACTTTGTTCTTCCTCCAGCCCTGCTGCTGCTGCACTGCTGTGAGCTTAACCATGGTATGGCTCAGTACGCCATCCAAACCAGGCTCATAATTTGTCTTACTCGAGTCAAATTACAACCTGTACACTTAGAACAAACCTTTGTTACAACTCTGTCTGGAGCAAGACAAAAGATAAGCCCAGTATCACACTGAGACAAACCATGGCTTAGCTCACAGCAGCAGGACCAGATGAATAGCAAAGCAGCCAGTGTTCAAAACTCCCATTGTTTTAGACGCATTTTGCAACAGGAATTACATTAGCGTGAGCAGTTTCTGAGCTCTGGGAGCAGTACTGGGCCTACGATTTCAGTTTAAAACTGCAGAGTGGAAGGAAAGGAGCTTTTCTGCCTCCCCATTTCCAGCTACTCTCTGAAGACTGGAGAAGAGACCCTCTTATGAATATTAGGGGGGCAGGCAGGGGAAAATGTGAAAAATGTATTCTTGTGCCTTGGCATTCCGTTGTTGTGCCCAGAACCAAGATGCCATTTAGCTCATGGCTTTCCTATCTCAGTTTCTAACACTGAAAGCAGCAGCATAGTTTCTACAAGCTATGGGTTTGATTTAGTGCATTATGCGAACTGAGCCAAAGCAACTGAAAGTGGGCTACCTAAAAAAATAAATGCCACCTGTAGACCAAATATTGAGCCTCCATGGCTCAACCATGAAGTGGTAATGCAGTTCTTTAAATAAAACAGCTAGCTGATCCCATATTATCAACCTGGTGGGCTAATCCAGAAAGCAATTCTTTAGCCAGCATAAATGCAGTATCAAAATTACCTAGGGAGGGGGAAAGAATTGAATAAGGGGTGTCTGTCTATCGCTTGAATTTGAAGTATCTGCTATTTATAAATCTGGGGGTTTTGGAAGATCTATTTTTAGGAAGTGGGTCTTTGACTAATATCGCGACAAAGTGAGCTCAAGTACCACAATTCTTGTTAAACCTCAGCTTCTTCGGCAGACAGGAGAAGAAAGATTGCATGATATCTCAGTGTGCATCACCCACACAGAAGCCACAACATAGTGGCTTTTGCCAACAGCTCTTGATTCACTGGAATGCCTGAGTCTATATTACTGTATTTCTGCATAGGCTGTGACTGAATCTGGGAAACTAGTTTTATTGTTAACATTCTGATGCAATGAACAATAAAGGCTTGAGGGTAACTTCCTTAAAGTAAGAAGGCTGGGTGTGAACATGTGGCCTGAGACTTTTGCTTTCCCTTGTTTTAACTGAGTCATGCTTACTGGATGCTACAAATAGTTTGAGTGTTCACCTTTTCCTCTTTCCCACAATTGCGTGGAAAACAGCTCAGATCAAAGAGCAAGCTGCTTCTAAAAGAAATATACTAATTGTCATTACAAAAAAGTGCTATTGAAAGCAAACGAAACCCTAGGAGTAAGATGCTAATTTACTCAAAACCCTGGCAGTAGTACCATCTATTCAACAAAACACAAAAATGACCTCATGTGGGTACATTTCCATATCCTGTGTTCCTGAAGATGATGAATAACCAAACGGTTGCTACATGACTGAAGTGTAGCATATACCTTCAGCACAAAACACAATCATATTTTTTAGCTGATTTATATAGCACCTTTTAGAAAACAACTGCCCCCTTTAACGTAGTGTACAAACTTGCATAAATTACAACCATTCAATTAAAACTACATTAAACTTCCTTAAAAGTGAAGAACAGCAGTAACATGATTCTCAGAGGTAAATATGTTTAACCCATGTAACAATTTTATCCCCCTGAAGACAAGGAGATGCATATAACCTAAAATTCTATATTGCCATATCCTTGTGTCTAGGGGGGCATAACATGGCTATAGACAATACAACCTAGAATTCTGTGATGAAATGCAAACCTTTTCAGACTAAATTGTACACATTTTAATAAATTACTTTAATTCAAATACTTTAACTTGGTTGCAAAATAAAGCTTTCATGTGGTGTTAAGATAGGGACGGGGTGGTGCTGTGGGTTAAACCACAGAGCCTAGGACTTGCTGATCAGAATGTTGGCAGTTTGAATCCCCGCAACGGGGTGAGCTCCCGTTGCTCGGTCCCTGCTCCTGCCAACCTAGCAATTAGAAAGCATGTCAAAGTGCAAGTAGATAAATAAGTACCGCTCCAGCGGGAAGGTAAACAGCATTTCCATGCGCTGCTCTGGTTTGCCAGAAGCAGCTTAGTCATGCTGGCCACATGAGCCGGAAGCTGTATGCTGGGTCCCTCGGCCAATAAAGCGAGATGAGCGCCGCAACCCCAGAGTCGGTCACGACTGGACCTAATGGTCAGGGGTCCCTTTACCTTTATGGTGTTAAGTGTTAGAAAGCAAATAAGGTACTGTATATTTAATTTGATGATTTAGAGAGAGAGGGCTGGGGTAAAAGAGCTACCTGGGGTTAAGAAGTCTATACCCACACCTGTGCAATACTCAACCATTTTGTATTTTCTCCACACAACCAGGAGGACAAGACATTTACTTATTCCCACGAAAGCCACTGGAAACTGTGTTAGAGATACAGATTCTGCAGATATGCTGTACAGATTTCAAGGCCTCCTGGGCCTCCTTGCTCAACAGACCACACTTAATCTATCCAACCGCTTTTCTAGCTATTGATTATTTATGGAAATTGGCAACAAAATAATTACTTGGGAGCCATCCAAAGGTTTGGGAGAGGGGCCAAGAGAGGACGTTTTCCAACAGAGAAATCATTGTTAATCGTTTAGGAATATATATTTTAAAAAGAAAAGATTTGTTTTGAGTACAGTATGCTTTACTGTACACAGATGAGCTGGCGTGAAGAGAAAAACTAGTCTAAGAACATCTGCTGAGAAAACAAAGAAATTATGCTAATCCAACATACTTCCTGTAACCCAAGCTGCAAGTAGTTTTTCCCAGATAATGCAAGACTCACCATAAACAAATACTATTCAGAAGCTTTCCTTCTCATATGCTAAAAAAAAACCGGAACTTGTTCATTATATGCAAAGCATTTTGTACCATGCACACATTATGTTTTGTCCTTTAAGGAACCTGGCAAGTTAAGCCGCTGTTCCCATTATGCTGCTAAAATGGAGGATAACACACTGCAGCATTTTGCATTTGGCCCAGGATTTCCAAATTCCACAGTCACGCCTCTAGACCACAATACTAATTAGAAAAGTTTGACTGAATCTTGAAGATGCTAAAGCATTACACTGATTCAAAAAACTATTACAAATGAAAACATGATGAAACGCTGGGGCATTTCATGGGCAATCAAAGAAAATTCAATCTTCTCTTTTTTCTTCTTCACCATCTAAATTTTATGCTGACAAGTTTAGTTTCTTGAGAAGGGGCAATTGTACAAAAGACTGACTTTATTTCCGAGAATCTCTTTCATGTCTGGCATATGTGCATTATTGTTTTAATTGTTAGACACCATGGGAACCCTTGGGGCTGGAGACCAGCATATAAATGCTTGCAGCATTTAATGCTGCATCTCCAAAGCAAACATCTACAGTCTTTGCTTGCTATGTGAATTCTGGGAAAGTTCTGTAATTCAATACCCTGGACAAAAAGCACCTGCTTTATGCGAAAACACCGGCAGAAATTTGTTTCTCCTGACCCTGCCACCTGAGCAGAGCAGCAATAATCAGCAGGAAGAGGTTAATATTTTCCTTGAGATTTCAGTTGTTTTTGTAGCTTTAAATCATCATACAAGATGTATGCACTCTTATGTATACATGGATGTTCCACATAGATTTGCTTTCTTACTGCTAGTAAAATGAAGGACAGGAACGTAAGGTAGGATTCACATAATGAACCCTATCAGCAGAAGCATGGTCTTCTGCTTAAACAACAGGGCTTTCTCCTCCCTCCCCCCTCCAAAATTGGCTCAGGGCAAGAGATCCCCCAGAACAAAGGGGGTGGGTTGAATCGTTCCATCTGACAAATTGATATGATTATGCCAACGGAACATTGAACATAGCACAGTTTTGAATTCCATCCTTAGCTTCTTTGTAGTCGATGTTTACTGAGTCAAAAGATATTACAAATTTTAACATGAACCTTAATGAACTTCAAATGGGTACAGTTGCTGGATTACAGGAATAGCATAGCATGCAATTTTTAAAAATACCAAGCCTTGATTACTTATAATATAAAATAATTTATTAATTGTACCCTGCCCATCTGACTGAGTTGCCCCAGCCACTCTGGATGGCTTCCAACAGAAGGAAGAAATCTGTTGCTAACCCACGGGCAAAAAAATCACATGTAGGAAAGCACATTCCAGGTAGTGTTACCATGTTTAAATGGCCATATCCATGTGATACTCATAAGGTGTGGATTGGCATCCACTACAGTTTCATCTTCATATACCTGAAGGAGTGTCTCCACATTCTTTTGCTGGTTCCCTCACTGGAGGTTACAGGAAACCAGGCAGAAGGCCGCCCAGCACTGTGGAATGCCCTGCCATCAGATGTCAGAGAGATAAACAATTATCTGAAGGCAGTCCTGTATCAGGAAGTTTTTCATGTCTGATATTTTGTTCTGTTGTTATATTTCCTCCTTGTGTTCACCTTCACAATCGTGTTTCTCTAACTTGGGTCTACAGCTGTTGTTGGACTACAATTCCCATCATCCCTGACCACTGGTCCTGCTAGCTAGGGATGATCAGAGTTGTAGTTCAAACAACTGCTGGAGACCCAAGTTTGTGAAACATTGCTTTACTGTTTCATGTGACATGATGGGCATCTCATCCACGTGCATCCACTGTTATTTTTGTTCTCTATTTACCATCAACAGATAATGCTAGCCTTCCTAATTATGAAACAGTAAGTTGGATGCTTACTAATTCTCTCTATTGTTACGGGATTTTGAATTACTGTGACGGGATTTTGAACGCAGCCTTAGGCTAAGTAACACAGAGTTCCAGTAACTGTGGGAAAATGGCCCATGGGAGGGTATGTCACAGTGACACAACATTGCCCTCACTCGTCTCTGCAACTAGTCTCCAGTCACTTCATCGTGGGAAAGGGAATTCATGATAATGAGAGAGTTTAATTTCAGGAATGCGCTCCAAAGTCTCGTCAGTTTCATCACCTGCTCTTTGAATTCTTTGCAAACTATTCTGGGCTTCTTTGGGAGGCAGGGTAGGATATAAATCTAATAAAATTAATTATCAGAACGTGGGCCAAATGTTGCACAGACAACCACTGCTGTTTTATACCGATCATTACACATAAAAACAATTAAAGATTCTTTATCAAATTTTATCACTTTTTATCAAAGCACAAGCTTTCAGGGACCCAAGCTCACTTCATCAGATGAATGAGGTCTTAGTTGGCAGTTACAGTATCTAAAGGAGAAGATTATTTAGTGAGAGTTGAATGGCAACAAGATGCAAAAATTACAGTGACAATTAGAGCTTAAATATATGTTACACAGGAACATATTTTATATTCTGCAAGAGCAGATTGCTGATAATTGCTTGGACTACTGTATTCACACCTCTAGGCAGAGAACCATGAGCAAGAATCAGTCATAGACAGGACAGATATCCAACAAATGGATATGTATTGTGATAAAAATTCTTTGTTTCATTTTAACAAACAAGCAACGGCATTGAACTTATTGATGATTTGCAACTCAACAGTTTCACTTGTTTCAAGCTGCATTCTTCCTTTGAAGTGCCTATGTTCTAGAAAGGACACTTTTAAGGTCAGTTACAGAATGTCCTGGGAGGCTGCAATGTTCTCACACTGATTTATTTCAGATGGCAATTTTCCTCAGGACACTCTGTAACTGACTTTAAGGTGGTCATTCTGGAACAGCAAAACTAAAGGCAACTGTTTAAAAGATATAAATGAGTGCACCTAGTGGACATATGAAAATGGGTATGGGTTTACCACACTGAAAAATACGGTAAATGGTGTTTAGAGATCAAAACTCAAGCTCTAAGACTTGGGGAGTGTTGGGGGGGGGGGACAAACAAAATGTCTGACGAGCAATTCTAAAAAATGTAGTTGAAAAAATATATAACATTAGTTCTGAGAGAATTCCTGAAAATAGGAGACAGACACCAAAAACACACATGGCTCCATTATAGCATCCTGTTATTGAAAATCACCCTTAATGAAAAGCTCTGTGGAAGTTTTCACACCTAGTGTGACCCTATGTCATAGTCAGTCAGTCAAGTTTATTGCTTATAGCCAAAGGCTGCTGCAATGTAAGTCATTGTCTCATGGCCAAATGAGATGCCCTAGCCTGCTGTTTCCTCCATTAACCAGTAAAAAACAGTAGCATATCACTCCCACAGAATATATTCTCTCACAAATATATGTTAATCATATATTATTAACCTTATCAATTTGATAACCCATGTTTGGAGCAACTATATAACTATATAAGCTCTTTTCAGGAATTCTGCAAATTACAATAGGGTGGGGGGGAGGTTCTAACAAGAAAAAGCACACTAGTTACAATCTCCTCCATACTACTTCTTATTGCCTTCCATAGTTCTTGAAAAGGGCAAATAGCCTTGACATTCCTTAGGATCTATTATATACTATATGTTATGTATCATCTTACCCTGTGCTTTTGTTTAAAAAATGTTTAGGGGTACTCTCATTTTCTCAAGAAAATCAGCATTTTATAGTCCAAATCGGGGGAAATAAATACAGTAAATGGACAAAAGTATAAAGATGTTTAGGTGTACACGCCCTGCGTCCGTCCCCCTGAAAAAAAGCAGTGATTTTACCTGAAAATGAACATGTAAGAGAAATCCAGAGTTGAATTTAGCCACAGATCAGGGGAAACTGTTTCTAGTTAGTTACAGGATGCTAGTAAATTTGACATATGAAAGAGAACAACCGATACCAGAGATGCAAAACAGAGAAAACGTTGATTCACAAGCATTACTATTTTGGTTGCCCCAAACTGTCTGAAACAGATAAAGGTAAGTTTCTGGTATATTGTTAAGTAAATGAGTGAAGAGTGGGTTGATAGTAATGAACTTGCCAAAAACGATGTCTCATTCTTCCAAAGTAAATTCCTGAGAGAAGTTATGTCATAGCACCAAATTCATTATTTCACACTGAACCCATTACATCTGCAGCTGACAGTTATGTGAAGTTTGAGAGCATTACTATATTTTTATTATTTATATATGCTTTTGCACAGAAACAAAAAAAGCAGCCAAACTTTCGCAGTAACCTAACAACCAAATGAGCGCTCCAGCTGTGCTTCTCCAGTCCTTCACTTTTGCATTTTTAAGGTTTACGAAGAAAATAAAAAGCCTGCTGCCAGATGGCTACAGAAAGAGCAGAAAGCCCGAGGGGACCTTTCCAAGTAGCTGACATAAAAAAGATTGCAGTACAAGAAGAAAATCATAAAACAAGTGGAGAATAAGCTGCCTTGGGACATAAATATAGTTGAAACGCTAATATGTCAAAAATGAGCAAAATAAGCACTGGATTCATTGATCAAGAAAAGTCAAATAAACATGGCTACTTACATGCAGGAGCAAGGTTTAATTTTGCAGCCCAACTCTGAAACTAATGCCAATCAATCTCAAAAATCACTTCTTTTATATTAAATATTTTTTAACTTAAAAAAAAAAAAGGTTATAAGGATTTGATGACAATATAAATAGTTATATACAATTATAAATCAAAACCACTAGTTCTATGTAGCCAGTCTCACACACACACTGTAGCCCCCATCTTAAATCTCCCTCCAACCACACCTCACACAATCTTTCAGCCTTACTGACGGACCTTTGTCATAGCCAGAAGACAGTAAATCAGCCACTCACACCTTGTATTACTGCTAAACCTTTTTTTGCCAATAAGCAGAGACACCTCCCAGCTCCATGCGCTATTCAAAGCACGTGTCTGTAATCAGAGACATTACCAAGATCCTGAAACTTGGAAATATGAGTCGCCGGGGCTCACAGTGCTTGCCTCAAATACAAGGAGTATATTTTTACCCTTAAACCCTCCTCAAGTTCAAACTATACTCCAACCCAGAGACAATGTCCTAGTCTACTACCCAGCCATTCCCCATCTACACCCCACAGCTGATGCTCAAGTTACAAGCAGAAGTTATTCCCTTCTTCTTTCACCAGGCAAAATTACCTGTGGCAAAGGTAGTTTCCCCAAAGGCTACCACAGTATCAGTAGTTTATTGAGAAAACTACAAATCTGGAGAGCTGAAACAGCAAGGAAATGCTATTCTTGCTGTTTCTTCCCAGCTTGCCACCAGCACCACAGCATTAGCTAGTTGAGGAGGGAGAGAAGAGAGAGTAGCAGAAGAGTATTTGGTGATATCAGAAATACGCCAAACCATTTCCCAATGGGGGCAGACAAATATAGCTTCACTTATTTCCAAGTCAATTCAAGTGTGATAGGCAGCTTGCCAAGCGCTACAATATCAAAATGGATGTTGGGCTAGATCAGGGGTAGGCAACCTAAGGTCCGTGGGCCGGATGAAGCCCAATCGCCTTCTAAATCTGGCCCACGTACGGTCCGGGAATCAGCGTGTTTTTACATGAGTAGAATGTGTCCTTTTATTTAAAATGCATCTCTGGGTTATTTGTGGGGCATAGGAATTCATTCATTCATTTATTTATTTTTTCAAAATATAGTCCAGCCTACCACATTGTCTTAGGGACGGTGGACCACCCCACGGCTGAGAAAGGTTGCTGACCCCTAGGCTTGATGCATCAATAGTCTGATTCAATAAAAGGAAACTCTTTGTAAATGTCAGAATCTTTCACAGCTGTATAACAAGGTTGTTCATAATAAAAGCTTTTCAAATAGAAAACACATTTTACCAAATCATCACCACATTATATGCAAAAAGAGGTAACCTAATCCTTGGATGAGGAAGATCTGGAGAAGCTTGAACAAGAACAAAAATTACCATACAGGGGAAAGAATTAAGCCAACAATAAACTCCTGAGCTTTTAGGAATCACGGAATGCTATTTCCAAGAAGCATCACATTCAAAGTAAACAGCTTTAGTACAGGAAAAATCTTAGTTTCTGTAGCGTTTCCACACCAGAATGAAACGTGTAAGGCTGTTAATACCAAATTCACAAAAAGAATGTCTGGTGAGGTACACGGGATCTTTTTAAAAAGCAGATTGCATGAATTTTACTCCTCTTTACTCTGCACAGTTTCAACAGTATGCCCATGATGGTTAATTTCATGAAGACAATGTATTAAGCAAAGCAGTAAAGTATGAGCAAGTGGCACGTTCCCCAGTCATACACCTAATGAAAACATGTCCAGACACATGCCAGGATTTCAAAACATTCATGCACCAATGATGTATAATAATACAGTACATAATTCAAGGAGGCAATGCAGTCTTCTCCAGACTACCTGCTTATTAAGCATTCATTCTGACTTGCTAGCAGGGAGGTCCGACAAGTTTTATCCCACACTTTCCATTGCATTTCCTCATCACAAGGATATGATTTTTTCTGGATGTCAATTTATTGCACAAGACCTCCCAATCAAATACAGTGGTACCCTGGTCTACGAACAGCCTAGTTAACGAACTACTTGGAATACGAACACTTCTAACCCGGAAATGAGGGCTGGGGAGAGGCAGTGGCATTCCTGTTCAGCACGGCCTTCCCTTGCTCAGCACCAGGAAGCGGAGAAGGGGGCTGTTGATGCTGCAGGGGGCCATTGATGCTTCCGGGTTAGAAGACGGAGGGAGAGAAAGAGAGAGGAACAAGAGATGCCAGCTGCCATGCACCAAAGCGCAGTTTGGAGACCCCTGTTGGGACTTGGGAGAGGGATGTGCGGCGGCGAGGGTGTTTATCCGGGCAGGGGGGAATCACTTGTTCTTAGGATCCTGTGGTGGATAGAGATGGGAGGGTGCAGGGAGGGGAGTCCATGGCGGCGAGCCCAATCCAGGTTGAGTTTCCTTTCGCTTTGCGCATGCCTCCCTCCCCAAGGAGTGGAGATTATCGGTGCGCCTTCGGCCTCCTCCTCCCCTGAGGTGCGCTGCCTTTGGGGACCTCCTCACGAGTCAGCCCGGCAGCTCCACCAAAAGCACTGTTGCCAACGCGGACCAGCAGCGGCTCCCCAGGGTTTTGGGTAAGGAAGAGGCTCCCTCTTCCACCCCCACCAGCCCTTCCTGAGGTGCCGTCCTCCAGAACAAGATGCCAGTCCTCAAGGATCTGGGCTAAAGGTGGAAGCAGAGATGGGGGGCATTGATGCTGAGACGCTGGTGGCAGAGGGACCCAGAGCCAGGGAGCAGCAGCGACATTCCTGCTCGGCATGGCCTTTCCTCGCTCAGCAACAAGAAGCTACCGCCATCGCTGCAGCATCCACCAGCCCCTTCTCCGCTTCCTGGTCTGGAATGGTCCAGCAATGGTCTGGAAGCTTCCTGAATTTGGTCTGGAAGCTTCCTGAATTTTAGCAAAAGGAAACTAATTTATACTGAAGTGCTGAAACTGTAGCCTTATCACAAGATGCTTCAAACACAACCACCTGAATTCCAAAGTTGTCCTTTTAGCCCCATGCTGGGCGGGGCAGGAAGAGTTGATAACAGCTGCAAACCTTTACATGAAAAACTGCTGTGTGCACACCTGTGTTTCTTACAGCAAACACACACACATCAAGAAACTGCAGTCTAATTAGGGTTCCCAGACACTCTTAGTTAAAGATGCACATATGTTCTGTACATTTTATGCATTTGCTGTTGGAAACACTAGCGCAACACTACTGCAACTCCTATCTGCAGCACAAATGTTGCCATATGATGAGGAAAGGCTCCACTTGGCATGAACACAAGAGCTTCCATTTTGAGGACTGCAGGAGAAACATGAGTTAAAATGACCTCCAGCTCAATCCTTTTTTTAAACATTAGCTGAACCAGGCTTTAAATCGTCCCCTAGGGTTTTTGGACTGCTGTGGTTTTTACCTTCTGCTCCTCTTAAGTTGCTCTGATTGCTTTGTTGCATTTACTGCTAGCCACACTGCAAATCTCTAAGTACAGCAGGAGTACACATTTCCACCAAATAAAAATACAGTGGTACCTTGGGTTACATACGCTTCAGGTTACATACGCTTCAGGTTACATACGCTTCAGGTTACAGACTCCGCTAATCCAGAAATAGTACCTCAGGTTAAGAACTTTGCTTCAGGTTGAGAACAGAAATCGTGCTCCGGTGGTGGTGCAGCAGCAGGAGGCCCCATTAGCTAAAATGGTGCTTCAAGTTAAGAACAGTTTCAGATTAAGAACAGACCTCCAGAACGAATTAAGTTCTTAACCAGAGGTACCACTGTATACGCCGACGAGCTTCTCTTTGGCCGACAGTACCTTATTCTTTTCTCCCTTCCTACAGAAATACACGCAGGTACTACAACTGGCCCTCCCCATAACCACTTTAGAGGGTACCCCAGACTTTACTCTCAAGGACTATCCCGTCCCGCCCCTATCATTCAGTCTCCCCCTCCCACACACACCAACATGCACTTAAACACGACGCCGACACAACCTTAGCGACAGTTACTTTCCACTAGGAAGGCGCCCAGCCCAAGATAGTCTCTGAATCTCTTATGCGCGAGCCCTCCCTGGAAAAAAATGCAGGAGCCGCCGCAGGTGAAAAACCGGCCTGCCGGCCACCCTCCCTCACCTGCGTGCGCGGCGCTCCCGGCCCCGGGTCAGGCGGTCCGACAGCCGGCCGAACAGAGCAGCCAAGGCAGGTCTCCCCCGGGGCAAATAATCTAGCAGCCGCCGCCATAGCACGGGAGCCTCAGCCACCACAGCCGCCGCCATGGAAACCCGACTGCTTCCGCTTCCGGGTGAGCGCTCCGCAGACCCTCTACCACTTCCGCTTCCTGTCATAGAGCTGGGAGGCCGCTTCCTCTCTGCGGAAGTCCACCGCCGTTGCCAAGGGGACGGGGGGGCGCAACTTTCCCCCGGCACCTGAGGGCAGATAGGGTGGGATTTTAGGAAAAATACAGACTAGGAAGGTCTCAAGACCACCCCCCTCGGCACTCTTCCGCTTTGTAGTGCACCACTCCCGCCGCCGTGGTCTTGTTCGCAAAGCCACAGAATAAAGCGGAATAATAATAATAATAATAATAATAATAATAATAATAATAATAATAATAATAATTCTAGGTGGTGTTTATCCAAAGGCTGCAGTTCTGTACTGGCTAACGTGAGAGCAAGGGCTCATAAGTCCCACTGAACTTAGTAGACCTCGCCTCCAAAAAAGTGTGCTGTAAGCGTATACGCTTGCAAATTTTCCCTACTCCCCGAGTGCACGGGATTGTAACCGGCTAAATCCCTGTAACTTAAAATGCTCGTGCGAGCGCTGTACTCGCCAGGCGCCTGAATTGGAAACCCTTGTTCAGCGACCACTGTCTTCCCTGACCGCAAAGCTCACGAGATATATCATGCCTTCCGCCACCCTGCAAGCAGCTGCTACGGTCTTCTGTGCATCCCCACATCACATGTGAATTTATCCGCAGAAAACAAATGGACAGGAGTCTTTTGCAACATGTAACAAACTAAAAAAAAGTTCACCAAACTCATGCTCATCAGACATGGAAGTTTGCTCAGCTGGCTTCATCAGTTTCAAAAGTGTTTTTTCCTGCTGTTTTGTTTCTAAAAAAAAAGTAAAAGAATTTCCAGCTGACTGTTGAAATGTTTATTAGTTTGTATTATGCTTTGACGGAGTATTTATATAATACTGCACAGTTTGCTTTCTTTGGGGTTGTATTTATTTTGCAGTTATCTGAAGTACTGTATATGAGCCAGGGTGGGCTTTAAAATCTCCTCAGGAAGCCTTTCTTTCAGTCCTGCCACCAACATAGGTAGATTTGGTGATGACAAAAAGGCCTTCCTGGTGGCTGCTCACAGACTGTGGAACTCCCTTCAGCAGGACGCTGGGCTGGCCCCCTTTCTGCTTTCCTTTCATCAACAGGCAGACCTGTTCCAACAGGCCTTTGGCCATTAACTGGCTGTTGCGACAGGGTCTTCTAAGGGTGGGTGGTGGTGTTTTGTGTGTGCACATGTGCACTTTTTAATGGTTTTGAGTGTTTTTACTGCTGTTTTTAATAGTGATAGTTCCCTATTTTTATATTTGTGTATTTTTAGTTGTATGTTTTCATTTATGCTGTGACCTACCTCTGGTCCTGCACTGGGAAAAAGGCAGGTTATCATAAAAAAATAATACTGGTTCTGCTTTGTGTATTTTCCTTGTATTTTTGTTTCTTTCTGCAGATGTAAAAACTAACATACTTGTTCTAACATGTTCTGACTACTATTCATGTGCATTAGAAAAAAGAAACCAAAGTCAAGCAGTTTTCTGATCACATGTATGACCCAATCCTGTACATTTGGTCATTCCCACCGAATTCCGTTGAGCTTACTCCCAAGTAACTGTGCATAGCATCACCACCTTAAAAGAACAGTTTGTGTGTTGTGTCTTTAAAAGTATGTGCATGCTTCCAAATGTTAGACAGAATTAATAGAACTGAAAGTAATGGAGGGAGGATTACTCAATAGCAAATAATTAGGTTCAGGTCAGGACAGGTTGGCATTAAATGTTAGGAGTGAAATCAGAGTAGGATTATTGTATCACAGTCCAGAGAACCTACCTGTTTCTAAAGGAGATGGAGCCTGTTAGACACAGGCAGAATCTCTGGGTACAGTTGCCATTGTTTTGGACTACGCTGTAGCTGCTGTTTTCACAGTAAATTGAGCTAATCTGCTGCTGCCACAGTTCTGTTAAGGGGTAGAAGCAACTAGGCTATTTCCCCCCTGTCGATTTGGCAAATCCAGTGAAGGAATAATAGCATAGAGAAGATGCATTTGGAGGAAATGGTAACAAAGGCCCTTCTGCAGGTTTCTGATACTTTGTCTTGCTAGTTATTCAAATGTGTAATACCCTCACTAGAACTTATATTGTTTGCCTTCCCTTGATGAAAATGCTATATGAACCACCCTGACATCTACAGATGAAGGGCAGTACACACATTTAATAAATAATAATAAAATACGTCAGGAGTAAGAAACCTTTACTTCCTATCAGCCTTGACTATTGGCTACGCCAGCTGGGGTTGATGAAAAACATAGTTCAGCAACATCTGGAAGGCCAAAGGTTTGCCACCCCTGCTATAGAGACTAAATTGTAAATCAAGCGACTTGCTTTTTCATAATTAGTTTGCTTACCAGACAAAATCCCTGCTGTGATCAGTTAGAGCCCTCAGCATGTAAATGTAACTCAATAGGTTCTTGCCAGAAGAGCAATATCCTAAGATAAGCAGTGCATACTGGCAGTGCTAGATGCTAAGATGAACAATGGTGCACTACAAGAAACAATGTAAGGAAGTTGTGGTCAAGATACAACATTTTTCCCAGCACAATGTATTCAGTGCAAGAGAAGCCAGGGGGGAAATGGGGGTGTAAGTCTCAATGGAACTTCACCTGTTAGTGCTACCAAATAAGGAAACACTTAAGTTGCCTTGGGAATAGGCTAAAACTAATTAATATTCTTGCATAACCAAAAGTCACTCTAACCCTATGCATGCTTCCTAAAATGTTAAGTTCCATTGTGTTAAGAGTGAGCTCAGGATCACCATATAGAATTACATGTGTGAGATGGAAAAATGATTGCTTAACTCCATATAAGGGCATACTGAAATATTTTTGTACTTCATGGCAGCTTGAATTTCTATTTATCTTGAAAAAGGTTCAGTAGTTATTTACAGAACCCCAGATGCCTTCCCAGCATAAAGCAACAGAAAACCTTTTACTTTCAGAAAGGGAGGGGGGTTTCATCCACAGTGCCTGGCAACTATATTTGCAATGTACTTATCTCCAAATAACTTCTCAAATAAATTAGGAGAGCAGGGAATTTTCTTAGTGCACAAGTCAAGGCGCTGAAACCAGATCTTGCTCCACTCGCCACACTCAGCTTCTGAACTCATTGCTATGGTGTCTGTGCCTCCTGTTTGATCCAAGAAAGACAGGAAATCCTGCCTTAGGGCTGTAATGGCCAGAATGTCTGTGATTCACCCCTAAGGCAAAACCATCAAAAATAATTGTCTGAAAGACATGCCATTCCCAGATGCTCTTGGCTTCTCAAAAGATCTGAGATCTCTGTCTAGTGTATGCCCATGGGCATTTGACCAAAACCAATGGCATTCATTTTAAAAGATCACAGCACAGTTGAACTTCTTGTATTTTTTCCCATTGTGGCTTTCACATCTGGCAGCTGCTGGGCACTAAAATACAGTGAGGGGAGCTCTTTCCACAGTGGCCTTGTGGCTGTTGCAGGCAACAAACTGAACCACTAAGGACTGTGCAAGAAAGTTCATTCTATTTCTCCAGAGTATTGTTGCAGTCCTCCCCAATTTCTGAGCAGTGCAAGATTCCAGGGGGTCCAGGCACTTACCCAGAGTTCAGTTTCCTTGGAATGAGGGGCAGAGGAGACTGTGGTGCCTTTAGGATATATGATTTATTTACTTATACAGTGGTATCTTGGTAGTCGAACAGCTTGGCTCCCAAACAAATGAGCTCCCAAACGCTGCAAACCCGGAAATGAACGTTCTGGTATGCGGATGTTTTTCGGAAGCCGAATATCCGACGTGGCTTCCCCAACTTCCAATTCAGTGCAGGAAGCTCCTGCAGCCAATCGGAAGCCGCACCTTGGTTTTGGAACCGTTTCGGGAGTCAAACGGACTCCCGGAATGGATTAAGTTCGACAACCAAGGTACTACTGTATATACAACCTGAGCCTATGATGGAGGGGCTCACAGCATTAACACCCAAATAGGTATTAGAGGCATTGCTTCTTCCATAGCCACAGCCTTGGATTTCAGCAGAAATCAAGCATGACTTTTACTGTCTGCCTGCTTCTAGCCCAGCTCTTACACACAACTCTACTCTGGTTGTTGTCCTCCTCACCACAAGCCAGGTGACCCATTTGCTCTCTGGCATAGAGCAGTTTCCTTTGTCAGATTTAAGGACCGCTTGGGTGATACTTGGGCCTTGCCTGGCTAATTCAACTATTATTATCATTATCATTGTCATTATTATAATTTGTTCACTGCACTTCATCCGTAGATCTCAGGGCAATTCACAGCATAAAAATACAATATAAAAACACAAAATACATAAGAAAAACAATATGATCCTCCATTAGATTTTAACCCTTGTGGAGGCAGTTAGTAAAAGAGACTCAGGCATCATACAACCTAATGGGCTCCCCAAACTCACAGCAGTATTTTAAAACCTAGGGCCTTTCCTTCGTACACCGCAACCTGAAGTCAGTAGGATTTACTTGCTTAGGATTTCCCTATCAGACTTGTGATCCTCAAATGGCTTATTAAACCAATACAATTATTCTGGGTTAACTTTCTTTAAAAGAAGGAATCTCGGCCCCATATAGGACTATAAAGAGACAAGATCATGTATTTAGCTTAATAAGTAACTTGACCAAAAGATTTCTTTAGATAAAAGATAAATAACCAGCTTAACTCTCTCTCAGATGTGGCAAGAGGTTAACTAAAGGGAAAGCAAAGGTTAATAACCTGTTTTCCCCAGGCAACATACATGTGCTTCAGGTCTATTCTGTCATAGGGCCAGTCAATTATGAAACCAGGCGAGACTCCCTCTTGGCATAGCCCAGATCAAATAGTTGGGGATTTGAGATCTGGGGTGTTCTGTCGCTGTACCTTTCATGTTGTGACATATTTTGCATGCTGCTGGTGTGTAAGATTAAGTGCTTTGTTGTAAGGGAGGTCAAAGCAATTGATTAAAGTAGGTCATTTTAGTCTTAAAACTGTTGATTTGATTGATATTGGGGAAAATTCAATGTCATTGCAAGGTCTGATAAGTAACAGACCAGCAACCATGCCACCATACTTACAAACCTATTACTGTACTTGTCCTCTGAAGATGTAACAAGTCCTTTGCATTCAACCAATTTGTATTAGATGGGGGGGGGTGTTGTGGGTCTTTTTGAAAGATTTGATCAACCTTGAATATGAAGAATATGCTCTTTCACACCCTTCCTGAGAGATTGTCAGGAGATAAAAAGGTTTCCAACACCGATACAAAGCAAGCAGCCAACCATGTGAGATTGAACGATAGCGCTTGTAACCCATTATTCAAAGACAATGAGCTCCATGTAGACACAGCAAAGGTGATCAGCACTGGCAATTGGCAGGGCAATGCTATACTTCAGTTATATAACCATCTAGACCAGGGGTCAGCAAACTTTTTCAGCAGGGGGCCGATCCACTGTCCCTCTTACCTTGTGGGTGGCCGGACTATACTTTGAAAGGAAAAAAAAAAAAAAGAATGAATTCCTATGCCCCACAAATAAGCCAGAGATGCATTTTAAATAAAAGCACACATTCCACTCATGTAAAAACACGCTGATTCCTGGGCCGTCCACAGGCCGGATTTAGAAGGCGATTGGGCCGGATCTGGCGCCCGGGCCTTAGTTTGCCTACCCATGATCTAGACCACCTATTTGTTCAAAATAAAGGATTAGGACACAATCCTGCGCCACTGAGTCCAATTGATTTGAATGGGTAGATTTAAGCACATGCCTTAAAGCAATCATACCTTTAAAAAGTGTTTAGTTTCAGCCACATTGTGCATGCCATTCCGATTTCACTGCAGTTTTTAAGGTGCCACTTTCTCTGAAAATACTGAAATGAAGATTATCTCTAACCCTGCATTCTTTTCATATTTCTCCAAAGAATTGCTGCAAATCACATCTGCAAATGTGGCCGTTGCATTTTCTTTGCTCTTCATTTTCATCAAAGCTATCGCCCCCTATTTGTCCTTTGGGTATTCCTTTGGTTCCATCTGCAGAATCTACCCAGGCCCCCAGCCCCGCTTCATCTGCCTGACAGCAAGAACCTGAGAACAATCTGAGTCCTTTGCAGAGCTAAATGGAGTATCAGCCCCTGTGGAATTTTATTTCTGTGCTTTTAACAGTAAATTGTCTGAAGTCTCCTTCTGCAGGACATGAGTCTTGCCCAACAGAGACTGACTCAATTCTGGTTCCCCAGGGGCTGACTGTGTAAATTTTCTAATAAACATACTGGTTTCCAAATTTCCGCAAGTCTGGCTGAGTTTTTGGAAGAGGAACTTATTCCTGCCACAAGGCTAGCAGCTTTGTTTGCCTCTTGCCTGCCACTTTGGATCCTCAAGTGCGGGGAGATGTCCAACTCTTCTTAACACGGCTACAGAAGAGATCTCAGCAAACTGTGGCATGGCTGATTGCTAAAATGTGCTCCAGACTAGAGTCTTGTCTTGCTTTGTTTTCCCCCACTTACTTCTCTTTGGATGTAGGCAGTAGTGGGACAAGAAACCTCATTCAGGCAACTTCACTACTCAATGTCTGACCAAATTCACTAGGCCATCAGATCTATCCAGGACAAACATCATAGCAGTAGTCCATGTGCTTAACCTGTGATTTTTGAGCAATGGCTCTTTAGCTGCCTGATCCAACATAACATTGAATTAGCAATCTATACCTGCAAACCCAACTCAGGCTCTCCCTCCATCGTGCCGATGATATCCAGTTCAAAAGCATGTATTTTCTGATACTGAAGACACCTCCTCTTTCCATATTTACACAAACCAATCCTCCTAGCTCTGCCAGTTACATCTTCTTCAGCCCTGAGTTGTTCCAAGGTCTGGAATATTATACAATAACAGTGTGCCTGATGAAATAAGGTGTAGCTTCCAAACATTGTTGCTTTAATTAGTATTAGTGTTTAAGTTGCCACAGGACTCTTGGGTTGCTAGAATCCAATTCACACATGATATGAAACCAGTGTTTTAATGTAATTATGGTTTGTTTTTGGCTTACTACTTATGGTTTGGTTGGGGGAAACAAACCACAAGCTCAGGGTCACATGTAACATTAAGTCAGAGGGGAGGAGTTAAGGAACAGGAGAGGAGTAAAGCAGCAGAAACAGGAACAGGGAAGGAGCAAAGTACCTGAGATTCTGCCCATTCCCATGAAGCCATTGTTTTAACTATGGCTTAATGTGATGTGAGAACCAGGCCATTGTGTCTTCCCAAGGACCATTGAGAATTGCAGTGTTATAGACAGTTCTGTTGGCACTTTCAAAATACATCCATTTCCAGGGTTCCTGGTGGGATGCCACATAACACCTACGTTGAAAACCAGCTTTGATCTTTTTTTAAATCTGCAGATGCAACCTAAAATGAAAAGTAAAGAGCAGAACACTAATATATATACACCCAAATCTCCTAATTCTCTGAGTGTTTGGGTCCTGATTCTTACTCCTGTAATCCTCTTATGTACCATATACACCTCATTTCCACCTGGCTGGCCAATAAGTGCTGAAAACATGTAGCTCATTGGAAAGCACAGCAGTGGTCTGCCTCGCCCAAACTCTTACACCGCCAGGAAGCCAGAATGAATGGTTCCACAATAGGAACCAGTAAATTCACATTAATGCTGAAAATGGGGATTCATAAACAGATAATCTACCGCCACTCTTCCATGTTACTGTTCTGTTTTCTTCCTGCCCTTTCCCATTCCCCAACTTTCCTAGGTAATATGAAATGGCTGTCCAAAGGTTCATGGAGGTTAAGATGAGGAATGGGGGGAATTCCAGAGCAACTGCTTAGTCATGAGTGTCTCTTGTTTTCACAAGTTCTCTTTTAAAGCAGTTGCTCTGGAACTGAGTTTGAGTTGGCAGGGAGGCTAGAGTTGAGTTTGTAGGGGGGCAGGTCTCCCAAAATTCTTAGGTTTAGTAAAATTCAGAAAAAAAGTCAGTGCTTGGAGGTCAAGCTTTAATTTTGAAGATTTAATTGTGGAGATGCGTAATTTTTGCTGTTATTTGTTTCACTATGGAAAGGCAACATAGAAATAAACAAAGATGAGGGTGATACTAGATTTGGCTGCAAACATGCATTCAGCTGCCAACATGCCCCATACACTAAAATCAATGGAACTTGCCCATAATTGAGTTTGGGACTGAAGTATGAATTAATTGCACTGAGCTGGGAAGGGAGGGGTCCTGAAGGAACTGGAGGAAATTATGATTAGTGGATGCTGGCCTAATATACAAATCTGACCATGGCAATTGTCTTCTCCAGTCACCCAAAAAAGGATGCAAAAATAGACTGAGCTCCCAAAGAAGCAAACTGAGTGTGAGGCATGAAATAATCAAAAGTCTGAGAGTGTGAGGTTTTATACCTATTTATCCCACAGCAAGATATTTGGGGCACATCACTCAGGGCCAAACGTGTACATCTCTTCCTAGAAGTTAATCCTCTTAAGACATCACTGACCCACATATACTTCACAGCAGCCTCTATTTCATAAACCTTTGTGGCCATGGGGATGGGGGGTGGAGAGTGGGAATGAATCTATAATGTACAGATCAGATATTTGATTCCTTAGTCTAATCCTGGCAGCCCATTCAGTCTGGATATAATAAGGGCTAACAGTTTTCCTTCTGATACAAGCTAACCCCTTACATCGGGGGTAGCAATGTGGAGCTTTCAAGACGTCATTAACTCTCATCATCCACAGACACTTATCTTGTTGGCTGGAGCTGATGGGAGTTGTAGTCCAACAATTTCTGGAGGACACCATGTTGACAACTCCAGCCTTACATAAATGGGAGCTGTAGAGGCAAAGACTACTAGATGGAGCGGTTCTTAACTTGCACAAAAGTTTCCTGTCAGGCACATGCAGTGTGAACTGCAAGGGGCAAGGGCCAAAACAGATAGCACATGGGTGTTTGGATTTCCTGATCTCCCCACCCCAGAGCAAGGTTGTGATTCAGGTGGGGGAAATGTCGTGGGAGAAAGGGTTAAACACCTCTCTTATTGATGCAGGAACTTCTACTGACGCAGGAGCTTCTCCCTTCCACTCACTTACCCACGGCTGTCTGGGCCTGCCTTAACGTTGCTAGAAAAAGTTTGAAGATCTGACCAAGGTTCTCTTGTGGCACACGCCCTTTGGCACTTGGGAGCAAGTCCCCCTAAAACCGTGGTGCTGATTTCTGCATAGGAATATGTGGGATTCCACTGTATACAGGCCTGCCTGGATGGGAAGGCACTTGGGACTGGTCTGCAGACTACATATAGCATTTTGAAGAAAGACTGATGCATAAATATGACAAAGAAATACTCCTACAAGAGAGGCCCGAAACTCAGCACCCCAAATTCCTTTTAATGCCAGAACTTCATGTATGCCACACATGGGGCTCAGTCTCCTCAGGGCTGGGTTGTCACAGTCTGTTGCCAGGATTAATTGGCAGAAATGAATCATTTTCACTTGTCGTTCAGCCAATACCTGGCTTGGCTCTCACATGTTCCTGCATTCTGCTTCAGCTCCACAAAGGGCTCTGGGCAGCATCTTATTGTTTGCATTTCAGAGCAGCTGCAGCAGCAGCAGCCTCACTTCCCAGAACTAGTTGCTGGTGTTTATTCCTGGCTTGCTATGGCAGCTGCTCTGGGGCAAGGGAAACTCTCCCTTCCGCTCCTACATTCTGTCTGTGCCAAAGTCAAGCATACAGATATTGCCTATTCCCAATGTCAAATCTCATATCCTAGGCAAGAGGACACCAGCTGACTCTCTCTCTCTCTCTCTCTCTCTCTCTCTCTCTCTCTCTCTTTCTTTCTTTTTCTTTCTTTCTTTCTTTCTTTCTCTCTCTCTCTCTCTCTCTCTCTTGCAGGTTAATGCTGAGCATTTCTTTCCTGGTGGTACTTGAATATTGATGGTGTGGGGAGGCAGAAAGGAAGGATGAGAATTTCATTACATGTGTCTTCCAACTCCTTTGCATACAAGAAAACAGTGATGGCCACTAGGAGACTTTCCCTGCATTAAACAAAACAACGCAGATTTGTATTTTTAGTACTATATTCTTGATCTACAACTAGTAGCCATGGCTCACAACTAACAACCACAATAAGGAGAGGGAGGCTGGATTGTGTTTGCTCTGTGGAGATACATGCACACATTATAAATGAAATCAAGGAAGCAACCCAAAGAGGCAATATTGTAGTAATGGGTGACTTCAACTACTCTCCACATAAACTGGTTACATAAGTGTTCCAGTCATGACAAATAGGTACAATTTCTAGGTATCCTAAATGATTGTGCCCTAGAACAAAACAGTTGGTTATGGAACTGACCAGAAGAGTGGCAACCCTGGATTTAATCCTGAGTGGCACCCAGGACCTGATGCAATATGTAAGTGTTGTCAAACCAGTACGGAGCAGTGACCATAGTGCTATTAAATTAAATATACACGTAAATACCCAAAAAATCCAACACAGTCACATCTGATTTCAAAATAGGAAGCTTCCCTCACAGTGACGAGATTGGTAAAAAGGAAGTTGAAAGGGAAGGTCAAGAGGGTCAGATCACTCCAAAATGCTTGGGAAATGTTTTAAAACGAAATATTAGACATTCACCTCAGATCAGAAAAGGTACCATAAGGTTCAAGAGGGTGCCAGCATGGTTAACAAGCAAAATCAAAGAAGCTATTAGAGGCAAAAATATCGAAGTCTTGTCCAAATGAAGAGAATGAAAAGGAACACAAACTTTGGCCAAAAAAAAAAAAAAGTAAGCAAGCAAAGGATGTTAAAAAAAGGGGGGGAAGAGTTTGAGGAGCACATTGCAAGCTGTCTCCCTGGTTTGGGGGTTGCCCCTGGTTCTGGCGCAGATCAAATAAATGCATCCTCGCCTCCCTCATTCTCTCAGATTCAGGAAGATGGCTAGAGGAGCTGGAAGGGCCCTTGCACAAATATGTGTGTACGTGCGTGTGCAATGGTAGAGGCCTAGCTGGAAAGTTTAAAGCTTTCCATCACTACATGGGAAACAGATTGAAGAAAAGGAAATATGAACTGGCCATGCCCCATAGCTTGACCAATCGCAGCTAGGAGCTAGGTGGAGTCAGACCTAAAATAAAGTGTAGACGCACTGGCCAGCTTCCATTTTGACTTGAAATGTTCGTTTTGGGCTTCTCAGAAGTACGTAAAGGCAAGAATCAGGTGGGGGGGGGAGCACCAGCCTACTATGGCGCCCACCTGAGAGGTGTCAGAACTGCGCTCTGGCACGCTCCGTCTGAAAAAAAGCATTGCTTTCAACGATCACTCATTGAACACTGCAGAGCTCCAGTAGCACTGAAAACGCACACCCACGAAGAGGTGAAGGCATTACAACATTGATTTATTTTTAAATTATTTTTTCACAAAATTACACAAGAGTGGGGGGGGGGGAGGTGAACTGTGCCATTTAACACTAGCAATGGTGACTGTAATATTTGTGTAGCAGTATTCCAAACAGCGCTTGCACAAACGTGTTAAGAAATCACATCCCCCTCTGCAGTTTGACTGTTGCAAAAATGTAAAGAAATGCTACCTTGAGGGAAGACATCTGGATCTCATGCCGCAAATACGTAAGAACTGTGAATTTACTGTGCTATTAAAACTGATCTTCTGAGAAGACCCTAAGAGCTGCCCCAGGCCTCCAGCAGTAAATACCTGAATTGCAAAGGGCAGCTTTACATCTCTAACCCCAGTGGGCATGCCCTGGGGAACCCCAGGCAACTGGGGAGAACCCAGTACATATATCCTAGCATTCTGGGCCACACACCTACCCTTCTGGCTTTATGCGTTCACTGTGGGAATCACAGGTATCCCTGCAGCAAACACAATTATTGCACCAAGTGGCTCTTGCACAACCACTGTACCAAAAAGCCTCCAGCCCATGCACTCCTTTGCTGTCCCAGCTCACACATCACATTTCTCATGTCATCATGGGAAAATTCCAGCAGCTGGCCTAAGCACCTATTCCAGCAGCTAGCCTAAAGGAGCCCATCATTCTAGCAGGGAGGCTACCTCAATCTCTTGTTCCTCTTGCAAAACCAACTCCTTCCTTTAAGAACTGCAGCTGCAGCACGTATAGTCATTGGTTAATCCAGTAACCTGACCTGTTTCCCTGAGTCCTCAGGCACGGAATCAAGACAAGAA
Organism: Podarcis tiliguerta; assembly: GCF_965153285.1. NCBI lineage: Eukaryota > Metazoa > Chordata > Lepidosauria > Squamata > Lacertidae > Podarcis > Podarcis tiliguerta. Next base: position 92,052,751 of record NC_139535.1, on the reverse strand, counting down.
AGGGGGAGAGGTTCTTGCCCTTCTTGTTCCCAAACGTTTCGGCACGGGTTCGCCTCTTTTCCCTGAAGCTCTTCTGGGAAGGGCAAGTGAGGATAGGGTGGAATGCAGCCCTCGGAAAGTTTGAAAAGACAACAAACAGCTTAGAACTCTGTGGACAATTAAACCCCAAACCTTTCCATGGCCCAAAGAGACTCTGCCAAACACTACAAAATGCTAAGTGGGTGGCGGTGGGGAGATGGGGTGGAGGGAGGGAGGAACACCTTCTCCAGAGCACAACGCTTTAAAACATTTACACTTAGATGGTTCTGTCATCATCCAGCTCAGTTTGAGAAAATGCCTTCCGAGTGACAGCGGCACAAGGAACTATCTACTCAAAAAGGATTCCCCTGGATGCTTTGTGTATGCTTTAGCTCTCCTAAGAGATGTTTATGTTTATCCCTGAGGTTGCTTTGCAGATACGTGGGTGAGTTAGCTGGAGGGGGAAAGTTATTTTAATTGCAGCATTGAAGAAAGGAGTTGTGCAACAGAAAACCAGCAGCCAACCAGGGATACGATACCGGGTGCTTGTTATATTAACAGGATCCTATTGCTGTTTCAGCCTCCTTGAAATCCATCTCCTGCTCCCATTTTTACCCACAGAGGGGCAGTGAGGGTGGAGAGAAATGGCTAGCAAAAAGCAAATTTTCCCAACTTCTGTGTGAGCTCCAAAGCAGCCTCAATGTGCTTCCGGAGGGGTGTTTATCATGGAGTTGCTGGTAAGGTAAAGATAAAGGGACCCCTGACCCTTAGGTCCAGTCGTGACCGACTCTGGGGTTGTGGCACTCATCTTGCTTTACTGGCCAAGGGAGCCGGCGTACAGCTTCTGGGTCACGTGGCCAGCATGACTAAGCCGCTTCTGGCGAACCAGAGCAGCGCACGGAAACGCTGTTTACCTTCCTGCTGCAGCGGTACCTATTTATCTACTTGCACTTTGACGTGCTTTCGAACTGCTAGGTTGGCAGGAGCAGGGACCGAGCAACGGGAGCTCACCCTGTTGCGGGGATTCGAACCGCCAACCTTCTGATCGGCAAGTCCTAGGCTCTGTGGTTTAACCCACAGCGCCACCCGCGTACTTTTTCATATAAGTTGTTGTTTGTTTGTTGCACTGTCTACACAATGTTATTGGCATCAAAATGCTAGCCCTTATTCCCCCCCCCCCCATATTTAATCTGGATTTATCATTTCTCCGGAAAATCCAGTGAGTTTCAAAAAAACAGCAACCTGTTGCTAGAGACCCATTTGCGGGATTTGAGTGACCTGTTTACAATATTAAGCACCCATGTACCTAATATGGTGCATGCTACTGGACAGCTATGTTGAGTTATGTAAATAGGGAGATTTCTCAAGGTCCAGTGAGATAGAAGAGATGCTTTGCAGCACCTGGGCAGGATTTCAATGCAGAAGCACCACCTCCAGGGCTAGGCTGAAACCAATCAGCTACAGAGGGAAAGTACTTTCCATGTCCCAACCCTAGACCTCCAGGAGCAAATGGGTTTGCAGCACACAAATGTCCAAAAGGAAACTCGGCTGGAAGACTGCGTCAATGCCAGAAAGCTCCCAGGTTTGATCTCTGTGCTCTAAGTAGTGTCATTGCGGTGACCTGACAAGCCCTTGCCTTTTGTGTAACAGAGGCCGGCGAACGTCACTGCTACATCCCAGCCAGGGCGGAAAGAGCGCCCTCTAGTGTCCGTTGGGCCCCGCCGCGGATTCTCCCTATTTTACCTGGGTTTAGCGGAATACGAAAGGGGAACTAGCGGGGGAGGGGAGGGAGTTTCAATACTTGGGAAATCTGACTTCTGGGTTCAATATTCAAATGACGGCTGTCTTCTAAGAAATTCAAAACACTGACTGGAAGGTCTGCAGAACCAGCTGTGGTTTGATTTAAGTTAGAAGTGAATAATCGTCAGGATCTTTACCCTGAACGGGGGGGGGGGGGGGAGGGAAATACCAGCTGCTGAGAGGCAATGGGGGGGGGAGCTACTGCCATTATGCTGATCTTTTGGAGCCCCCAGAAGCAGCTAGTGGGGGGGGGGTCGGGGCTGGGCTAGATAGATTCCTCTGTCTGATTCAGGAGGCTTCATCGTTTGTTCTTAAGAATGCATTTAGTCTTAAGCAAAATTCTAGGCAAATCGCCTGCTTCATCCATCTCCCTTCACAGATCAAGCCTATCAAGAAAGCTAAGGCTCCGCTCCTAACCCAATTTACCCGGGAGGAAGCCCTACTGAATTCAACAGAGCTTACTTCTGAGTAGAACGGTTAGGATTGCGCTGCGAATTACTACCCTCGCCGGGACTCCCCTTCCTAAGGCACGACAAACACAAACCTATAAGACTCCCTATAGCGCCCGTCCCATTCGTTATGGAAAGGACTTTCTTATCGCGGGGGACAGATGGCGGTGGGGAGGTTTTACCTCTCTGACAGACGTGTGCTGTGCGCCCCACACCCACCCAAGGCACCATGCCCCGCGTGGAAGCCTCTTTTCACGCGTGCCCGCGGAACCCGACTATCTTCCCGGAGCAACTCCACGTGGCTGCCCCCGGCCGCGAGCCTCCTCGAGCCTTTCTGGCCGGGGGAGACGTGACTCGCACCCCTCCTCCTAGTTCTTTCAACCAAGCGGTGGGCTCCAGCCGCGGCCAGGACCGAGGCGGCGGCGGCGGGGGGGGAGGGTGGTGAGCGAGGCCTCACTGCCCGGAATGGGCTGGCCGCTGGCTGCCTGCCTAGGGCGCGCTCGCGAGGAAGCTGAGTTCCTGGAACCCGGAGGCGGGGCTGGTGGATGCTCTATAAAAACCTCCAGCAGGGGCTCTGGCGGCTTTGCAATTAGGACGAGCCAAGCGCGCAAAAGCCAAAGGGGCTCCCGCTTCCCTTGCAAAAGCCTCGCCAACAAGCCGTGCGCTCCCGGCGCCCCGCTTCCCGCTGCCTCGTTTCTCGTCGCTCCCCAGGTAACCAGCGCCGACCCAGAGCTGACCTCCCCCCCCCCCCAAATCTTTCTTTCTCTCTCTCTAGCGTAGTTGGCCGGCCAAGTGCTCGGCTTTTGGAAGCGCGTAGACGGGATGGGGCGCTCGCTCGACCGTGCGCTCCGGAGAGGTGCCTGCATGGAAAGGCAAAAGCGAGCCGGGGAAACCAAGGGCAAGGCGCGGGGGTGAGCTTTCCGACGTGCAGCGGACGGAGAGCAGAGGTAGTTCGCCCATAGGGGTCTCCCAAGCCGGGGTGCCACTTAGCTTCAGAGCTCAAGGACACAGCCACCAACTCGGGGGAACGCCTCGGAAGGTTTCCGGGCGGCTGGCAACCTCGCTTTGCCTGGGGAGGAGGATGGCGTGGGCCGGGCCCTGCGGGGCCGGAGCTGCCGGGGAGAAGCTGCCCTTTGTCTTTTAACACCTGCTCTTTTGCTTCGCCAGGTCCGTGTTCTAGCAAGCCGCTGCATCCGGCAGCAGCCCCGATCGCTCGGAAAGCTGGCTCCCTGCGCCATGGTCACCCACAGCAAGTTCCCCAGCGCCGGGATGAGCCACCCGCTGGACACCAGCCTGCGCCTCAAGACTTTCAGCTCCAAGAGCGAATACCAGCTGGTGGTGAACGCTGTGCGCAAGCTGCAGGAGAGCGGCTTCTACTGGAGCGCGGTGACAGGTGGGCAGGCCAACCTGCTGCTAAGTGCCGAGCCCACGGGAACCTTCCTCATCCGAGACAGCTCGGACCAGCGGCACTTCTTCACCCTCAGCGTCAAGACCGAGTCGGGCACCAAAAACCTGCGGATCCAGTGCGAGGGGGGCACCTTCTCCCTCCAAAGCGACCCTCACAGCAGCCAGCCCGTGCCTCGCTTTGACTGCGTCCTGAAGCTGGTCCATCACTACATGCCCCTCCCCGAGCAACAGCCAGGGCAGGCGCCGCACCCCAAACGTGCCTACTACATCTACTCAGGTGGGGAGAAGATCCCGCTGGTGCTGAGCCGCCCTCTCTCGTCCAATGTGTCCACCCTGCAGCATTTGTGTCGCAAGACGGTCAACGGACACTTGGATTCCTACGAGAAGATGACCCAGCTCCCAGGTCCCATCAAAGAATTCCTGGACCAATATGACGCTCCCTTCTAAGTGGCTTCTTCAGTGGGGGTGGCCCACCACACAAGCACAAGGACAGGACTTGGAAAATGATGGCTAACAAGATTACAGGGCGAGACAAGAGACTTTCCCCCCATTCTGGCTTGTGGAATAAGAGGGACTGGGGGCATGGAGCAGGCAAGGAGCCTCTGCCCAGCACAGAGACGGTCTTGCTGTTGTTTGTTCTGGATGGTTTGCCCGTGGATGGGGTACTCTGTGCAAGAGACCGATGATGGTGCTTGACTATGGAACAGGCTGCTGCTCCTTCACACAATTGTCCTTCCCAGCTACAGCCCAGTAAATACTGTGTTTATCTGGCTTGTGCTGGGCATATCAGAATGGTTTGCAAACCTCCCTAACCCATGGACAGTTTACAAAGAGCATTTGCTCTGCACTGGCCCAGACCACCTCTAGTAACCTTTGACCAAAACCATTCTGCAGAGACAATGAAACTAATGCACTGGAATCCAGCTAGTGCCTGAAGACCGACTTTTCCTCAGTTTTAAGGGGAAACCTTTTTATATTGTTATTCATCTTTACCTCTCTCTCAACCTCCTGGAGGGGCAGAATATCTTTTCATCCAATGCCTCTTCCTCAGAGGAACTGCCGCACATCCATACAGGGGACTAAGCCTTAAAACAAACTCCACATCCTCTGATCCCATGGACCTGGGTTGTTACTGCACACTGCATGGGGGGATGCCATATACTCTCTGTGCAAGCAATGGAGGACATCATTTTGCAAAATTGGCACCACTGCTTTTAGAAAACCTAAATGGATAATGAATGATCTAGCCATTTCCCCCAAAGCGTTATTCAGCTTTGGCTCCTGCGCCCAGACTGATAATCTCTTGCCTTTATTCTTGGGTTTTCAGCTCATCAAAGAATGGTCTTGTATCTACACAGAGGTTGTGGATTTGCTTGGGCCCTAAATCGCACTGAATAACCGAAAAACATACAGGAATGTAGCAACAACAGAATTACCTGGAACTCTTATTATTTTTTTGTAAAAAAGGAAAAACCAAAAAAACTGTACCCAAAATTTTGTGTGTTCATCTTATTTTTCCATATCAGGGTTTTAGAAGGGCAGATGAGGTTTTGTTTTTACAGAAAGAAATGTTTACAGACCTGCCTTAAAAAAATATATCATTCTGTCTTTTATAAAGATTCCACCCTTCAGCCTTGCAGGCTGTTAGACATGCTTGAAGACTCAACCAAAAAAATCAAACTTGGAAGAAAACTTTGCACATCTATTTATATTTATAGTCAATGGATTTTAAAAATGACGTTCATTAATTTATAATAAAAGGCACTATTTTTTAAATGAAATGCTTGACTACCTTCTCTTTCTTCCACTCCACCCTACTCCCAAACATTCAAAAGATACATGCATCCTGAATATGGCTTCTGCCATCCTCTTAACAGCATCAGAAAAGTTGAGGAGATACCTTAATCTCTGCTATAGTCCTGCACTGCTAGAAAAGGCAGGCAGCTACATTGCAGCATCCTTGTGTAAAACAAGGGAACTCTTCATGCTGGTGTTGACCAGGCAGGGTCCCAGTTATTGTCAGGAAAGGTATCATCTCTTTGTAACCATTAATTACTGAATACTGGGGCAGTCATGTTGCAGGAAGCATGCAAAATGCACTTTGGGAATGACTGTCCACAATTTTCTGCTTAGGAAGGGAGGTTCTCTGGTAGATGTGGCTAATTCTAAAGCACAGTACTGGGAGCACAAGGGACAGAACTATTTATGATAGCAGCACAGCTTTGTCTTCAAGCACACACAGCTATGAGACAGCAGTAAAGCAGTGTTGCTGTGTGACTGAAGTCAAGGTTCTGCTGCTGTTGCATTTGGTGCTATTCTTTGTGCTCCTGGTGCAACACTTTGAAGCAAGGCCAGAAGATCTGCCAGCTACTAGATGATAGGGTGGCACGTGAGGGATTTTAGCTCAGAGACAAGAGAACACAGGTTCAATCCCTGGTGGCTCCAGTGTTAGAACATCCCAGGTTCAATCCCTGGTGGTGATATAAAAGATCTGCCTAGAGCCTTTCAGGCGAAATGGACCAGTGATCTGATGTGATTGGATCAAGGCAGCTTGCTGTTTGGAGCAAGTTACCAGCAGAGATAAGGCAGTCTGAAAGCACTGAGCCCAGTCACCGCCTGCCATTTCCCTATTCCTGCAGCCTACCCTGGCCCAGGTGGAATGGGACTAGAAAGAAGTTCATGGGAGGACATATGAGAAGGTGCTGCAGTGTGAAAGGCGTGGCCAGGCGAAGGATACAGCACCCCAACTTGCCTGTCTACTGTGTCATTTAAGGTAAAGCACCAAAAGCAAACACACCCATGCTTCCCAGAAGCAAGCACATAAAAAAAATTACATTCCTTTGGGTGTATAAACTTTCAGCGGAGCTTCATGCAATGGCTGAGGGAAATGTAGCTCTAGTTCCTAGTGTCTTATGGCTGGACCATTGGGAGGTGCGATAAGATAGCTTGTTTAGCTTGGGGAGCTTTTCAAGGGCAGTGGAAAGTTCTGCGGAAGGACGTGCAGGCTGCCTGTCAGCTCCCTTGCTGTGTTTGCAAAAGGCTGCTGCTTTATCATTCTGGTATTTGTTAAAGAAATGGGAGTGGAAGAGGTGTCCTCTGATGGGTCCAGCAGAAGTCCTGGCCTTTTCCCACTTGTGCAATCAGGTGTGTATGATGTGCTATGTTTATGCATGCAGCCACCTTAATACAAGCATAACCTCTGTGGATTACACAATGCGATTAATCCCAAGGGAGAAGCCCAATCTCCCATTTCATCAACAAATGACAAAGAAGCAGCTTTCTGTAAGCACAGTGTAGAGGTAAAACCTATAGAAACTACTTTACATGAAACTGAATCAGGCATGGTTGACGGGTGTTTCTTGCCCACACCCCACCAAGTTGTAATCTTCCCCACCTTCTCTGCATTGCTCTCTGTAACTCTGCATATTAGACAGGTGCCACTTTCAAAGTTCATTTTCTCTGGTTCCTTTCATCACAATTTACTTTCTTCCTTTAAAAGCTCATGATGATACATTTAAATGCACACACAAACCATTTATTTTCCGCTGGTGCCCCCTTTATTTATTTTTCCTAAATGGCCACTAGTGTGCACAGAGCACCATGAACTCCTGGAACTTATTCCCTAATCTATTTGTGCATTCCAGCCACAGAAACAGTAGGGCAGATCACAATTTGGCTAATGCAGAAAGCAATCCATTCCTATCCTGCCCATAATAGTGAATGCCCCTGCTTATTATGGCATTTACCTGCCCCCCCTTTACTACTACTACCACCATCACCACTCAGGTAAACATGTGGAGGTTTGATTTCATTTTGATTTGATTATTTAATTTCTATACCACTTAATGTCTCTAAGCAGTATTCAAAAGAGTAGCAACAACAGACAAACACTCAGCTAACCCACAAAGGCCTCACATCAAGAAGTTCCTGCAAACAGCAGACTTCACTCTAGACTTGCTTTTTATGGGTAGGCCCAAGGTGGGTGGTACTTCCTCAGGCTGCCCAAGGCTGTGTCCCATTCAGCTGCACTCTCCACACCCAGTTCCAGGTACAGCAGGCAGTCCAGAAGTTGGGAAAAGGACCCCCCCCCTCCACTCACAGCTCTTTCTTAGCCCTCTCCTTTCTTTCTCCTCCAGCTGCTTGTTGATTCTATCCATCCTTAAAGGATTCTCTCTCACCTGTTCACTGTTACTTTATTATGCAAACACCCACAAATCAGGCTGATTGATTCCCTTGAAATTGAGGTCGCCAGGAAAGCGGAGGAAACCTCCATATACCTTTAAATCTCCTACCTGTTACTCCTTCCCTGCTTGCTTAGCAGCGTACCTGGCGCACTGATAAATTACAACAGACATGGGAAAGAGCTGGCTGACAAGGCCAAGGATGCCTTTTCTGACTTATCTTCTGCTGGATTGGAAAATCTGAAGCTATATAAATGTTATCAGGCTTTGAATCTGGAAGATAAGGTTATGTTCTAAATCCACTGTCAGAGGCAGTATTCCTCTAAATAGACTAGGAATCATTCTCCACATCCTTAAAAAAAGACCAGAGAAATGCAGTCACCAAGCTTCAAAATGTGATTTAAAATTGTTTTGTGTGAAAGAACACATGAACACACACATCTTTGGATGACAATTCCTTTCTCCAAGTCTTTGGGCTGAGTAAGATTTATTTGTTTGGGTGTAATTAATTTTATGGGGGGAGGGGTAAGATTTTCAGTTTATTTTAGTTTCTTGTTATTAAAGAATACGAATGGAGGAAGAAACAGAGGTGTATGTGAGTAAATATAACATGGGGGTGAATGTATGAATAGTCTTATTTATTATTACATTTTATCCTTTTTTACAGAGGGCTCACTTCTTCCCCTCTCCATTTTATCCTCCTAGCAACCCTGCAAAGTAGGTTAGGCTGAGAGACAGTGACTAGTCCAAAGTGACCCAGTGGCCTTTGTGCCTGAGTGGAGATTTGAATGCTGTTCTTCCAGGTCCTAGTCCAGAACCATTACTCCACACTGGATTGTCCCATGAGAATTCAATAAAGGAACATCCACTTGAAAACCGAAATAGCAAGATGGACACTTGATACGATGTTCAGCGAATTAATACACACTCCATCCTCTAATCAAGCAGGGGATTAATCCACACTTCGTAGACACAAAGCAGATTAATAATCAATCGGTTCCTTAATAATATATGACATCTGAGCATAGCAAACATGTTTCTTGCAGATAGGAGAAGCAGTCTGGCAGTCTAATTCTTGGTTCAATGGTGTGGACAGAGGAAGCAATGGTTTTCACAATGGGGAACAGGCACGTGCATATCATAGGCTTGTGCCAGGTTCAGGGAAACCACACAGTTCTCTCAAAGAAGATCACATCTCCCCTCTAATTTAATCCCAAGTGAAACATGATTTCATTAGGCCACGGCAGAGGGAAAAGGGCTTTTTTCTGGGAAGCTGCCTCTTGTGCCTTTAAATACTGAAGGGTGGTCCAAAGGTTCTGTGATAAAGCTTTCCTCAAACCTGCTGCACTTTGCCGGCTGAATGTGTGCTTGTCATACAAGTCTTACAAAGCACAGGATCCCCGCCAGGGAAATAAGGAGGCAGCCAGAAAAAAAATAAAAGACACCCACACACCCACACCCTGGTTCTCCAGAAAAATAAGACACCATGCGAGGGAGCTCACATGGAGTCAGGCCTTTCCCCCAGCCTGTGGCATGGCTGCTGTAGTTCTAGCCCCGTGGCTTCACTCTCACCCAAGCAGGGCAAAAGGAAAGGAAAAGAATCGCTGCACGGGCTCTTTAAGCCCTGCCCCTGTCCAGCCCTTCTGGCCTATTGTCCCAGCCCTGCCAGGAAACCCTGATTCCCAGTCGGAGTTACAGCTATGTCAAGAATGTCCAGGCGCAGCAAGGCCGGTGGCGCCATGCCAGGCCCAGCCGAGGCACATCCCCAGCGTCAGTGCCATCTGATCCTGACCGGCACACCCCCCTCTCTCCTCCCTTGCTGGGATCTGGGTTTCCACAGCAACAGGATTAAAGGCTGGAATATCACTGTTTATTCTTCAGCCTGTGCCAGGAAATGAGAGGCCTTCACGCTCCCTTTGCTCCCCGACTGCCATCTAGGGGGTAGTATTCATGGAAACGGTTGGGTAGGGGCCTGACTGTTCCATGAAAATGAAGTGATTAATTGGCAAGGGGGAAAGGAGGAGGAGGAGGAGGGGGAAAATGAAGCAGCCAATCTGAGGAGAGAGTTGGGTGGGGTGCCCTCAATTTGTAGGTCCCTCGGAGGGGACTCTGCATGGTACATGTGAGAAGCCGTCTCTTACTGCCGGTCTGCATCTTCCAGGGAGCAGGCCACAATACATACACTGTTCCATCTGCCAAACAAAAATGCCCTTTTTGAACCTACAAGATTCCCCCCAAAAGACATTCACAGTAATCATTAAGAACCACCAAAGTGGGGAGAGTCGTTCCCACTCCAGCCTGCCGGGTTCCTTGACTTGGAGAATGCAAACTTTGTGCTCTGTGTGCAACATACCAGTCCTGTCTCACCAAATGAGTCGCAATTGCCTGGAATTTATTTTCTCTCCCCCAGCCCAGAATCGCGTGTCCCCTCAGCTGCTACGCTTCCCTTTTGCTTCAGGACCCAGCACACTGCTGCAATCAGCTGCTGATTCAAAAAGTCCGGGAAGCTTTGTGAGTGCCTTTCGTTTCTTGGAACGTCCCCCAGTCAGCAATGACGTGCTGGAGGAGCAGCAAACCTTTAAGCAGAAGTTTCACAAGCCTCATGCTTTCCCCAGAAATGTCTCCTGCATCATATAGGGAAATGTGTCGGTGAATGTGTCAATAAGTCGCAGTTCCCTTCCTTACGTCTTTACCAGCTCTGGGAACAAAGAGAATTTGAGTCGTAATGGTGAGAGTTTACTTGATAGGGGTGGCAAGTATAGCAGCTCAGCTGAACAGAGAAATTAATATTTGGGCCTGGTTTCGCTGGCAGGAAATACCCTGTCCCAACAGGAAAAGTATCTCTACCAAATGCAGGATGCACAGCCCTTATCTAGCGCTTTACACAATTAACCAGTTCCTGTCGCTCAACGTTCTGAGAAAGTAAAACAGAAACTTTCCAGAATTATACCTGATTATTTGGCAGCCCTTTTGAACATTAAAAAAGTGGGTCTCGATTCATTCAACCCAATTGCATGCAAATTAGATTGCAAATCCAATAGACTAAGGAGAAAGTTGCTGCATGTACAGAACTTAATCATACACTCATTACTCATTCTCCACCTTACCCCATACTGAGATTTTGCAAAATTCACATTAACTCTCATGCTCTGCCTTATTTGGGTCAAGATTATGATGTGTGATCATCTCCTGGAAAGAACAAATGAACTCTGCTTTGGTTGATAAGGCTGTCATATTGAGGGGGGGGTGGAGGGGGGAGAGTCAGGTTGCTAGTGAGAAAAAGGAGCCTTACCCATGGAATGAATAAAAGCAGCAAGGTGTGGAGAAGTTCTTCAGCTTTTCCAGATGTGTGGCCAGAAAAGGGTTGGCATTTTGACAGTTTTGATTCTGCTCTTCACAGAGGTTTCTAAAAGGGCCATTACTAAATGACTGCCAATTTGCTTTAATAGAAAAAGGGGCCTTGGTCATAATGTTTGAACTTAAAATGCTTCATGTGCTTTTATTCTGAATCAACAGAGGGGCAGTTGTTGCAAAACAAAAACAAAAAACCCAATCACACATCATGGGTAATTCAGAAAAAGGCTGTTTCAGATAAATCAGAGGCATGCATCAATGACACAAACAAGGTAGTGTTCTCGCTACAGCAGGGATAGCCAACATGGTGACCTCCATATGTTGTTAGACTACAACTCCCATCAGCCTCAGTCAGCATGGCCAGTGGTCAGGGATGATAGGAGTTGCAGTCTGAAGGGCACCCCATTAGTTACCTCTGATCTAGAGCATGTGACAATAATGAAAAGATGTATATTTTGATATGATTATCATATACAAGTTATACTTTAATGGGTAAATTCCTTATAGACACCTACTACAGCTTTGTTAGCAGGCTGGATAATCTCAGTTGGTTAGAGCAGGCTGCTGATAATACCAAGGTTGCAGGTTCAATCCCCATAAAGGACAGCTGCATATTCCTGCATTGAAGGGGTGGACTAGATGATCCTCAGGGTCCCTTCCAAACCTATGATTCTATGATTAATGAGCTGCATCTTCTATGGTTCAGGTTAGGATATAAGAGGTGGATTTAAGGCAGCACAGGGCGCCAAACCTAGGGGGCGCCACAGGGCACCACAACTGTAAGAGTGAATTGAACAGAATGGATAGGCGGGGGGGGGGAGGGGCAGGGAGAGCAAATTTTGGGCCTTGCACAAGGTGCTGCTGAAATTTGAAAGACCAAAGACCACCCCTGAAAGGGTCACCACACACCCCAAAGGGCAACTACTAAAACTGACTTAACAGACGTTAGCCAAATGAAAGGATTCTTAAGACTATATCCAAGGCTGCCCATGAGACACATAATTTCTCAAGAGCTTCATACATCAGTTTCACAATGCAGAGCAGTGGCTGTCAACTTTTCCAGATCTGACACACACTTCAACCTGCACCTGTAACAAGAGACTTTGCTTGCTCATTTATTTATTTTACTTTTCCTTCCAACAGACTTTCTCCTTTCCTATTTCTTCCTCCTTTCTCTATCACTTGCTTTTTTCCTTCTCCCTCACAGAACTGTATGATATTCTGCTGCCCTGCTAATGCATCTGTACTCTAGTCCGCAAATGTTTATGCCACGTAATAAACTTCTGAGCCTTTAAGGTGCCGTGAGATGCTTGCTTGTAACCTGACCAGGATGCAAGCTGTGCATGATATCAGTGTGCATGCACATTGCTATATTCTCTGGCATTTATTAGGATACACCTGTGAGAAAGTGCAACACATCCCCTCAAGATCACTGTGTTGGTATATGGGAGACCCGAAGAACAGTTTGGTTCTCCTTAAGTGTTAAATTATACTTTTCTATAGGTGTTACTTTGGAAACAGTGCTGGCTGCTACACCCTTTTAATTCTTTCTCAACCTGCATACTCGTAAAACAAACTTCTCTTTACAATCACCAGTGTGCTTTTCTTCAAAAGACACTGACCCTGCAAACATTGCCCTGAGTTTCCCATGAATCCGGGGACAGAGAACAAAACCATTTTCAACACAAACGAAGTTGGAGGAGTGGTGGGTGGAGTTCAGCAGCAACATCACAAGATCAGACAGTACAAGAAATTCATTACAACTACTACTTCTGGCTGGCTAGAACATCATGTGGCAGCACGGTCTCTCATTCATTTAATCCAGAGGTTTTCTACCTTTTTCAGTCCACAGATCCCTTGGCATTCTTTCTCCGTTACCCCTGAGGGACTCAGGAGCCCAGTAATGTCACCCCTTGCCTGCAGTGCTGGCAGCCTCTCAGCCTTTTTCGAACACCCTTCCTTGTGGAGTGTTCCCTCAGCCTTTTCTCCTCTTCCTTCTTCTTGGGAGTCCTCCAGGCAGCTGCTGCTTGCCCCCTCCCCCAAGAGAAGTGCCTCTTCACACTGCCCCACAGCGGCCTGGGACTTGTCTGTCCATTCCCAACAGCAAGGGCTGGTGGACTGGCTGGCTGGGCTCCCTCGCCCACTTGCTTGCTTACTCCGAGGCCACCTCAGCTCCTGGCAGCCAGCACCCCCTGGCCAGCCCCAGAGGCACCATTTGCCTAGGGAGCTCATAGCCAGGGCTGCTGCAACAAACAGCTGTGCAAGCCTTTGGAGGCAGAGATAGGAGATGGCATCAGAGGAGGGAGGGAAGGAAAGAGGGACAGTGTTGCCCACGGCACGCCTGACCATCATTCAAGGCACCTAAGGGCACACTGGTTGAAAACTACTGATTTAATCCAACATGATGTAGGAAACTTTCTGCAATCTCCCTCCACCCACCTCCAAATGTAGGGAACTTTTTGACATTTTCTCCATAAACTGGGCTGCAGTGCTTTGTCAATTAATCTGTTAAATTAAGAATCTTTGTATCTATTGAAGAATCAGGGTGCAGATACCTTTTAAGGAAACTTTTCATGCAAGTACAGTACAGTTGTACCTTGGAAGTCGAATGGAATCCATTCCAGTAGTCCATTTGACTTCCAAAATGTTCGAAAACCAAATTGCAACTTCTGATTGGCTGCAGGAAGCTCCTGCAGCCAATCAGAAACTGTGGAAGCCCCGTCGGACGTTCGGGTTCCAAAAGTACGTTCGCAAACCGGAACAATCACTTCCGGATTTGCAGCGTTCAGGAGCCAAAATGTCCGAGTTCCAGGGCGTTCGACAACCAAGGTACGAATGGACATACAAAAATGTAAGGTGAAAGAAGAATTTCCCCTTTTCTCTTGCACAGGAGGGAATGCTACTTCTGAGATGTGAGACAAATATGTGTGTTTCTGTGATCGGAAAGAATTGCTTCCCCATAGGACCAACTTAAACAAAGAATCTATCAAACATGTGGAGAAAGTTGTGTGAATTCGTTCTGCTTCTCCAGAGTGGACAAATCCTTTCTACTACTGCTAACAGCAACAGTATTCTGAGGACATTCTCATTGTGCGGGCAAGCACAAGATGAGGCTCCAAGGACAGAGGGAATTAAGTAGAGACCAAATAAACGTGTGAGCTGAAACAGGCTACAACTTTATTATTTACGGCAGAGCTTTTCTGGGTACTGCAGGGCCTTTTACAGTCTGGCCTGAAAGAGGTAATGGAACTGATGCTGTGACTTGTTTTGCAAAGCATTTTGAGGGAAAAATTGCTTGCATCCGGAAACTTCAGCTGGTGTAAAATTCAGTGGTCAGGATAGCTCAACGGGGGAAGGCAGTTTGAGAATATAATGCCAATCCTGGCCTTACTGCACTGGCTGCCAATTGGTTTCTGAGCCCAATTCAAAGTGCTGGTTTTTTAAAGACCACCTCTCCAACCCAGACCCTGTGGTCATCATCTGAGGCCCTTCTTCGTGTGCCTCCTCCATGAGAGGTCTTGGAGGATGTTAACACAACAGCAAGCTTTTTCTGCTGTAGCTCCTCACTTGTGGAATACTCTCCCCAGGGAGGCTTGCCTGGCGCCCTCGTTGGATATCTTTAGGTGCCAGGCAAAAACATTCCTCTACTCCCAGGCCTTTGGCTATTTATACAATCTATGGCCTTTCAAACTGGAAGGGGGTATTGTTTTTGTTATTATGCTATGCATTTTTTTGATTCCATATTGTAAACCACCCTGCGATCCTCACTTGAAGGGTAGTATAGAAGCCTAATTTGATGATGATGATGATGATGATTGATGATGGTGTCAGTGGGGTTGGCATGGCAGTAGGGCAAGGATTGATTCAAGCAGCCTCTCCCTGGGCACATGACAATTGTAATGTATGCCCATCAAAAATCACAATAGACATTTAGGCATTCAACAAATGAATATCCGCCCTTCAAATAGGAAGTTATGAAAACAGATCAAAGAGGAAGGAGATGTTCCCCCTGCAGACGGGATCGGGGAACGCATACTTATTCTGGGAGGGTATAATATGGCGAGATCTTGCATTGCCGGAAGAGGCAACTGAAGCTCATGTGTGGGCAGCAGAAGACACTCGGATTGGATCCACCCAGTTTCCTGTTACTGGAAACAGAGACACACCAGCAAAATCCCATGGTGTATAAACTTCATACATCAAAGGGCCACGAGGACTTGATCTCCCTCTGAGTATAAACGCATCAGCAAATGAGCTGACTGTCCCTTGCTCATCCTATCTAAATGAATTAATGTGACAGGTATGGTGGGCAGCACTTCTTTTTCTTAGAAAAGACATATGAACCAGCCACATACATCTCAAAGGGTTACAAGCGCCTTGAAGTTTAATTTGACATTTCTTCAATTCCTCACTATGCACACGGTTCCTTAAAGTTTGCAGCTACTTACCTATGTTCCTGTGGCCTAATACCATATTTTACTATTACTTCTAAGAGTGGAATAAGATGAGAGGAATTCTGAACTCTTTCTAGCCCATGCCATGCTTCCAGTCTAATTTTTAATCATCTCGCTTTGTGACCATTCCCCTAACAGATTTCTTTTTCAACATTTCCCCCTTTCCAGCTGCGTATTTACTAACACAAACCTCTTTCCTTCCGTTTTGTTTGGGGATTTTTTTGTCCTTTTCTTTGATTTTGCACATCTCAGCATATCTTGCAAATATCCGACTTTGTGCAAATCTCACATAACAAATACAATTTATTACAAGAGGAACTTGCCCGGAAGTAAAGCTGTGCAGGGACAACAACAAGTGAAGGAAACATGAAGGATTATAAAAGAACTGCAGTGGTGTGGACCACTTTAAGTTTAGTAACAACAACCTCACAAAGTCCTAATGGCAAAAACAGCAGAGCATTCACGGTACCACCATTTCAATGACTCTCACATGCGCTTCAGATTTTTATTTTTATTGGATTTGATATCCCACTTTATCACTACCTAAAGGAGTCTCAAAGTGGCTAACATTCTCCTTTCCCTTCTTCCCCCACAACAAACACTCTGTGAGGTGAGTGGGGCTGAGGGACTTCAAAGAAGTATGACTAGCCCAAGGTCACCCAGCAGCTGCATGTGGAAGAGCGGGGAATCAAACCCAGTTCACCAGATTATGAGTCTACTGCTCTTAACCACTATACCACGATGGCTCTCTAGATTTCTGTACTCCGCATTAATTAATCTAGGGCAGGAATGAGGAAACTCTGGCAGTCCAAGGACCACATTCCCTCTTGGGAGACTTCATGCATGCTGCTTGCAAGTGGTGGGTAGGGCCAAAGGAAAAAAAGTGGAGGGAGAAATAGATGCAATTCTAGACACAAAAGTCAAAGGTTTCTGTATCTTTGCACACACCCCTCTCCATCCTTCTTCCAGGAAACAAGCAACATTATAATTGTTCAAGGACACATTCCGGTCAGGCAAAAGCACATGAATAAAGCATGAAGGGGGCAGGGACTAGTGAGGTGTGTGGCTTGGGGTGGAACATGGCCAAGTGAAAGTCCCAAGGGCCAAATAGAGAGGCTCCCTGCTCTAGAATAACTGCTGCCATCACAATAACCAAGACAGATTACAATCCCCATTTGAAACGAGAGCTGTGCACACACTCCTGTTTACTCTGCATCCGGCACACTTCCACCACTGATTTGGGAAGTGGTGTACACACGACATTAGTCACTATCCATATCCTGTATCTATCCTGTCATTTCTTACAAAATACTGTGTTTTTGATGCATTTCCCCCAAATCAGCTCTGATCCAAGTTGAGAAAAATAAATGACCTGGCTGCATTTTAAGCCTCAGGCAGAGCAGGAAGCACCAGGATATATAGCATATCCTATTGAAAGAAGCATTTGTAGTTGTGACATAATTACTGGAGTTTATTGCTTCCCAGTCAAGACACTGGATAATTCCCAGCTGCACACAATTCCTGCTCTTGGCGGCCTATTCCTGCTTAGTCTGGGCTGAGTCAAGAATAACCCACAGAATAGGTCAGGGAAGGGAGGAGCATAAGGCTTCCCATTATTCAGTGACTGCTCATCTTTGTGCCTGAATTTCTTCACTCATCGCTTCCCAGAGAAGCCCAGGAACAGACTGAACTACAGCTGGGCATTTACAGTAATCCCCCGTGTTCCTTCACTTCCCAGGTCAGCCCATTCTCCTCGAACAAGTTATGACCCTTCAGGACAATTCAGAATAATGAATTCGGAAATCTGTGCCCATATAGTTGGCACAGTTGGAAATATGCATCCAGCTTGGCAGCAGCATTGCTAAATGGCACCTTTGAGACATCATCAACCAACTACTGTATGTACTACCACTGCATAAACAGTTGTGTATAAGTGGCAGTGTTCTACAATATTGTTATCTTACAGTAATAAACAAGAACCAAGAAGAATTCAAATTTAAGGGCTCATCCAGACTTCCATTTACACCATGTTTCTAGGAGTGGGCTTTAAAGCTCTGTCTCTGAGCGGGTGTTTTTGTCCTGACACTTTTTCCTGGGATAACCCACTTTTTACCGTGGAATCAGAGCAAATGGCAATCAGGTTTTCCTTGGGTTGCTGCTTGTTCCAATTCAATGTTAATCACGGGTTTTCCTGGGGAAAGTGGTGGGACAAAAAAAAAAATTGGTTGGACACGGAGCTTTAAAGTGCAGATCTGTGCCTGGAAAGCGCAGTGTAAAAAAAAGTATGGAAGAACTCTTGGTTTCTCTCTGGACTACACAATTCCAGCAGGGTCCAGGCCTCAAAATCAGGCTGCTGCAGCAGCAGCATCTGTACTATGAAACTGAATTGCATTTGAAACCAGTTGGACAATTATTACTTTCCCCGGGAAGGTGGCAGTGAGGCGAAAAGAGTTAGGCTGGGATACACAACAAGGTACAAAACCTTTCTCAATACATTCAAGGTAACTCCAATTGCGAAAAAGTAGTGCATTTTGAATGATGTTATTATATCTATACATCAGAATAACTACAGGGGTGTTATCAGCATAGAACAAGGATCCACACCACCTGAGGTGTATGTAAATTATTAGTGCCTAGGTGTGCACACCTACATTAGCACACACATCCATTTAATTGTCTATCACTCAATGTATAGATAAGGTGTGAGCCTGAGGAATCATTGTGTGTGGTCTGACAGACCGGAGGAAGAGAGTTCTCCCTTCTCCCTTCCTGATATTAGGGTGTGTGTGTGGTGGTGGTGTTGTTGTTGAGCGTTTTCAGAAGCCTACTATTCTCAGGGTTTGTTTTCTGGGAAGCTACGACTTTAACCGTAGATTTTTAAGCTGGTTTAAATGTGCTGTGGAGACGAGAGTCTTACCAATTTGTGCCACCAGCCTTTCTTCAGGGAAGTGGAAGCTCTTAACAGAAGTGTGAGCGCATACTGCTGCAATGGGAGTAGGAGGGAGAGGAAAGGAACTCTGGCGCGTATTTGGGGAGGCAGAGTTGGCTCATTTGAAGTGCTGTGTACATATCCATAGCAACACGTTTTCTGTTGCTCCATCTCCAATGAGGCCTACGGTAAACTCGTAAAAGGAGACGGGCAGCTGTGCATTCCTCACTTGTTCCATTAGCAAAACTCCTCTCAGAGCCCAGACCTTTCCTTCTAGCCAAAGCAACCAAGAGCCATGAGATCATCAGATTCTTCTCTCCTCTCCAACCCCCTCCCCCCCCCCCGCCAGGCTCTCACTACCACCACAAGGCTTCCCAGGGCCTGTGAATAAAATCAAAGCAGAGGTGGCAAAGATCTCAAGTCAGTCTTTGCAGCCCAGGTTGAATTCTTCATACACTGAACTGGAACAAGGCAATATAAGTCATAAATGTATGACTCTAACAGTGGAAATTGCTATGGTCCCTAAGATCCTAATCCATCCAAATGACACAGATGATGAATATGTAGTGACCAGAAGCTCGAAAAAGACAGGAGGACACAATAAATTCAGATATCAACAGAGCAGTGTTTCACAAACACTCTTTTTTCTGGATTAAAACTGGAATTGTGACACTTTACATTCTATTCTCAAAAAGGTAAATATATTCTTGATCAGCTCCCAGAACAATAAGCACAGACCACTGGCTGCATAATGCCTACTATATAGTTTTCATTCCTCACCTTTGCCTTGTCAGGCACAGTGGTAAAAGATGATGGTTTAACGTGGATACATCTATTTTGGAGAAAAAGCAGCCATGCAACCTAACAGACAGGGGGTGGGGGGGGAGTGCTCCACTGTCAGGTCTGCATGGGGCTTCCCCATTCCAAGGGGAATTTCCATTCCAAGGGGCATTGCAGATGTATCCACCCAACTCAGTGGCTTTGGTTTTATTTATTTTTTACATGGACACAAATCTGACAACTAGAATGCCAATATTGAAAAACCAGTGGGGAAACATTTCAACCTCCCATGGGTAATTGACTGTAAAGTGGCCATTCTTAAATAAAGGATCTTCAAAGGGAGACTGCGGTGTGAAACCACTGAATTACAGTTAATCTAGAGGTTCAATGATATCGCTTGTGGACTGAATAGGGACAAATCATTTTTATCAGTTGGTTAGAACATTGTGCAGATAATGCCAGGGTTGCTGCATGGGGCAGCTGCATATTCCTGCATTGCTGGGCATTGGTCTAGAATCTACATGATCCTCAAGGTCCCTTCCAACTCAACCATTCTATGATTCTACATGCATTTGGCTTACCAGTGCCAGGATATCTGCTATTGACAACTGCTTTGTGAAGGACCACGGTTACTTAATTTTAACCATCTGCTCTTTCTGCATTTCATTACCCACTGACCTCACTATTTACAATACCCCCCCTCCCGCAAACCATGTATATATGTTACCCTGCACCTCAGAACAGCACTCACACATCTGATGCTGTGAATTGTAGTTCACAAAAGCTTATGCCATTATAAATTTGTTTGTGTGTAAGGTGCCTGATATGTATTGAAGTGCTCACCCTGGCCACCAGGGGTATTGTGTACTGTACAGTGGTACCTCGGGTTAAGTACTTAATTCGTTCCGGAGGTCCGTTCTTAACCTGAAACTGTTCTTAACCTGAAGCACCACTTTAGCTAATGGGGCCTCCTGCTGCTGCCGCGCTGCCAGAGCACGATTTCTGTTCTCATCCTGAAGCAAAGTTCTTAACCTGAGGTACTATTTCTGGGTTAGCGGAGTCTGTAACCTGAAGCGTATGTAACCTGAAGCGCGTGTAACCCGAGGTAGCACTGTATAGTTTTCACTCAGGTCCGCGTCAGTTAATTTAGGCGGGAAACCCTAGGGTGTTGTTGTTACAATGTTGACAGCCGGCTGCCTATAAAAGCAGGCTGGCTGAGCTGTTCAGTTCCAGCTTACTATAAAGAACCACTTTGAGAAATCTCTGTGTCGTCTGCTTTGTCAACCCACTACTTAATAGTGCCGTTGTTAATTGTTTAAAGCATGTTTTGGGAATTCACAGCTGCACCAGGCTTAATCAGTCTAGAGTAGGCATAGACCTGGGATATCTATTCCCCTGCTCTGCCCTATTCAATTTGTGATCTCTTTCTCTTTCCCTCTCAGCTCAGCATCTACAAAAGCAGGATTCAAAAGCTGATATATACCTGGCAGTTCAGTGAAAGCGGGCCAACATATCATCCGAACATTTTTGGCAAGCTCCAAGTGCTGTGAAGAACCACAGTGATCATAAAGTAATTAATATATTAAAAAAACTGGTGTAGGGACAACATAACAGTGCATCGCTCCGTTCGACAGTGATTAAGTTTGGCACTTTTTAAATGGAATGTTGTAAACCTTATACGTAATAGTAGCGAGATTATTCCCAAAAGATCAATGCTGTGAAAAAAACACAATGAAATTAATTCCAGGAGTTCAGAGCAAAGAACCAAGGGCATGACTACATTACAGTTTTAAATCAATTTAAAGCCTATTTAACTGTTATGGCTCACATCCAAGGAGCCTGGGAATTGTAGTTCTGTCAAAGGAGTCTCTAATGAAGGCTGCACTCACTGGCACCAATGCAGGATTTGTGGCAAGAACATTTTGCAGTGGTTTAATAGAGTAGCAGAAGTACTTTGCTCGGGTATCGTTTCCCTATAGTACAGAGATAAGGAACCTGTGGCCCTCAGGATGTTGCTGTAACATAACTCCCATCATCCCTGACCATTGACCTTGCTGACTGGGAATGGCAGGAGTAAAAGTCCAAAACCATCTGGAAGGCTGCAGGTTCCCTGTCTTCGCTATATAGTCAATTCTGTATGGACGAGTAAGCAAGGGAGGAGGCATTTGTCCATTCCCTGCCATTGCCTGTCCTAGATAGCAGAGTCAGGATCTGGGAGAATTTGTTTCAAATCCCACCTTTGTTGCATGTCCCTCTATTTGATCATCTCTCTCTCTCTGTCTCTGATGAGAAAAATATATCTGCAGCAGACTATGGACCAGTGGGATTATGGCGATATCTACATACAGGGTAGAATTTACTAATCCCTGCTACTTTCATCACAGGTGGGAATGAGGGATAATGGGTCTTTACTGTCTGTAGGATTCATCTTACTCTTGTATGTTTAAGAGGGTGAATCAGAATCTCTTAAATTTCTCAAAATAAATTCTGTCAGTGGTGCTCCCTGAATATACTTAAGAAAAACCTTTGGTGTTTGTATTAGTATTAGACCTACGTCAATATGGCAAAAATGCATTCCATTTTCTCCCAGTTCCCACCCTGCTTATTTTACATTTTATTTTTTGCTACATGCTCTTCCAAGTCCTCCTAGTGTACCCTCTTGGAGGGACCTGGGTGGGTCCCATGCCTGCATCCTATGTTTGCTCCGCAGCTCCCTCTCCCACCCCCTTGGGGGTTTGTTTTGGTCTCTGGGCTGCTGCCTTCTTTTCCAGGGCAAAGGAGCTCCCCTTTCACTTAGCTTCGTGTTCTTTCTGGCCTTAGCATTCTCTGCTCAAAGGTGTGAATGCGCTTCAACTCCTTCACTAAGATTTCATTGACCAGCCAATGCTGATGCAACAGTGCTCTTCCTTGAAATCATGGGGAAGCTACTAGGACTTTGAAGCTTGTGGCACAGAGTCCAGAGGTTGTGTATTCTTCCACCATATGATCGGAGCAGCTGCTCCCACAAGGCCTCCACACTGAGAGTGCCAGACGCCTCCATCCTGCCCAGGAAAGCACCCAAGATGAAAGACTCCCAAACAGTTTTTATTGGCTATTGCAAAGGGCTTAATCCTAAGGGAGACGGAGGATGACATTTTATTATGACTGTTAAACTAGTTGTAACTGAACGGTTTAAGTGTAATGTTCAGACATGAAGGTGTTGACATGTTTTAATCCATTTTACTGTTGGTTTTAACTAGTTTAAAATGTTTTTATTTGTTTTTAGCTGTTTTTTATTTATAATATTAATATTTCTTGTAAACCACTTAGAGGTTTTAATACAATCAAGTACAGTAGTAAGAAAATTTTGTTAAATAAGCATGTTCAGCAATCAGTGAATGAGTGAATATTTGTGGGGGGGATTAGGATATTCCAGTATCAGAATTTACTTATCATACACATTTCAGTAACTAATATATACATTTGCTTAAACCAATAGGTCGTAACAAAAGTAGTTAAAGAGAAATTTTACCACAGTTTTAAAAGCGATACATAGAATATAAAAAAACAGCAGAGAATAAAGAGTAAAATATGCAAGGACTAATGTAAAAAAATTAATAATTAGAATTTAAAAGTCGAAATGACCCACCCTCAAAATAAATCCATTAATCACAATTTGCCATGTGTACAGTAAAGGTAAAGGTAAAGGGACCCCTGACCATTAGGTCCAGTCGTGGCCGACTCTGGGGTTGCGGCGCTCATCTCACTTTACTGGCCGAGGGAGCTGGCGTACAGCTTCCGGGTCATGTGGCCAGCATGACTAAGCTGCTTCTGGCGAACCAGAGCAGCACACGGAAACGCCGTTTACCTTCCCGCCGGAGCGATACCTATTTATCTACTTGCACTTTGACATGCTTTCGAACTGCTAGGTTGGCAGGAGCAGGGACCGAGCAACGGGAGCTCACCCCATTTGAACCACAGACCTTCTGATCGGCAAGTCCTAGACTCTGTGGTTTAACCCACAGCGCCACCCGCGTCCCGATCATATGTACAGTACAGTACTGAAATAAATTCAGACTTGGGTCGCAGCAGCATGAGCAGCAGTGACAGACCATGGGGTCCCAAATTTCAGAAGGCCCTGTGCAACACCAAATCTGCCCCCCCCCCCCCCCGCTTCTCACCTTCCACTCTGCATCATAGTTGCTGCACCCAGTGGCTTGCTCCCAAGACTCCACGCCCAGCACAACCAAAAGAGTTGTGCTCCCCTAAATCTGCTTCTGTGAGCAACTCAACAGATTCACCATTCAAAGCACTGGCAAGTTTAAACTTTGATGGGCAAATCATGAGTCTGATGCAGTAGCTCCTTTCAGTAGCTCCTAGAGATATAAGCCTGTGAGCCATTTAACACCCACCCGCTAATAAAAACGCTCCAAAATGGATTTCTTAGGCTGCCATCCTAAACACAGTTACACAGTGTTTCACACAGTCTGGGCCCAGTCTGACCCCCTTTTTTCTATGGGGCCATTTGTAAGTGGCCTCCTTGGCTCTTTCTACTGGCCCATATGAGACCAGCACAGGTGGCCGGGCCTGGTGAACATTTAATATTCCTTACCCCTACAGCTGTGATTTGTGGGTTCCCACTTAATTTTATTCTGATTTTAAATGTGATTTTAAACTGTATTTTAACCAATTGTTTGATTTTGTGTTTTTAATGTATTATATAGCCGCATTGAGCCTGGTCTTGGTAAGGGAGGGTGGGGTATAAATTTATTATTATTATTATTATTATTATTATTATTATTATTATTATTATTGAAGTCACGAGGACTGTTACAGAGCATTCCTGTACATGCCTAGCAGAAGTCAGTCCCATTTATTAAAATGGGTATAGGACTGCCGCCAAAAGTGGACAAAATAATCAGGGCATTACAAGGACTAACAGATAATTGGGTGGCATCCCTTGACCTCACTTGGAGTCTAAACCCAGTCTGACTTGGCAGTCTGTCCTATTTGAGTAAGAGTCTATCATTAGGAACTTTGCCACACTGAAGCACATTTAGATTAGCAGTTGGGAGTTTACTCTTGTTTCTACAGCAAGCTATTTATTTCAGTGCACTTATGCCTGTCCAGAGTTATTTTGGCTGCCCTTAAAATGTGCCTGCACTTGTGTGCTGGAAAGTTTGATCTACCAGCCTAATGTAATCAAATTACCTGCATTTAATCCAATTTATTCCTGTTGATTTATAGATATAATCACATGCACATGTGTTTTATATAGATATAAATATAATGTACATACTAAACAATGCCAAAAAACAAAAGCACAAAGAACCAGTGAGTAACTTAATCCTATGTGCCTTCTGGTTTTTATTTCATAAAATATGCTACTTGAACATCAAGATTAGTAAAAAAATAAAATAAAAAAATAAACTAATCTATAGCATCAGCTGCAATATTTCATTCAGTTGAGGTTCCATTGAGGAGGTCTCTAACAGTGCCTCTGGCTTCATTAATCCTCTCATTCCCAGCCTCCAAATCTTACAACACTCTTACAGGAAGTGGGGAACCTCAGGTCTGGGGCCCAAATGTGGCACTGCAAGCCTCTATATTCAAACTCTCCATGAGTGTTTTTATCTAGCTGGGATGTGTTACTGAACTCTGATAATGATTCGTGCTTCCCTGTTTGGAGGATAGAGAGATAAGCGTGTAGAAACTAGCCTACTGCACAAAGGTAAAATTTACATTCATTGTTCAAACCACTTCTATCTCTAGTCCACCACTGGTCTGTGGCCCCTGCGAGGTTGCCGAGAAGGAAATGTGGCCCTTGGGCTGAAATGTGTTTCCTAGCCCTGCTCTACTGCCCTTGAATTTGGGGGGTTGATTCCATAAGGATTAACTGCTGCTGTAGATAGACATTCCCTATCCATTTGTTTCCTTTTCCTGCAATGGTAAATGGAAGGAACATTATCAGTGCAATGCACAATATGATCAGTACTCTCCCTTCAAAGCCTATCCAGGTTAAAACTGATATGAAAGTCTGGAGGGGTTATGCTTGCTGCAGCTAAAGGTAAAGGTAAAGGGACCCCTGACCATTAGGTCCAGTTGTGACCGACTCTGGGGTTGCGGCGCTCATCTCGCTTTATTGGCCGAGGGAGCCGGCGTACAGCTTCCGGGTCATGTGGCCAGCATGACTAAGCCGCTTCTGGTGAACCAGAGCAGCGCACGGAAACACCATTTACCTTCCTGCTGGAGCGGTACCTATTTATCTACTTGCACTTTGACGTGCTTTTGAACTGTTAGGTTGCCAGGAGCAGGGACCGAGCAACGGGAGCTCACGGTAGCTGCAGCTACACATCTGCTAAAAATGGTCCTGGGACCTGGAAGGCCTGAATCTTATTTCCTGCAGGCAAATCTTGCTTCCACCCCTGCTAAAAGGGAAGCCAGGAGCCAAAGAACTGCTTAGGCTCATGCAAGAGGACTGTGTCACGCAAGTAAAATTAACTACAACATGCTGTTTCTCAGCTGACCAACACGTCATGTTACAAATATTACAAAAAATACCCTGAGTTTCAAGATCAATTTGCCTTTCAGCAAACTCTCTTGACTTTGTGGAACTACCGGTACTTTCACGGTTGTCTGGGTTTCGGCCACTGCCTAGAAAATTCATAGGACTCTTCTGCGCTTATTCTTATCTCGGCAATTAGGCGAACTCCTCTAGGAGGAAATTCCCATCCAGTGTCTTATCTGGGCACTGTGCTTCTCCTGGTGGCAAGGGAAGGAGGAAATGTCATCGTATTTGCATAATTTGCAAAGAGAAAAGGGAACTAGCGGCTGAGAAATGTGGTGTAGGGACAGCGGAGCGGAGCACCTGCTTCCCTGTTTGACGAGACTCCAAACAGTTTCAACAGGACAATGAGATGTGGCCACAATGCTGAGGAAATTGCAGCCAGTTCTTGCTATTTCCCCCACCCTTCAATAGCCCGACAGTGCTGGCGTGTCAGGGAAACGCTCCAGTTGCGATCCTTCACCCACCCACCCACCCACCCCGGGAGCTGGTTCGTGGAAAGGGAAGAGAAATATATGTCAGACAGTTAAAACAGAAAAAAGCACCAGCAATTCCCCAGCAAGATGCAGTTCCTGATATTGCCCCAGATTTTGCTACTCCCAGCACAGAGCAAGTGGAGGCAAGCAGCAGCCCCGGGGGGGGAGTCATGGGACCTGCACTTTCTGAGGGCAAGGCGCCTTGGATGCTAGGCTGAATTAATGATATTAATGCATCTACATAAAGTGCTTTGTGAGAGTTTAAAGGGCTTCTTATATTCCACCTGCGTAATCCATACAACAACCCTGTAGAAAAGTCCATGCCAGCAGTAGCTTTGATGGGCCTGGCTGGTGGCACTTGCATGCTCCACAGGGGCAGGGGCAATGTTAAAAAAAAAATCAGGTCAGCATCAGTGGCATAGGATCCTCCAGGGCCCAAGGGGCCCAAACATTTGCCCCACTATATCAGATGCTGACAGCATGCCCCAAAGCAGCTCTGTATTATGATTTGTATACTACAGATAGGGAGAGTGATGGAACTAAGAGATAAAGCCCAACTAGACATGACTACGGTGCAATTCCAATGTCATGCTTAATCATAGTTTAATGTGTTAAGAACAAGCCATAGCAAACCTTGGTATCATATGGCCCCCCTCCCTTTCCTCCAGTGCAGGACCAAGGAGGAGTTCAGAAGCTCTGGCTTCCATTTTTGTTGAACTGCATCCAAATCAACAAAGAGTGGCTAATGTTAACTATGGTTTATTTGAGACAAGCCTCCTTGAAACCATGGTTTATTAAACAAATGCTCTTTCATTTACCTATAAAGCCAGGGGTGCAGGGAAGAGTGAATTTGCTTTTTCTGTAAAAAAGAATGCAATGGAACATAGATCAGACAGTCCAGGATAATTATCACATCAAATTCACTCTTAATGCGTCAATGACATGTTGCAGGATGCGCCCACAGTAAAAGGCCCGTCTGGAGGTGCCTTGTCAGTTTCCTCCACACTTTTTCTACCACCAACTACATCATCACAGAAGTAGTAGCCAACTGAGGGTGGTTTAGGATGCAGTGAGTATGGAAAGGGAGAAGCCATCGCTGGTATTTTCTGATCCTTCTCTGACTCATCAGGAACCACAGAGTAACTTTCCAAATCCATGTTATAGCCAGGAGCAGAGCTTACTCATTCAGACGCCTCCTGCTTTGATGCCTGACCTTGTATGCTCTTTGAATCTGTTTACACTGCACTAGTTACTTACGGGCACAGCATGGCATAGACATTTGAGCAATTTCAAAAACGTGGATGCCATTCAAAGGCATGAAGCTCTTGTGGAAGGTTCCAGAAGCTCCTTCTTTCATAAGGAGAGCTCTGCTGGGTGAGGCCAAAGGCACTTCTAGCCCAGCATCTTGCATTATGCTCACAGCGGCCACCCAGGTGTGGGAAGACTGTGTAAGCAGCACCTGAGCACAACTGCACCCTTCCCACTTGTGATTCCCAGCCACTGTGGGGAGGGCTGTGTGTCACTGAGATATCGTTAACGGTTCACTGACAGCAGGGTTTTCCTTCCCTTATTGAATTGGAAGAGGGAACAAGCTTGTTTTCTCCTGCTCGGAAGGACAGGACTCGAGTTACAAGAAAGAAGATTCTGACTGAACATCAGGAAAACTTTCTGACAGTAAGAGCGATTCGGCAGCGGAACTGTCTCCCTCGGGAGGTTGTGGACTCTCCTTCCTTGGAGGTTTTTAAGCAGAAGTTGGATGGCCATCTCTCCTAGGTGCTTTGGCTGAGATTCCTGCATTGCAAGGGGTTGGACTAGATGGCCCTTGGGGTCCCTTCCCACTCTAAGATTCTATGAATTTCCCCTGGAAAGGTTCAATCCATACTGCCTCTAACACTGAACGTAGCACATTGTCATCACAATCACCAGGGAGTTTGCTACCTGGGAGAAGGACACCTGCTTTTGAGACCCCTAGGAAGCAGGCAGCTGAACAAACATATCAGAATTATCTTCCTGTTGGTCTTAATAACTTCAACCAGCAGCCTTACCCGAGACACCAAAATCAAATAGGGAAAACTCATTCAGATACATCCGGCCTTGAATGAACCTGCTTTGACCATGCCCTTCCTTTCCTTCTTGCTCTGTTATGCCAAACCTTCTGCTTCCTCAGCTGACTGGGGCTGTGTACACATCACCTTGGCTCCAGTGCACTCTCCCCTCTGGTATTTGAAGCCATGTACTTGTGACATTAGCCATAATCCGTATTAATTTTGTATTTCTTGAGAAATACTGCTGTTGGGGGTGTTCCCTCAAACCAGCTTCCAACTGATTTGAAAGCATAAGCCAAGTTCGCTTTGCAGTCAAACTGAGGTGTGTTCTTCTGAGATGGCCATTGCGCATGCGCAGATCACAGCGCATGCGCAGATGACAGAGGGGAGGGTTCGGGTACAGGGAAAACAAACAAGGAATATGCATTGAGTGAATGCATTCCTGCCCCTTCTCTGCTGTGTACAGCAATACACATACCAACATCCTGTGTTTTAAGCTAGTAATGTGTACAAACTCTGCAGCAGATGTTTAGTGCGGGGAGCGCTAGCTATCCCTCTTGGTTTCCAAGGCAGCCAAGTAAATCTCTATCCTGCGTAACAGGAAGCTGGTTGGGGAGAAACACGCACGCATGCACATACAAAAAGAAAAGTCTTGACATTTTGGAGGAAGAATTTAAACAAAACCTTGTTCCTATGGTAACAGGAGCTGCAGGCATGTCATCCCTCCTCCTTCTTCCCCAAATTGGGGAGGCAGCCAAGGAGAAGAGGAAGCAATAACCACTGCTTGGCTCCCCGGCAAGAAAGGCAGCGACTCATGCAAGCTGAAGTGCCAAAACATCTATTCTTGGCCCAGAAATTCTTGGTCCTAGTAAATCTGAAGGGGATTCCAACGGGCACTGGGTTGACAAGAATTGGGGCATGCTGGTTTCAGGACAAGTAGAAACCATGACATCACAGGGCAAACATACCAACATAGCCAGGCCAGTTGGACAACGGGGCATAGATTGATCTTTGCATTGGGAGAAGGACTATTGTCTACAAAGTCTTTCTTCCAAAGCAGACTGCACTGTCAGATTGTCCAGCCATCCTTATATACTAGAGGCAGACAGACCTTTTTCTTATTCCGGTCCCTGGTAAAACGCAAATCCTATTTAACCTTTTGACACGTGCTCACTAGAGTTTTCAGATTGCACTGAGCACGCCTAGAAGTTAAATCTTTATCCCCATGTGCATGTTGGAATCAGTTGGAAACTGGTTTTGAGGGAACACCCCCCCCCCCAAACAGCAGTATGAGTCGCTTGAGTGCTGATCCATGTAACTGCGTGGACACAAATGCCAGAATGTTACTTCCTTTCTGCCACCCACCACCTTTAATTGCCTATGCAGATATGAAAGGTAGCTGAATGTGTTTGTGGTGCAGCTATTCTGTAAATACAAAGGAGTCAATTATGAGATTAAATGTAACATTAGAAAAAATTAAAAGGAAACTCTTATGGGACAGAGAGTCCTTGGCAAATGCCAAACTTCAAAAGTCCAGGCTGGAGGAAGGCACAGTGAAAGCTCAGTTGCAGTTATCGCCTCAGAATATGTTCCTGCTCATTATAGGATCCCAGCCTTTGCATGCTTCTCCTTTTGCATTTTAACCCTTGCAGCCTGACTGCAACACACATAGCCCCCCCCCTCTCTCTCACACACGCACACACAGGTGTCTTGGTGTCCAACACAGCAGCACTGTCTGCCAATTTTTTACAGAGCTTCTTGGAAAGTGCCTTTTTTGGTAGGGCTAATGTCTCTTTGGAAAGGAAAGGAACACAGCGGGAACAAGAAGATACTTCAACTTTATCTTGTTCCATCCCAGGCAGGATCCTGGCACCACTAGTATAGCCCGGGAAAACTGCCAGGGAGGGCAGGCACCAAGAAATGTGACCTTGAGCCAAACTCACGTGCCCATTTCAAAGAGACACCACTTTAAATCTCTGATCTGCTCCTTGCACCTTGGGGAGAACTGTTCAGATGTTTGCTGTTTCTCTGGCACTAGAGCCCTGCCCAGCGCTCATGAAACATTGCCACCAACACATGCACAGAACAGCAATTACAAAGGTAAATTCACATGACTACTCTAGGTTTCTGTTTTTCAGTCAGCGCAGTCTACCCACCCCAGTCCCTTCACGGATTGAGGATACACCTGGATTATGTATATTGGGCCCAGCTTCCTTGTCCTGCCTGGACGCAAAGAGTTGTGTGGACTTTCCTTCACATGCTGTTATGCCTTTACTAGCACTTTGTGTTCACCGTGGAGATGCCTCATGCCACCTTCAATAGGGGGAAGGGCCATAGCTTAGTGGCAGAGCATCTGGTCTGCATGTGGGGGGAGGGTGGTCCCCATGTTTCATCCCCAGCGTCTCCACGCAGAGGGGGAAAGTCTCCTTCTCTGAAACCCTGGAGAGCCATTGCCAGTCAGGTGGTGAGTTTGATGGAGCAAGGGCCAGACTCTGTACAAGAATGCTTCCTATGCCCCCTATGCCTTTGCAAGTGGATGGGTGCAAAGCGGTTGTGGGTAACAAGACAAAAGCAACCCTAGCGTTAGATAAAGGGGGTTAAGAAAGCAGTGGGCAAGGGCGACACCACAGAATGCAAAGTCTCCAGATCTCCAGGCCCCCAGTTGGAATGGCCTCCTAGCAGATGGGAAGCAACAGCCCCTGGCCAAAGCAGCCACCTCTGTCACATCAGGCTTCATCACCCAGCTCTGGCTTCCTAGGCGATGCTGTAGCATCCCTTCCCCCACTTCTTCCCGGCTCTTGGTTTCTCCAGCTTGGCACACGTCCAGAACAAGTTTGCTCTGATTCCATTCAGGTTGAGCAAGACGCCGTTGTGACTCCTTCCCTCCCATCTGCCTATAGGGCAGCATGGAGCCAGTAACAGGGAGGTGGAGTGGAGGCTGCAGGAGCTTACACAACTCTTATGTGGGGCCAGCTTCCCGTCAGTCTGTACACAACCATAACACACCCATTTTATAATCTGCACGTGCATATCCATCATCCATGTACACACCCATAAATCCAGTATACTACAGTGATTCATATCATGCAGTTCTCAAAATACTACCTTGGACTGAGGGAACTACATTCCATTTTTCTTCTAGGGGCCCCCCTTTGTTTACTTTTATCCAAAGGTACCAGAGCTGACAGAAAGGCCCCTTCGGCTTTCCCCTTCGCAGTTCCAGTAAGCACTTCTTTGTTTTATTGCTTCTATGCAAACTGCCTCGGGCATATTGAAGGTCACTATTATACCCAATTTTACTGGTGGGAAGACGAGATGTAAAGATTGTGGATGTGGATTTACCTACTGGGCTTCCAATGCCTATTTTTGGTATCATCCATACTGCTGCTGTGAAGTTTGAGTTTGCCCTCACATCACATTCAGGGGAAACAGTGGGGGATTTTCTGAGCCAGCAAGAAGGACACAGCCGGGGGCCAGGGTCATGGCTTCATTCAACTTCCTGTTAAATAGCATGCCAGTTTCAATGGCTTCTGTCTTATGTCAGCCTTTCTCAACCTGGTGCCCTCCAGATGTTTTGGACTACAACTCCCATCAGCCCCAGCCAGCACAGCTATAGCCCTAAACATTTGGAGGGCACCAAGTTGGCAAAGGCTGCCTTGTGGAAGATACAAGGATGATCCAAACCACACCAGATCCAGCTGCCTGGGGCAAATGAACTGGGAAGCTATTGCATGCTCCCACAACCTTGACCTTTTCTTTTTATCAGGTGGTTTAGTTCAACTAGAATTTTGCTTTGGGGCTCCTTTGGTGAATATTTACCTATTTTTTTACTGTGTTTTTTTACTGAATATTTACTTATTTTCTGAAATGGGGATCACTGTGGACACAGCCATCCTGCATTGGTGTCTATGTGAGCCCTGGCAGAACACACTTCACTACTTCTCCTCTGGCTCCCAACACAGCATCCTTGAAATGCTGTGGGACTTTCATCTCAGTCCTTTTTTCTTTTTCTTTCACCTAGAAGGGTCAACCAGAGTTTAGTAAAGAACCTAGGAAGCTGCTTTTATACCTTTGGTCCACCCGGCTTAGTACTATCTACACTGATGGTAGCGTTCCAAGGTTTAAGACAGAAAACATCTCCTACCTGGAAGCGCTGGAGATTAAACCCTGCACCTTCTGCATACAAACCTTGCCAACGAGCAAGGGTCCTCTCCCAAGAGCTTAATCTGGGGCTCACCCAGACTCGGCCCTGGCATCCGTTTTTAGTGTCAGTTCTGGAACGCATAAGGTAAAAATAAATGGAAGTGCCTCTGAGAAGCTGCAGAGGGCATCCCCACCCCAACCCTCAGGTTTGCAAACCAGGTGGGTTGTAAGCATCACTTTTCCTGAAAATTAAACATCCCAGCTTTTCTGAGTTCTGGCAAGAGAAACATGCATAAGAGTGTGTGTGTGTGTGTGTGTGTGTGTGTGTGTACAGTTTAGATAGAACTAGAAGGAGAAAGCAAGCAGATATGTGGCATTCCCTCTCTCTCTCTTTCACACACACACACACACACAAACAAAAACACACACAACGCCTTTTATGCCCATGGATTTGTTGTTGAATCAATCCCGGGTAGCCCTGCTGAGAATCGTGACTAATTTGTTCTTCAAACAAGGTTTGTGTAAACCTCTCCAGAGGAGACTGGTGGGGTAAGAAGGGGGAAGGTGAGTCACAAGCACAGGCCAGCAAATTACGTTGAACAGAGGAAGAAAAAGACAGCAGGCGGGTGCCAGGGGCACAGTTGTAGCACCACTGCACTGGAGCCTGTGGCAAGTGCCAGGAGCAACGTGGCAGGGACTGCTCAGCAAACAAGGCCCAAGCCAAGCTTTTCCCTCGTGTCTCACTGGGATTAGCAAAAGCTCCCCCTTCCTATTGCTGCGGCCTCCCTCAGCAATGAGTTCTGGTGCAGAGGCAGCAATCTTCCCCAATCTGGTACCCTACTGATGTTGCTGGAATACAACTCCCACTATGCCTGGCGGGTTGGGCTACAAATCCTAATACGGAGGCTGATGGAAGTTGAGTCAACTTTTGCCCTTCTGCACCGCAGGAGGTTTCTGACCTCCCTCTGCTCAGGTGTGTTGCAGTTTGACGCCAGCATCCGACTCCTCATCAGCTGATGACCCTGGAGTGTGTTGTGCCCATGAGCAGTGGGTATTTGGAACAGAATTAAGAGCGCTTCGGAGGGCTCACCCACACTTAACTTTTTGCCCCATGCTTTCTAGGCACAGGTCCACACTTTAAAGCTGGCCATTCGGGTTTTCCACAAACTGCAGTTTGCTCCAATTCAGCAGTAAAGTGGGGGGTTTTCAAGGGGAAAGAGCCGGGGAGGGGGAAAGCGCATTTTGACACAGAGCTTTAAAGTGTGGACCTGTGCCTAGAGATGTGGTAGAAAAGGAAGCCTGGAAGAGCTCAGGGTTTCTCCCTCACTTCACCATGTAAGGGCTTGTCCACACTTCCACTTGTGCCACTGCTTTACCCCAGGGAAAACCCACTCTTTACCACTGAATCGGAGCAAACCTCAATGGGCTTTTCAGCGGATTGATGTTTGCTCTGATTGGGCAGCAAAGAGTGAGTTTTCCCTGGGAAAGAGATAGGGCAAACCACTTGGACCCATATTTTCTAGGCACGGGACAAGCAGAAGTGTGGACAAGCCCTATGTGAACAAAAAGTTAATACAGGGTGAGTCCTTTAAAAGAGGCCCTGTGGATACAGAG
Source organism: Podarcis tiliguerta (assembly GCF_965153285.1). Lineage (NCBI taxonomy): Eukaryota > Metazoa > Chordata > Lepidosauria > Squamata > Lacertidae > Podarcis > Podarcis tiliguerta. The sequence goes on along the minus strand of NC_139535.1, from coordinate 92,018,557 downwards.
TACACATGTTCCACTAGGCCTCTTTTAAAAGACTCACCCTGTATTATTACTAGTACTTTTTTTCTTAAAAATGTTTAGGGGTACTCTCATTTTCCCACTCATATTGAAATACTGCCCCTCAATGAGGCCATTAAATTCACAAAATGTTTAGGGGTATGTGTACCGCTGCGTCCCCCAGAAAAAAGCACTGATTATTACTATGTTTATGGTGGCACTGACCACTCAGTATCCAAACTGGGGTGTTCTCTCTGCACATAACACAAAAGGATAAAGCTATGCTCTGACAGGTAAAGAAAGTAAAAGTCAAGTATGTGCTCTAATGCTAAGGGGGAAATCTTTAAAAAGCTATTTTTAAAAAGGAGGAGGAGGAGGAGGAGGGTGTATACGAATAGTGGGGTACTGTTTTTAAAGCAAATCATACATAAATTTCAATAAAAGAACTGCACAACTAAATAGCAATTGCAGACCACTTGAAACTACAAACAAGAAATAGAAGCAGAGAAAATAACTACCAGCGCAATTAAAACAGCAAAAAAAATTCACCCACCAGTGCCTAATGAAATAAAAATGTTTTAACTCATTTTCAGAAAGCAGAGAGAGAGCTGGTCTGGTGGAAAGCTGTTCCAAAGAGACGGTGGCACTGCTGCTGTGAAAACGCAGTTGCTAATATGCCCTCAAACAGAGGGCATTTCCAGACTGTTGCTATTTTCAGGTGGGATTCAATCACACACAACAAACCTGCTTTCCCCACAAAGTAGAACTTTTTTGCAGTAAGGAGAGTGAGAGGGAAATGCAAACCTCCTCACAAATTGGTCTACAAACCAATCAGGTGAATGCCCAACAAACAGGTTGCCTAGACGCACCCAGAGATTCAAGACCTCATCTGCGGAGCTCAGAAAATGTAGGGAGGTTGATATGAGTGACATTCCCACAGTTTATCTGCTATCTGTTAAGGCAGGGGCACAGGACTTGTACTACTCAATGTTAGTGATGGTTTCATAAGTACTATGCAATAGGTGCCTAGAACAGCTAACAATGCCACTTCCTGGCAGTCAAAATGGCCTCATTGCCTGGGAAGGGGACTTCATTTCCCCACAACAAAATAATGAGGCTTGAGTGCTGAGTTAGTTAAAATTGTTTCAAATATAGTAGAGAGCAATAAAAGGTACAATATTATTCATTTAATACAACAACGTTGGTAATATCATTCCTAACAAATGTCAAGAATCAATAGCTCTTTGTCGGAGAAAATAATATAATGTGTTCACTTGCAAAAAGCACAGTGCAAAGCACTTTCTGACGGCTCAAGGGTCACTTGAGTGCTGGGAAAAAATGTGATACCCTTGCAACACAGGCATTACCCTGAAGAAAGGCATCTAGGAAACCTCCCCTCCCAGAACAAAAGAGTAACAAAACAACTTTGCATAATGCAAAAAGCAAACACGCCGTTTCTGGAAAAGTCCTTTGTATATTAAGTCCTCTTTTCCAGCATAGCGAAAATATCAGGAAAGCGATGACCAGGGAACAGGGAGGTCTTGTTCTGGTTGGGATCAGGCCCCCATTGATTTGCTGTTATTGAAGCTGTTGTCGGGAACTCGGAAGCCTGGCTTCCCTCAGTCGTTTCCTGGAACAGGCCTTGCACATATGGCCTTGGGTCTTAGAGGCGATATACAAACAGTTATGCCTTAGACCTGGACTAGCTCAATTTGCTTCCCACAAATGCACACATGCATGCACACACACACACACACACACACACGGCCTTCAAGGAACTTTCATTTGGAAAGAGGAGCTCTCTCAGTTTCTACTTGTCCCTTGTCTCAAAGTCCCAGCTTCTTCCGGATCGCTGCAGCACAAAAAGCTGATTTCTCCACTTTGCACTTGTATTCTGACTTCTCTAAAGACGCACACCAGCTACCACACCTTGTGTACCACATGCTAATATTTGCCCACCTAATATTAGAGCAGAATATTCACTTTCAGAAACGGTCCGTGTCACAAGATCGGGCAGCTTGCTGCTGTCACAGTATTTGTTAGCTTTGCCCACATCCCAATCTGCAGCAGTTTGAATTTACCCCGGGGGCTTCATTCTTACAGGGGGTCAAGATTATTTATCGTGCATGTAAAAGGTTTATCCTCTCTTTGGCTGTGTTCATACCATGCATTTAAGGCACATGGAAAGCATGTGGCTTCCTGCAAAGAATCCTGGGAACTGGTTTACCTTTCACAGAGCTACAATTTATGGCATCCTTAACAAACTGGTTTTTAGGATTCTTTGCAGGAAGCCATGTGCTTTCAACGTATGAAATGTACCCAGCCTTTGGCCCTGGCACAGGGATAAGGCTTGTGAGTGGCCCTCTTTATTAGTCAGAGTGAAACCGATCACCTCTCAGGATGATAGTCATTATATTTCATCACTGTGGGAGGTTGCCTTGTGCATGTACTTTAACATTCTGCATCACTGACTTGGGTGATTTGGTGCAGCGGCAAACCCTGTCTCTCCCCCAAACAGCTGCCTTTCTCTTCCTATCCCTATGCCCCCTTTGGAAAGCATGCGAAACTAGCTTCCTTTGTTAAAGCCAATGTGTCCAAGCAGACCCAGGCTCCTTAGGAGCACAGTGGTGTTTATAAGAAGAGGTCAAGTTCCCTTCTCCCTAGGGGTGAATTTTCTTCCAGCTCCAGGAACCACACCCCTGGCAGGGCTCCAAGATGTAGCCATTAGCTACCTTCTGCCATCTGGTTCCTGCATGCCTGAAAGGATAATGAATGGCCACAGCCCTATCCTCCCATCTTGTGCGCTTTTCCTGGAGGTGGTAAAGTCATCGCTTCCAGCTTCGGGTGAGGGCGTGTGTGAATCACTGCATTGCAGGAATCCTGCTCATGAGATTTTCTGTAAGAGAAGAGTTAAAAGAATTTCGAAAGGGCTGGAATGTGATTGCCAACTCTTGGCAAGGGGCAGGTCCAGGGTCCAAGGAGGTGAGGAGGCAAAAGCCCACAGAACAGGCTCTGTTCTCCTCTAATACAATTAAACATGTCACTGGCCACTGAGCAAGACTGTTCGCACACAGATCAGCTTAACACAATCTAGATCAAATCACAAGCCCAAAGCGAGAACTAAAAGTGTGTGTAACTCAAGCAAGGAACGCTAGCTTTGGAGGGGCAGAGAACTTATGACTCTTTAGAAATTGCTGGACTACCTCCCATCATCCTTGACCATTGGCCATAGTGGCTATAATGTACACAGCGAACTTACATATACGGGCAATATAGTATTATGAAATTAAGAATGTCTAAGGCATTATAGAAAACATTGGTCTACTTGGCGGGGTGTTATTGGGTTGTTCTTTTTATTTTTATTACGTATATTGTGGTTTTTATGTTTATCTTTTCTGTAAACTGCCCTGAGACCTCTGGGTATAGGGCGGTATATAAATTCAATAACTTAAAAAATAATAAAATGATAATTTTCATGCAGGGAGCACTGAAGTTGAGATTAAGTCTGTGTGTATACACTATACTTTTAAAGCACATTATTTCCCTCAAAGGATTCTGGGCTCTGTAGTTTACCCTTCTCAGAGTTGTAGTTCCCAGCAGCCCTTAACAAACCACAGTGCCCAGAATTCTTTGAGGAAATTTTTACAGATGTATAATTTCCTGAAGATGAGGAATATCCTGCCCAAACAAGCCAGCAAGTGTGTGGCTTAATACACAAGTGCACACAACCAAAAAACCAAAACACATTACATAGGCAGATCAGAAAGAAAAACAAAAAGCTCACTCACACTTCCTTCTGTGCCAAGATTTTTAGGCACAGGTCTGGGATTTCTAGGTCCATGTCTGAGTGCCCCCCCTTTTGCCCCACTACTTCCCCCAGGAAAACCCACTGAATCGGGTTTTCCGCAGGTTTTCCCAGAGGAAGCAATGGGACAATAAAACCCCGCGTTCGGACACAGAACTAGAAATCCCAGACCTGTGCCTATAAAGTGCTGCACAAAAGGAAGTATGGATGAGCCCAAAGAGAGTCGCAAGACACACATATCCCCCCGCCATTCTGAATTCTGCACAAACACATATAAAGTGTGGGGAAGTGACTTTAGGAACTCATTGCTGCTAGGCTGAAACTGCTTCCCTGGTTCCACTTGCACCTGATGATTGTTGCAAGCCCACTGCCACTACCTTTATAGAGAATCCTGGGAAGAGTCATGCAGGCTGCTGCTACCAGTGCTGTGCACTGCACTGCCTTCCTACCATTGGGTAGACAGGGCTAGAAGCCTCAATCACAAGTGCCACTGCCTCAAGTGACCCTCTGACGGCTACCACCACCACCCTGGTTGCAAGCTGTGCAGTTAGCTTAAGACTGCTACCAAAGCAACTGCTTGGTGTAGGAGTTAACTTATAAACACACTTCCAGGGACCTCTCCCTGCCCGATATGCACACATATAAATAAACATAATTTTAGGACTGATATGCGAAATGCCTGTATTTCTGCCATCACGAACCCCCCTTCATGTGACACCTTTATCCAAAACTGGTTATCAGCATGTCTGAAGGGAGGGCATTACCAGACAATCACTACTTTCCCGTGGAATTGAATCACGTACCAGCAAATTCAGGTTGCACAATTGTAGCTGATGAGGGAGGTTTAGTGTGGCAAACCTGCTTCCCCAAAAGATCAGATATTTTGTCATAAGAAAAGTGAGGCGAAAATGCACCGGGGAGTATGGTGTAACACTTGACTTGACACATCATTGAACTGCCCGGCAAACAGATCTGAATGCTTATAATCCAATCAGGACACATGGTCGGCGGTTTGAATCCCCGCGGTGGGGTGCGCTCCCGTCGTTGGGTCCCAGCACCTGCCAACCTAGCAGTTCGAAAGCACCCCCGGGTGCAAGTAGATAAATAGGGACCGCTTACTAGCGGGAAGGTAAACGGCGTTTTCCGTGTGCGGCTCTGGCTTGCCAGAGCAGCTTCGTCACGTTGGCCACGTGACCCAGAAGTGTCTGCGGACAGCGCTGGCTCCCGACCTATAGAGTGAGATGAGCACACAACCCTAGAGTCTGTCAAGACTGGCCCGTACGGGCAGGGGTACCTTTACCTTTACCGATTCCACTTTAAAGGGACGCGGGTGGTGCTGTGGGTTAAGCCTCAGATCCTAAGACTTGCCACTCAGAAGGTCGGCAGTTTGAATCCCTGTGACGGGGTGAGCTCCCGTTGCTCGGTCCCTGCTCCTGCCAACCTAGCAGTTCGAAAGCACATCAAAGTGCAAGTAGATAAATAGGTACTGCTTCGGCGGGAAGGTAAACGGCGTTTCCGTGTGATGCTCTGGTTCGCCAGAAGTGGCTTAGTCATGCTGGCCACATGACCCGGAAGCTGTACACTAGCTCCCTCGGCCAATAAAGCGAGATGAGCGCTGCAACCCCAGAGTCAGTCACGACTGGACCTAATGGTCAGGGGTCCCTTTACCTTTACCTTTTATGGAGAATCCTGGAAAGTGTCGCTTGTTAAGGATGCTGACCTCACAGACCTACTGTCGTTCCCAGCACCCTTAACCAATGACACTTCCCAGGATCCTCGGTGATTGTTAAAGAGCGCTTTACATGTATGGCCTGGATGTGATCAGCAATGTCATCTGACCTCCCCCAAAAACAAATCAGAACGAATATTCGTTAAAATAACCAACTGCCACGTAAGTCTAAGAGCCCGGCAAACAAATAAGGATGAATGGTCAACAGACAGGTTGTGTGGAAGCGCTCGGTGCCTCTTATCCTCTCAGGGGAGTATGCCTGGGCACTGCAAAACAGGCAACCCAAAGTTTAACATCTGTCTTGGTAGGTGGTTGGCAAGGAAGATGTTTCACTGTGGCAAAGCAGGGAGTCCATCCCTTTCACCTATGTTTTTCTCCAGTATTCATTATGCCCAGGCTAAGTTAAATCCAGGAAGCTGTCATCGGAGATATAAAAACTGCCACTGACCACCCCCATGCAATTTTCTGCCACGTGTTAATGCTTTAACGTTGGAGGATAGGTCAAATGATATTACACTGACCGTGGCAAAGTTTCTTTCGGAGGTCGCAAGAAAAAAAGACCATCATGCTCTATCTAGATGTAACAAAATGACTACCTCGGTCTCTTTTGCCTGTTGTTTGGTTGTCTTAACTGTATCTTGTTCTGAAACTGTTTTGTGGGTCTATGGACCGCAACACACACACACACACACACACACACACAGTGGTACCTCGGGTTACATACGCTTCAGGTTACATACGCTTCAGGTTACAGACTCTGCTAACCCAGAAATAGTACCTTGCGTTAAAACTTCGCTTCAGGATGAAAACAGAAATCGTGCTCCGGTGGCGCAGTGGCAGCAGGAGGCCCCATTAGCTAAAGTGGTGCTTCAGGTTAAGAACAGATTCAGGTTAAGAACGGACCTCTGGAACGAATTAAATACTTAACCTGAGATACCACTGTGTGTGTGTGTGTGTGTATATATCTATATATATATCTATATATATATAAATATATCTATCTATCTATCTATATGTGTGTGTGTGTTTTTAAAGTTGGATAGACAGTGGAAGGAAGTGATTTAAAAACTTAATGTGCCGTCTGCTCAATGTATGTTTTGCATTTACACTAGAGAGAGATCTCATTGAAATGATTTAAGTCTTATCTGTCCCTTTACCTTTACTTTTATGAAAGAAGAGCTGAACGTGAGGAAACGTTCCAGTTACACAAACTTAGGGCAGATCCATGCAAATGCACATCCAAGGCACGTATAAAGCACATGGACTTCCCACAAAGAATCCTGGGAATTATAGCTTGTTAAGGGAATAGCGTAGAACTACAGTTCCCCAGAATTCTTTGTGGGAAGCCATGTGCTATAATGTGTGTTGGATATGCTGTAAATGTATGGCATGAATTTGCCCTCAGACCTCACTAGTTGGGGATAAGTAGGGTTGCCATAATTTGAAGAGCAAAAAAGAGGATGCTATAACAACTCTCATTTTAAATAGCCCTACTATATGTAGGCTATAGAAGCGGTGATATATTGCTGAGGGCTGCAAGAGAAGAGAAGAGGAAAGCAAGTCTTCAGCCACCAGTTATGTCTATGTCTCATCCAGAATGACATTTTGGCAAATTTAAAAACAGAATTTTTACCCCTGAAAAAGAGGACATGACCAGGAAAAAGAGGACACATGGCAACCCTAAAGAGGTTGATGACATTGACACAAACCTATCAGCACTTTGCCTTGGAACCTGTTTTTATTGTCAACTTCAGTGGGCATGATCCTTTAGCACCTTCGCTTACCCTGGATATGTTTGAACAGAGCTATAACAGGGCACGTGAGCACGTAAAACATTATTTTCCTCTCCGATGATCATTGTTGCCAACTGATCAGAAAAGAACCACTGGTCCTGCTCTTCCACTTATTGAAGCAGATGTAGCTTTTCACAGCATAGCTTTCCATTTATTATATTTGTACTTTGCTTCCCCTTCAGGAAGTCCTGATGTAATTTGCAAGCATTCAAAATAAAATGAAAAGAAATAAAAAAGTTCACCCACTAATATCGATATATCAGACCACTGTTGAAAGTGCAACGACAAGAGCCACGTTTCTCACAAACTTCAGCTGCCAGCTAAAAACTGGTTTCTTTATAATAAGCTATTGTACTGTATATAAGCACAGGCCCTTTCCTGTTTAGTGGCCTGGATGGCAAATCCTGTTTGAGGAAAGAACCTGGTTGAGAGACTCTAGGGTTGCTCAGAAACAGCCCTTAGGGAAACTCTATGTTCTAATTGTGAGGCAAGGAGCATTAATTAAACCACTCACCAACGACCTGACAGTAAAGTACAAGGTGTCCCCATTTCTCTCTGCAACTGTACATATTTCCCACGCTGTTTACTTCTGCTACTTCCTACCTGCTGCAAAAAGCCTGTACCCTTATCTGTAACCCCTGCACCTATCCCAGGTGATCGCCACCTTTTTCTTGATAGAAGCTCTGTGCTTAATAACTAGCTGGCAGGCAGAAGTTCTTTTCCATTCAGGCCAAAGCTGCGCCAGTTGAATTTGTGCATATCATACAGCTTTTCTGTCAGGAAAAAAGTCCCTCCCTTTCCCCTTCTTTCCTTGATAGGTTCTTTCACCCTGATTCAGGTAAAGATACAGTACTCTGCTCATCAACTCTTTCACTTTGCCATTTATGATGCCATGCTCTCACCATCGTTTTATAGTTAATTGTTCAGCCTCTTCCCTCACTCATATATAATGAACATCTAGATTTCAAGCTGACACCCTTAGAAATCATTTATTTATTTAAGCTGCATGCACCGATGGGACCATGAATTTCATGGCAGTGGCATCCTTTTGCTCTGTGGGATCTCAGGAAAGTTACATAAATAAGGAGACTCATCTGCTTGCTTTGGCTGCCCTGACTCAGCCTCCTGGAACCATCGCAGCAGGAATCGGAGTGCTGTTTCCAAAGGAAAGTATGACTGGTTCGCCAAACTCACAGTGGGACAATTCTGAAGGAGGGAAGCCCTTTGAAAAGCTGCATCAGTCCATGCCTAGATGGAAACCCTGGTGTGGGTGTGGCTGTCTTGTTTGTGACTACATTGATGCCACAGTGGTTGGGGAAAGTGAGTGGAGAACGATCTAGAGCACAGTAGGAAAAGAGCCAGAAGCAAAATACAGAGAAAATAACTGAAGACGGGAAGAAAAAAGAAGTCACCTATAGAATGTCAGGTTTTTTTCTTGTGGGACAGATACAAATGCATTCCAGAAATGTATATTTGTGCAAATAAAGTGGATTAAATTGCTCTGTCGCAACAAATCCCCCCCCCCTTTTTAAATGGACCTTTATTAACCACAAAAGTAATGAGGAATGCATTGAAATGTGTGGGAGGAACAAATGATTAATGGGAAGACAGATATAACCACTGTGCAAACAAATCAGAATACAGTGGTATTTCGGGTTACAAACACCTCGGGTTACAAACACCTCGGGTTACAGACTCTGCTAACCCAGAAGTAGTACCTCAGGTTAAGAACTTTACCTCAGGATGAGAACAGAAATCACACACTGGTGGTGCGGCAGCAGCAGGAGGCCCCATTAGCTAAAGTGGTACCTCAGGTTAAGAACGGTTTCAGGTTCAGAACGGACCTCTGGAATGAATTAAGTTCCTAACCAGAGGTACCACTGTATATTTAGGATGAATGCTCATTTTCATGTAACCTCCCTGCAAACAAATCTGAATGAATGCTCAATAAAGACCAGATATTATCTAATTTCCACGTAAGCTTTCTATACACAAATCAGAATGAATGCTCAATAAACAGATCATTTGGAAGAGCCCATGATCTTCTAGACAATTATGGGGCTAAACCAATAAAGAAAAGATGAGCAAGAAGAGGGAGTAAACCTTTTCCTGTGTCTGAAGATCAAATGTGAATGGCAAAGTAAGTGCATGCATGTATGTCTGAGAACTGAGGTGCAAGAATAGCAGGAGGGGCATCTTAACCTACATTGTTCTGAGACCACGAACTCCTAAACCCAGATGTCCTTTCTCGTGAGAGGCACACCTGTAAGGCTGCATCTATCAATACATTAAGTTTTGGTTGAGAAAAACCCATGGGTATCATTTTCAGTTCTTGTTTTGCAAACGCTTCCTCCTTTGTGATAAATTCCCCTGCTCTTATTCTCTGCTGAAGATGGAAACAAAGCCAAGCCCAAGTTCAGTGCATGGTGGTTTCTTCCAAACTATGACATCACAAGAATAATTTTGTCCAGCTTGATCAGGAATACCCACACTGAATATACTTTTCAAAACCTACTGTTCAAAAAGCAATTGCCTTACCGGTTGTTGTTTTTTAAACCAGTTTGATTAGTGTTTCTAGAACAGCCAATCCATAGTACAACCTTCTAGTTGTACCCCTGACCGTTAGGTCCAGTCGCGGATGACTCTGGGGTTGCGCACTCATCTCGCTTAACTGGCCGAGGGAGCCGGTGTTTGTCCGCAGACAGCTTCCGTGTCATGTGGCCAGCATGACTAAGCTGCTTCTGGCGAACCAGAGCAGCACACAGAAACGCTGTATACCTTCCCGCCGGAGCGGTACCTATTTATCTACTTGCACTTGATGTGATTTCGAACTGCTAGGTGGGCAGGAGCTGGGACCGAACAACGGGCGTGAGGCGTTCACAAAGTAAAGGAAGGATTGAACTCTGATTAATAAGAATACACACGGAGGCTTGAACCAGCAAGATTCTGGGAAGGGTACGTATAATCTCTCTCTGTCTCTCTCTCTCTACCCCTTGGCCCAGGTCGTTTTATTCACAAAAGAACTTTTTACAGAGTGTTTGTAAGACCCAATCAGATTTCTTCTAAGCATTTCAACAAACCCCACGTGGGGAGAAAGTTAAACTAGCAAAACTAATTAAGCATAGGATAAACAAAGAACAAAACTACAAAGGAGTACATTTGGCAACCCTGGAGGTGATAAACAAGCGATATACATGATAAGAAGGATGGCCAGGAGGACAGCGATCATTATCACCTTCATGTGAGATCTGTTTTCCAGCATATCAGAAAAGCTACATCAAAAAGCTGCCCACTGTCTTTGATGACCCAAGAGCCTGCCTGGTGAGCAACTGGGCTGTGTACATGACTTGTGAAGCAAGAGAGATGGGCAGTAGAGAAAATGGCCAGAGATGCAGAGAGTTGTGGGATTTGATCAGAAACTATTGTCAATGTATCAAACCCAGTCAACACAATGCATTCATCGTGGACACAATGGTTTGATGCATATTTTATAATTCCTCATAATAATCCCACCTGACCCCACACTCTGGATATTTGCACTCCTACACGGGCGCTCACCCCGTCGCGGGGATTCAAACTACCATCGGCAAGCCCTAGGCTCTGTGGTTTAGACCATAGCGCCACCCACTATAAGTTAGCTAATAGCGCCACAGCGCCACCCACTATAAGTTAGCTAATAGGCAGATGCAATTGACTCTTTTCTATAAGAGATGCCAGCATGAATCTATCCAATTATCATTTACCCTAGATGTTAACAGAGAGTTGGGGAGTTCAGGGTTAAATGGTAGAAAATGCCTAAAGTGGTCAAGTTTGACCTTTTCTTGCAGCCCAAGGCCCTCCATGTGCCTTCCTGCCATCCTTCCTCTTCCTGAATGGGCAATCTATATTGTCCTTTGTTTCACCCCAGCCAACATCCTGATGCATTTTAGGCCAAGGGAAAATATTTACAAATGCCTAGCTATAGCCAACTCCTGTGCTCTGGGCCTTCCGCTGAAGTTAGCTGGTGGAGCCCTACAAGCTTCGTGCTGTTCCTCTTCCAAGAAGGTAGAAAGAGTGACTACTGGTTCAAGACCCAACTATTGCTGCAGCAATAGGGATGTGGGTGGTGCTGTGGTCTAAACCACTGAGCCTCTTGGGCTTGCAGATCAGAAGGTTGGTGGTTCAAATCCACTCAACTGGGTGAGCTCCTGTTGCTCTGTCCCAGCTCCTGCCTACCTAGCAGTTTGAAAGCATGCCAGTGCAAGTAGATTAATAGGTACTGCTGTGGCGGGAAGGTAAACGGTGTTTCCGTGCACTCTGGTTTCTGTCACGATGTTCAGTTGCGCCAGAAGCAGTTTAGTCATGCTAGCCACATGACGTGGAAATGCTGTCTGTGGAAAAACACCAGCTCCCTCAGCCTGAAAGCTAGATGAGAGCTGCAACTCCTTTGACTGGACTTAACCGTCCAGGGATCCTTTACCTTTACCTTTTTTATTGCTGCAGCATGTAAGAGAAGCTACCTGCCCATTTAGTAGCTGGGCAAGTTCAGAAATTAGACCAGGCTTTCTTGATAATTTAAATTGGCTACAGTGTATATTATGTTATTAAATCAAATTGTTTGGTTAAATCGAAGTTTGATCCAAGGGGATTCTGAATAAACTATGACATCTCATTCCACATTCTTGCCTTGAGCCTTCCAGCCAAAATACTGTAAGTCCTACTGCTCTGTATTCAAAAGTAGTTAACAAGTCACTTAGCCATTCTGCTGTGGGTTCAATAATCCCAGTAATAAAGGTGAGCTATTTAGATGTCCAGCTAAACTGGCATTCCTAAGGACCCAAATCCCTTTATTTTTGGCACAGTCCCTCCCTTGGTAGCATTTCTCAAAGCTTTCCATTGGGCAAGTACTGGTTCCAGAGTTGGCTTGGTATTCTTCAAAAGCAGAGCATCTATGGACCAATGGTTCTAAATGGTATGGGAAACAGCCTTACTAGAAAAATTAACCAATAAACTGAAACTGACACGGGGACAAATAGAAGAAGACACCTTCACCCCGGTATGGTTCCCCTTTATCACATACACAGCCCAACAAGACAATGACAAAAATCCACCAACAGCATACAAATCAATATGGCTAACCTGATCCAAAACACCCACCCACCCCACTCACACATGAAAACAAAGACCACCACAGCCAACCACAGATGAACAGCCACACTTTAGGCCAACCCCAACCTCTCTCACCACCAAAGAAACACAAGTGAACAGCAGAGAACCCGCACAAGCAATGCTGACACAAACCCCCACATATATTAAGTAAAATAGAAACATCACCACACCACCCCCACTCATATTTCCCCCCCCTCCACCTCTTTCCCCCTATTCTTCCTAATGTATCAACAAATTAAACCAATTTGTAAAAAATAAAAAATAAATGTTACGTGGGGGGAGGGGGGGAATACGAGTTAGAGACATTACACATACCTTTGTAAATCAAGAAAATCTTTAAGAAAAATACATTAAGAAAAAAGCAGAGCATTTTTTGCATCTACCAAGTCTGTATTTTGCTGTTGTACTCTTAGTCTGATCCTCAAAGAGCTGTTTTGTTACAGCTAAGCAAGAATTTCTATAATGAAAGGCTTCTACGCTTCAGATTCCCTGATATGAGAAAGTGTATAAGAATCTGCTTGAATTGAACTGCACAGGCCGGCTGCAACATTACATTCATAGCATAGGGAGATGCTGAAGCTCAGGCTTGCCCCATGGTAAAGGATGGAGAACTGCAGTCCCACCCCCGGGCCAAATTTGATCTACCAGGGCTCCCTGCTGGGCTCATCAGGCTGTTTTCCCCAACCACACCCACCTACCCCATACCTGACATCAGTTGTGACATCAGATGTAGAACAGGTAGGGGCATGGTTGGAATGGCTTGCTCACGTAAATAATCTGTGCAGAAAGAATGATTAACTTCCTACACATTGCTGCTTGGTTTGGGTATGTGTGATAATTACATTGTGAACCACCCTGAAATCTACAGGCATAGGGCAGTATACAAATTTAGATGATGGTGATGATCTGGAAAACTTTTATGCTCTCGGTTCAGGTTTTCCACGGATTGACATTTTAAGTTGAAAGAGCGGGTTTTCACAGGGAAAGCTTGGGACAAAAAGGGTGTGTGTGCTTGGGCATGGAGCTTTAAAGCATGGGCCATGCCTGGAAAGAGCAGAAGTGTGGATAAGCCCTCAGGTAAGACCTAGAATTCTGCCTTCGTATCAGTTTGGGGCTATTTGCACATGTACGTCACTAGGCAATGTTTAGAAATCCGCACCTGATCCCCTTTGCCGGTAGGCCTTTGCCACTCAGCTTCCAAGAAGGTGATGGACTTCCCCGGTAGAGAAACTGCAAAAGGAACATTTGACCAAGGTAGAAACTACACAGGACCCATCATCTGACTGTGTCTTCCCTTCCAGGGATGAAAAGTATAGGGAGTGGCAGGGAGGCCTGTGAGAACCCATAGCAGAACAGGGTGGGCTAGTAGGTTCCATGCCTTTTAGATTCAACCAATGTGGCAAATATTTTTCTCCAATCTATTAAGGGGTGGGGGCCACAGCAAAGAGAAGGAAGTAACATACAGCTTTCTTTGGTCCTTAGCAGAGAGTAGCACTGAACCATGGGCTCAGCCACCTGGGAATTATATTGGTATTATATATGGAGATTCTGTGGGCGTTAAATACCGCCAACATTATTTGCTATAATTTATGTTGGAAGGGTCTATGCCACAACTTTGTTCTTTTGAACTCATTATTTGGAGTTCAACCCTGACACAAGTGTTGGCTGTGTGCTGCACTCGCATCTTTTATGGAAAGTCCACCACAGGCCTAGACTTGGAAAGCACTTTCAGAGAATCACTGGAAGCCAGGGTTTTCCCTAAAAGCCTTGTACATTCCCAGCATTCGTTTTACAAATCTGTTGGTCATGCTACGTCAGCCTTGTCTGCCTGGTGGGCATGTCGTGGAAGATCTCCTTGCAGAGCAAAGCCACAACATCCCCTTTTAGAGTCAGAAGAACTTCTTCAACTGTAGGAACAGCACCCACCCACACCCCTGAATAAGGGTATTTCATTTTCAACCCTGGCCTGACCTAATGGTGGAAGCTAAAAGGGTAGTGACTTTGGACATCAGGAGAAAAATTAAAATCCAGACAACTGGGAGAGGACAGGACTTTCTGGGTTCAGTGGCTGGGAAAATAGGCACTGAATTAAGAAGGGGATATATATTTACCTTGCATGTCTTGCTCTATGGGGAAAAAGAACACCTACAGGTTTTCCTCCCAGAGCAAATAGCCACTAGGATGGGGAAAGAAATTCAGATCATGAAATTGGCATGGTGGGGAGAGTTATTTCCCCCCTCCCCAATGCCACAACCCTGGTTCAATTCAGCAGTGCCATTACCCTCAGCTGCCTTTGCAAACTGTGGGAGATTCAACCACAAAATCCCAAATGATACATCTCATTTGGTCCTCAGAGCACCTGTGCCTTTGGGAGAGGAAGCTCGGGACGAATTATCAGATGGAGTCAAAGGAAAGCAAAGAGATAGTTTTAGATGAGAGGTTGGTATTTTATGCAGCAGGACCAGGGGAAATTCAGAAAGGATGCTCAAGAGTGGTGCGAGCCAAATGCACATCTACCAACCATTTGGGACAAGTACAGAAAACTGACAGCATAAAAGTCATAAAAAAACTGAGGCAGACTATTGCCAAATGCTAACACAGTGTGACCACAGACTGGAAGTCGAAATTGGGAGGAACTAAGGTTTTACTAGCCCAAAACCAAAAAAGAGTGATCATGTGACATTTGCATAATGAAGACTGAGTGAAGCTTTCTGCTCCGGTGCCTCCACAATAGGGAAGTGTGAGGAAGGTGCTTTTTCACATGATCTAGGAGAATGCTCCATTTCCCACCAGAAAGTGACAAGGAGGGAAATATGCTTGACCCTGGAAGAGCATACAGTAAAGAGGAGATATAGTTGGCATTGTATTGTGCAGCCAGTATGCCACAAACTAAGCAGCAAACACGGGACACAAAGGGATATGTGTATCTGGGCATTTCTGTGATGTGCAGAAATCCACAGCAGGGCTGGTGTCGGCACTCGGCATTCTTGCAGGGCCGTAGTGCCCTAGCAGAGCCCGCCACTGACACCTGGAGAGCCATATATGAAGCCCAGTCCAAGCCCAATACACACTGGCTCTCTAGACCACTGAATGAAAATCATTAGTTCCATCTTCTATGTTAAAAAAAAACTCCCCAACCAATCTTGTTTCATTTGGTTCCGTACAAAGTTTTTTCCACTTAACAGTAACTTAAACTCTCGTCTCCACCTAGTGGCCCGTTGATGCACATACCCTCAATCTTGGCCACAATGCCACCTTCCTGGCAAATAAAAGAAGACCGTGAGCCTTCTTGAATATTATTTTGAAAATGATCAATGGAAGTGCAGGTGGCCGTACTCCTTTTCCCACTGAGCCCAGGCACAACATAGTAAAAGGGAGGATGATGAGAGCCACGTGGAGGATCCTAGAGCCTTGCTTTTAAAACTGCCCTGCTCCTTCTTTCCTTCAAGCAGGAGCCTTGACATGTGGAAACCTGATCTCTGCAACTTTATTATAGAGTTTAAACATTCATGAGACAGCCAGTTTGCCTGGCAAAATACACGAACAGGCGCCTGTCTGCTCTTTGGATAACAGAGTTGCAGAGATTAGACATCTCTGAATTACAATCCATGTAAACAACCACAAGGCATTGCACGTGTGTGTGTGTGTGTGGAGTGATCAGCATTCACCTGAGCAGAGAAAAAATGCAAGGACATTATTATGAACCTACAATTTGGAAAGTAGCCTGCAATCAGGTTATCCTGACACTGGAAAAATGCCCAACATTTGTCTGGGAGGGAAAGTTGCATTTGCCTTATGTTAAGTTAGAGAAGAGCTGATCAGAGCGGACAGGGAAGCAGGTTGTATAAGTCACATGGTGGTATTGATATGTCAGCATATCTGGCTCCCACACGATCTATTTCAGAGTTTCAAAACAGAACCAGCAAACGAAGCACATTGGAAGAACAGCACTGGGCTCATATTTGGGACAGACAAAACATGAAGCAACAAGCGTACATAGCGAGATGGAATTACTGAACTACTAAAATACAGTTGGCAGAGATGCAACAATATGCCAGCTGTTTTTCCTTATGTCAGAATTGATTAATGCGGCATGTGATTATTTCCAAATGATCAGGTCCCACCCACATATAGAGACTGTAAGTGCAGTTTAGAATATGCTACACCACCAGCTGCTTTCCCCCTCTGCTTGAGAAGTAGCTAACTTGTGGCCCTCTGGATGTTGTTGGACTCCAAATCCCATCAGCCCCAGCCAGCAGGGCCAGCAGTCAGGGATGATGGGAGTTATAGTCCAACAACATCTGAAAAGTCAAGTGTTAGCTGCTCCTGCTCTTCAGGGTCTCTTGGCCATCCTTCACCCCTGCTGTTGTGAAATGAAGATGGAAGCCTGCTGATCACAGCAGATGAGGGATGGCATAGGCAGCGAGAGATTTACAAGCCTGAATGGGAACAAGAGAGCCTGCCACCTTCCTCTCCTGGCTGCGTTGCTGAACTACCTGCTCCGTAGCTCACTAGACCAGAAATGAAAATGTACAATATACAGGGGGAGAATGTAGGTAACATATTTGATTTAAGAGGGCCACCACCTTATACTCTGGACTTTATTTAGTGCACGCTGACTGGAAAGATTGGTCACTACTGATCTAGAGTTTCTACAGGCGCTGTAATGAAAGGATCACAGTTGCTGCATGAAACAGAAAGGAAGTGAATAGTAAGAACCGCTCTCTTCCTTCAAGGGCTGTCCCATCTTGCACATAAATTGGAAGGAAAACATAACTATACAATGTTTGCCTCTCTTCCAGAAGCCCTGGTGTGTCTCTGTGTGTCTGCACCTCGTGCGCGCACGAGGTCAGATATGACACCAAGCTGTGGGTTAGAGGGTTCCACGGTTGCTAAATGCTGCTACTGCGGTAAGCCTGAGCCCACGCCCTGAGGGTTTCCTCTGTGAGGTGTCAGTTCTGCTTCTGCAACAGAAGCAACTGCATCCTAAAGGTGCGAGACAACAGACCTTTCACTTCTTGAATAACACCTGGTCGCCATGCTGCAGCCAAGCAAGGGCATTTCTTAGCCAAGTGGAAAATGTCTTAAGGTGTTGTGAGTGTGCTTTGCACTTGGGTTATTCTTGTTTCTCTCGCATATTTATCAGCAGCCCCCACCCCCCAAGCCACCAACCACACAATCTGACAGTCTGCTGACAGTCATGAGTGGAGAAGACACCAAGTCCCAACCAAAACTGTTTTGCTTATGCCAGGAACCTGTGATTCTCAAGATGTTACTAGCCTGCAGCTGCCTGAATTCCTGACCATTCATCATGCTGACTGAGGCTGATGGGAGCTGGAAGCAAACAGCATCTGGAGGGCTACGGGCACTCCATTCCTGGCCTATATCAGTGGTGAGTCACCAGAGATACACTAGGTATTTAACGTGGAATAGCCATACTTTGTTCATTCTGATTTTATGGAGCATCTGCATGCTGTTGTTATCCAGTGCTTTCCCCAGGGTTCTTTTGTCTTTTCAGACTACAGAAAATCCAGCTTTTTTGAACTGTGGCACTAACTCTGCAGCTGCAGGTCCCCTTGGCATTGCTTTTTCCATTATTTCCTAGAGGTGCGGTTGAGACCTGTGCAGTGAAATATCCAGCGAGCAAGTCTATAGCCACATCGGGCACACCTTCCATATTAACTCTCTGGCAGCTACCGTTTTAACAACTGTTTAATATCAGTCTTTTAATGAGCACTAAAATGCTTTCTGTATTTAAGCAAAATAGTGCTTAAATGAAGAGATTTACAACATTAAAAACTGGCCTTAAAAAACAACTGTCTTCCTGTCACCATTATTTCAAGAAGAGATGGGGGAACAGCTGATCTGAAGATTTGCTGGTTTCAAAGATTTCTAAACAATTCCGGAGAAGCCCTGAGAGTAACCTCACAATTGCAGTTAAATGAATATGTGCTTTAGTACAACCTAAAAGATCGACTGTTGCTGTAGATGAGCCATTGGCAGGTACTTCTTCTATTTTTTTAAAGGTTTGGGCTATAATCAACTAAATTCTTGCGCTAGTGCAAGGATTAACATTAGTGTAACAGGATTTCCCCCTTCCTCATCTCTCACATACCTTGCATCACCCAGAACAGATTGTGGGCACAGTGGGAGGAGAGTGAGGAAACATTCCATTGAAGGAGAAATCAGTGTGCTGAAGATCTTAATTTTATGTTGAATCCAACTATGTTGTGTGCTGCCTCGTCTTGAGCTGGTAGCATGGAGTCCTCAGAAGACAAACCGGACATCACTGGTAGAGGAAGAACAACAATGCAGTAAGTGCCTTCTGTGCCAACTTTTAATCATCTACTAAACTATTCGGTTCCGCCAGACCTATGCAGTCAATTAAGACTGTCTATTCATGTTTGTTTTTAATTTCTTTTTGCTTTTAACTTTTTATTATTTCATTGTTTCATGTTTTTAAATGGTTGTCAACCTCCGTGATATATTTTTTAATGATACAGAGGGATATAAATGTTTTAATAAACAAAATAAACAATCACACAATGCCAGCAGCTCTCTGTAGGGAAGCATCTCCTGCTGTCAGAGGAATGGAGATGTCAGTTCCAAAAGAAGAGAGAGCTGAGCTAGGGCAAAGCTGTGGGGCAGCCAAGGTGGAAGGAAGAGGAATTGAAAAAACGGAGCTGTGGAACTGGGAATGCAGCCTTGAAATGGTGATCAGTACCATGGAAAAAATGACAGCAAAAGCCAGGAGGAGCCAGAAAGCTCATCCAAGGGAGCTGGGAATATACCAGGCAAGTGAACTGTGTCAGTCAACACAGCATGAAACTCTTAATATAAGGGTTGTAGGTTCGAGCCCCAAATTGGGCAAAGATTCCTGCATTGCAGGGGGCCACTAGATAACCCTTGTGGTCCCTTCCAACTCTACAATTCTATGGTGCTAAGTAAATTCCTTGGGCAAGAAGCGAAGCCTGGCCTGGAAATGTTTAAGCACAGTGCAGGGATAACCATGGGAGCTATCTGGATTGGAAAGAGGAGGATCCATCCTAGGGCATCCAAGAGCAGCACTCTTTATTTTTCCCTAACTGCACAGTCTTGATTACCTCACCATCATCATGGCACTAAATCCAGAGATTGCTGGTTTGAACTCCACAAGATCCCAATGCTGCCCATTGTTACTGACACTATCTCTTGACAAAAGGTATCTCCATGGTTTTAACTTACTTTTAACTTGCTTTTTCCTGTAAGACCAATTGCAAGTTAAAAGTAAGCTAAAAAGTAAAAGTAAGACCAATTGCAAGTTAAAAGTAAGTTAAAACCATGGAGAGACCTGCTCTGAATAGAGACATTGGATTCTTATCTCATTATACATGATAAAGCTATTCTTAGCCATCTCACCATCCTTCTGAGTTATACCCCTCCCCACCCTCTCACTATATATAAGGACCTGGTGACTTCTGTTTCAGTGTATCTGAAGAAATGTGCATGCACACAAAAGCTCATACCAATAACAAACTTAGGTGATCTCTAAGGTGCTACTGGAAGGGGAAAAAATTATTTTGTTTCGACATTGGCAGACCAACGTGGCTACCTACCTGTAACTATCTCTTGACAGAGAGACTAGGCTAAAGAGTGGGGCAAAGTAAAGGATGGTGGAAGAGGAACGTGCTCAAAATGGGGCTGATGTGAACGTGTAGCTGAGATGGATTTGAAGCATGTCGCCTTTCGGAAAGGGAAAAAAAGTCACTTCACTTATTTGCCCTTACTGGAATCTAGGAGGTTTGGCATGATCCCTGTAGACCCATTTCCAGGAAAAGACAGCTCCCCCTCCTCTTTACCAGATGCTGGCTCCGAGGATTGGCCTCGCGGGATCAACTCGTGGTGACTTGCCTTGGGGATGATGTGGATTTAATGTAGCTGTGGCTGCTGCCAGCTGCTCTCCCGCAGCTTTTGTTTGGCTTTCGGAGCCTAAATGCTTGGCCTAGGCCAGGCTTACAACTTTGCGTGTGAGGTGTGAGAGCTGATCTCTCGACTACCACATTCCAGAGAAATGCCCTCCCTTTTTTTCAGCATCACTGCGCACCATGCGCCATGCTGGCACTCAATGAAGGCTAAAAAGCAGAAATGGCGCAAGGAGCTCTGTGGGGGTAAGAATCGCACTCGCTCCCTCACCCTTCTTTGTCTGTTGCCTCCACAGGACCCACACTCCCCCATAGCCAGGTGGCCCCCATAGAACAGAAAACCCCTTTCCATGGGTGTTTTCTCTCAGGGGCTCAGCCTCCTGACTCAGCTGCTTCATTTTCAAAGCAATTACCAGCAAGGGGCTTTGTAGGCTGTGCTCCCTACCCATTAACACCGGGCTGATTTATAGGAAACCGATGGCTGGGCCTGTCAGAGCTCATTAATGGCTGGCAAAAGAACAAGACAAACAGCCTGGCCAGCAAGAAAGGAAATCCTTGTCTGGGCTCGGTAGAGATGTGTGGCCGTTCCCCTCACATTCCAAGCCTGGGCCTCCGAACAGCACCGGGGAGAATGGGAGAAACTTCTGAGGCCGGTGAGACGTTCAAGTGGGACGAGAAGATCAGGGGACAATCTGCGTTCCTTGCGTCTTTCCTACAGGGATGGCTGCTGCGTGGAAGGGGCAGGCCCATCTCAAGCCTGGAGCTTCCTAAGAAAACAGTTATCTGTGTACACGGCAAACATAGAAAGCACAAGACTCCCCACTCCTGCAGAGAACCTTGGGAACTGTAGTTTGCTAAGGGTTCCGGAAATTGTTGCTCCATGAGCTCTGGTTCCCAGGATTTCCTGAGGGAAGGAATGTGCTTTCAGTGCGCACACAGTCCCTGTCCTGACTAGATCAGAAGAGGCATAAGTTCAGTTCCTTCCATGACAACTCTGAGCGAACTGAGAACTAAACGGACCATGGCATGCAAAGTGTCGATTTAAACGTTTCAAAACCGCTTTGATTTTTTAGTTTGTTGCTAAGGTGCTGAGAGTATATAGAGTGCTGAGAATATATAGAGCAGTATACAGTATACCTCAGGTTACATATGCTTCAGGTTTCAGACTCCGCTAAGCCAGAAATAGTATATCGGGTTCAGAACTTTGCTTCAGGATGAGAACAGAAATCGTGCAGCGGCGGCAGCAGCAGGAGGCCCCATTAGCTAAAGTGGTGCTTCAGGTTAAGAAGAGTTTCAGGTTAAGAACAGACCTCAGGAACGAATTAAGTACTTAACCCGAGGTACCACTGTATAGGTTTCTTCAGTGACATTATTTCCAATTGAACCAGTTGAAGACCTCTAGTATCACTGTGTAGCACAAAGCATTTAAAGGCATTTGTTATCTAGCAAAAGCCAAGAACAGGGGCGTGAGGAGTGAAGGGGAGGGGGATGTGACCATGCTGTAATAATGCCCCTTGAGAAGCTCTCATGTTTGTTTCTCAGAAAAGCTGCTTTCATCGATCAAATGGAACAGCCAGACCACTGGCAAGAAGCACCAGGCCTCAGGCTCCGTAACAAGTGCTGTCTGTTGTACTCTACTGAGAAGCACAAGCCTTTCTTGGCAAACCTATGGAACAGGAGAAAAACCCCATTTTCTGCTGGTGTGTGGGAAAGAAATTAGCATAACAGTAGCTCAAGAACTGCTGGTGGGAGGGGGGAGCCCAGTATTAGACTTTACCTCAGAAAATAATTCCCATCAGCTTCTAAGACTAGCTACTTGGCTATTTGAGCTACCTGATATCGAGGACTTCCTCAGTTAAAGTGCATAATACTTTTTAACACACGTTTCCATACTGCCACACTGTTACCTGCTCAGTCTGCAGTCGCTGCCTTAGAATTTTTCACCGACCACACAAATTTCCAGTTCTCTTCCCTTTGAGAAAAATAATTATGCCCCCTCTATACTCTGAATAGGATTGACTGTACTGATCTTACCTGATGTAGAGATGCAGCAGAATTTCCTGCATCAAGAAGAGATTGTCTGTTGTGCCTCTCTATGAGTTATACCTGTGGGCCTGCCTCCTACCAGTCAGGAAGTATCTCCAGAACAGGGACTCACACAGAAACACGTCTACTTTTAGAGAGTATAAAAGTGAAATGCTTGCCAATATCAATGCCAAACCTCAAGTTCTTAGTGAACTATCAAGAAACAGGGAGTTGACAGAGATGGTGCATTATACTCCAGAAGCTCCTGTTCTATAAGGAAGGGATCAGTTTGTAGTTTATTTATGCCAGGAGGTTTATAAATCATCACCAACATGTCAGCTGACCTACAACAATGCATAAAACTACAGAACTGGAAATGCTGTAAGCCAAAATGGCTTATCTCCTGAGTTTATGCCAATAAAACTCAGAAACGTGAGGAGTTAGGAGTCCAACATTGTTTATTGCAAAGCAATAGGTTACAGTCGGATCGTTCCGCAAAACTGCAAGCCCGCCGGGTGGTCCAGGCAGTGGTATTTATAAAGTTTCAAAGAAAGCATTTCAATTTTCACCAATCATATACATCATTACCTCATTTCATGTTTAATACACATGCGCAATAAAGCACTAGCAATTTCTGCTGGTTAAGTTCTGATTCCCACTGTGTTCTGTTACATTGTGTTAGTGTGCATGTTGGGAACCTGTGTTACGTGTAGCCATTTGCACCATGTAGCGACTTATGTTCTAGCTTTGAGCTATATCTTTGTTATTCACATATTAGCTGTATTTCTGCCCCAATGGGGGGCAGCAACTTGCAAAAACATCAGTTTCATAAAGTAACAGGCTACCATAACTTCTATATTAGAAGCACACTCAGGGATTTACAGGGGTACACATTATCACATTTATTGTGGCCCTCTGGGCCACTACCACAGAAAGGCCTTGAAAATCGTGTAGACCAAATGCCTCGGACACCCACAACAGATAATCCAAGCAGGGACTTGAAGAGAGCAATTCACATCATGCCCAAAGTAGCAGAATAGAAACACTGATAGACCAAAACATTAGTGAACCAAAGAGATGTTTTGCACCCAGTGAGATTGGCCATAGCGCACTGTGACTTACCGTGTTTTGCAGCACCTAGTTTCAGTGAATAAATAAACACATTGCTTTAAAGGACATTGCCTCAATGTCTAAAGGTCTCTGGAGTGAACAGGACCCAAAAGCTGTGTGGTTCTTTTCTACTGCCCCATCCCTTACATTTTCTGGCTAGTTTTGTGTTATGTACTGAGTTGAATAGGATCCAAAAGGCAGCAGTCTGATTGGTCCTAGAACAATAGGATTCAGACTGCAGAAGTCTGATTGGTCCTAGAACAATAGGATTCAGAATGCAGCAGTCTGATTGGACCTAGAACAATAGGATCCAGAATGCAGCAGTCTGATTGGTCTACAGGAGCCACCCAATCCAGCTCCAGGTGGAAGGGAATCTGCAACCTGATTGGCCTGCAGGAGAATCACGGAATTAGCCAATCACGTGGGGCCCATTGTGTAAATAATGTATATAAGGCAAACATTCTGGGGGAACTTCCGTTCCTCCTCACCACTATGAGCTGAATAGAGCATGAAATCCACTCTCGACTCCGAGTATATTTCATTTTGCAACAACTGTTCCTAGCTGAATACTCAAGTGTCCCAAGTTGTCACTGTTGTTCTCACTGTGAGGCATTTCTTTTGCATTCTGGGGCTGACCAGCACACAAGGAGCAGGAAGCAATTGTCCTTCCTTAAAGGCCCTGCGTGTGCTAGGCCATCCCACTCCCATTTCATGGGCCTGAGCAGCTTACATAATAGAGCTTCTCTCCCTCCCCCACAAGCTCAGTAATTTATTCCATCATCTTAGGAAAAGCCATTTACTGTCAATAACAGCTTTAATTAATTCTCCTCAAAGGCCTCTCAATTATTCATCCCAGGGCCGCAGAGAAAACAATTAAAGCACTTTACATCTCTGACCATCATTGGCTCTAGGTGGAAGAGGAAGGCAGGGATGTTGCACCGTAGGGACATTGCACAAGAGAAGGTGGGAGTCCAGAGCATGGGGGGGTGGCCTGGGTTTTGGAAGACTGTGGCTCTTTTTTTGCTTGCTTTGGTAAGCGGTCTCTCTGGAGCAAATGCACTGGAATAGCTCACTGTGACAGATCCCAGGGCAACCCTGCCTACCAAATCCTCCCCCTGTATTTCCCCCTGTTTTCAAATCACAGAATCTTTCATACAGGTCAGTTACGGTCAGTTAGAGACATTTCTGTTGTAGGCAATGTGGGGTTGCGGGGAAAGAGAAGCAGGAAAAGAGAGGGGAAGAAAATAAAGAAAAGGTATGGAAAAAGGGGGGAAGGAGGCAGTAAACCATGGGTAGGCAAACTAAGGCCCGGGGTCCGGATTTGGCCCAATCGCCTTCTAAATCCGGCCCATGGATGGTCCAGAAATCAGCATGTTTTTACATGAGTAGAATATGTCCTTCTATTTACAGTGCATCTCTGGGTTATTTGTGGGGCCTGCCTGGTGTTTTTACATGAGTAGAATGTGCCCTTTTATTTAGAATGCATCTCTGGGTTATTTGTGAGGCATAGGAATTCGTTCATTTTTATTTTTTTTCAAAATATCGTCCGGCCTCCCACAAGGTCTGAGGGACAGTGGACCAGCCCCATGCTGAAAAAGTTTGCTGACCCCTGCAGTAAACTATTGTTCTTTACAGAGTATATGAGTGGGGTTTTTTGTCAGTGTGGCTATGTGTGGAGTGAGAGATCAGAGGGCCCAGGACATGGTTGGCTGTGGTTGATTTGTTGCAGTGTGTTTTGATTGTGTGTGTGAAAGGTGTTGTTGTTGCTGGGTTAAGCTAGCCATATTGATTTATATGTTGGCGGGGGGCAGGGAGCGGTTATTGTCTTGTTGGCCTGCATATGTAATAAAGGGGATCCACACTGGAGTGAAAGCATCCTCCTTTGTTTGTCCCCATGATAGTTTTTCTACTAGGATGGTTTCCCACGTAGTTTGGTACCAGTGGTCCATGGACACTCCCAATAGCTCCCTCCAGAAATCCTCCCCCTCTTTTTCTACCACCATACCACCCCTCTTTCCCAAAACAGAGTTGGGGACTGTCAACCCCTTCTCTTAATGCTGAACCAAGCTACCTGCCTAGATTTACATCCTTGTCACATAACGTATAGTGATTTCCCTGACACAGCACCAGCCTTTTGACATCTGTACTTGGCAAATCCATACCAAACAAGAATATCAGTTTTTCAGAGGCTGGCAGGTTGCGTCAACTGCTGATGCCACATGGAAGTAAACACAGAAGCGTATGGGCATGATCCCACTTGGGGACTTCAGCTCCTCCTCCTGGCCTCTGACTGGTCCCTTGGACCGGACAAGACACAGCAAGAGGCAGGCTTTGGAGAAAGAACGTCAACAGCAGCTGGAGATGCTTCCGTCTTTTGGCACTGTTCCTCCCACCACAACATCCCCATTCACTTGGTGTACTGGTTTCCTTCAAGGGAAATATTGCAGTGTATACAACTGGATCAAAAGCTTTCCCCTACCACAAGCAGCCTTATTTGTCACTTGCACGTCATTCCTCTTGCTAAACTTAGATATGGTTTGGCATATCTAAGACTACTAGCTACGATACAGAACTGGGCTGCTGTAGTAAAGACAGAAATCAGCTCATCCTCCTGACTCTGAAACTTTATAATGGCTGTGTGATTGGTGAAGCCCCATTGTCCACTAGGCCTTTGAACTGGAAAGAAAATTATTGAAGGAGGTTTTGTCTCCTGAAAAACTTGCTATTCATTTTTTTTTATTGGGGAAATGTTCTCTGCAGAATGCAGTTTGTTTGTTCTGTTCCCGAGAAGTCAACAACCACACTGGTTGTTTACCAATTTACCTAAAGTTTTATATTTGCATTTACACTCATCTGCACCATTCTTAATTTTTGCAAACCAGAAAACTGCGGGTGGTGAGCCAGGAAAAGGGAACTGATTAAAACAGGCCTGAGAGGCTTGAAGGTGGCTATCCCAAACCTGGAATCAAAGGCAGCTGAGGAGACTGTATTTCTTTCCTTAACCAGATGAATGCTCAGTGCTGGTATTCCTGGATTATCATCTAAACACCCACAAACTGATCAAACCACCTCACTTCTTTACCTCAGCCTGCAAAGGGTTAAGGCAGCAAACAACAAATCCTCTTCCTCTCCCCCATCACCACCATCCAGTATGCAGCCAGGGGGCGGGTCTGTCGGGAAGCCCAGATTTCTGCAGGGGTTTTACTGGAAAAGTTGTTGTGGCAGGTGGGAGGGGGTCGCCATGGCAACGGCAATGGCACATGAACAGGTTAGCTGGTGGCATACTATTGCGGATCAGATTCATCAAAAACATCAGGACGGAAAACTGCCCAGCCTTGGAAAAATGCAATGTTTGATGTCTAAGCAGAGAGGCGGGATGGGAAAGCCAAGACGGCTAGGATCTGGCTATGGTGATTAATCAGAGGGGAAGAAAGGGCACTCTTTGAGCATCACTTCACAGCTTCCAGAGACAAGCCCCTCCACCTAAAATATACTTGGAGGCAGATCACTCCTTCCCTGAAGCAACATTATGCAAGCACAGCAGGGATGGGCTTGGATGAAATGCGAAAGCATCACATTCCAGCTTTATCTCAGGAAGATTTCACCCACTTTCCCAATTTTCCCAGTCACATACCTAACATACAAATGCCTATCCTCAGTACTGGAAAATTGCAGGCAGATAAAATATCAAAGTTGGTATCAGAGAGCTGAGCCGATTGGCTGGGCAGCCTTTGGGGGCAGTTGTGGATGTGCACACCCCATCTTATTTTGCATTTCAATCATACCTGCCAGAACCTCCTTTAGTTAGATTTAAAGTGCTCCTATCCCCCACCCCACCCTGAACCAGGCGTATGCTGCATCAGTGTAGTTCCAAGAGAGGGCAATTCTGGGAGGCAGGCAGTGGCTTCTGCTTGCTTGTGAGGTTACATGTATGTACCCCAGTCCACTGGAGCAGGAACTGGCAAGCCACACCAAGAAAACCCCATGGACAAAGACAACAGGCAGTGGAAGACAGAAGTGCCTGGCGTGCTCTGGTCCATGGGGTCATGAAGAGTCGGACACGACTAAACGACTAAAAAACAACAACAACCCCAATCCACACTGTGGACCTGGAATGGCTTCCATTCTAACAGGTTGCCTTATTAACCTGAAATTGCAGGACTAGGTTGTGCAACCTGCTATCTCATTAGCTCAATCTCTTAGGAGCAAAGGAGGAGGAGTGGGTAACAGGTGGTGTGCTGATTTTACCCCCTTTTGGGGTGAGATCCAGAATCTGGATAGAGCTCGAGCCGCCCATTCAAATGGGTGCAGTCAAACATCTTTGCAGGACAGGAAACCACAGAGTGTAAAAGAGATCATTTGCTACAGGAGGGAGGAATAACCAGTGTCTTAAGGTTATGCCCAAACTAGCATATCATTTCATTTCATGTTTGTTTTATTGCTTTCATGCATTCCTCCATATTTCCCCATAGACACAGGTTTCTTAATCCCATGATCGTAGGCTGGGTTTATATACATATATTTCTTAATCTATGCAAAATATGTCTCTCTGTGTGTATTCTGATAAATTAGATGGATTGTAGGGGGGGAAGGGGAAGATGGGAAGAACTCAAGTTGGGATAGAAGAGTAGTAGCATTTACTAGGCAGTAAGTTCACTCATAAAGAAACAGCCTCAGCCTCCCAGAGCATGAGTAGGATAACTAATGCCTGGGGGCTGGATCCGGCCCAATTGCCTTCTCAATCTGGCTCACAGACGGTCCAGGAATCAGTGTGTTTTTACATGGGTAGAATGTGTCCTTTTTTTAAAAAGGCATCTCTGGGTTATTTGTGGGGCCTGCCTGGTGTTTTTACGTGAGAAGAATATGTAGAATCATAGAATCATAGAGTTGGAAGAGACCACAAGGGCCATCGAGTCCAACCCTCGATGCATCTCTGGGTTACAATGCATCTCTGGGTTATTTGTGGGGCACAGGAATTCGTTCTTTTTTTTTTCTCTTCCCAAAATATAGCCCGGCCCCCCACAAGGTCTGAGGGACAATGGACCAGCCCCCTGCTGAAAAAGTTTGCTGACCCCTCTCCTAGCATGGGTCCTGCTGCTCTAGTTCCTGTGCATTGACCTCCATCCCCTCACCACCCTCCATTGTCCCATGAATACTTCCTACACCAACCTCTCCTTCTCTATCCCCAGCCTGCTCTCATGCCAGTTCGTGACAATATGGAAAGAAGCAAAGCTCCCAACAATGGCAAGGAAGGAGAAGGGCCAATGGCCAGGAAGAAGTCTGTGCATAACCAATCAAGATCCATTTCACAAAGATTTGTACCTCTTTCATTAGTTATTTGCCGGCTTGCAAAAGAAAGGATTTTAGCCTATAATAAAACTGAATCATTGTGAGTCACAAACAGAGGATAAGAAGCATCAAGATACATCAGTGCCAAATGTTCCAGGACTGGAGGACAAGGAGAAGTCCACCTTGCCCCCAATTTCTCGTGAGACTGCATCTGGTAAATCATTCAGTTCCTAACATACATTAAGAAAAAGCCAGGTCCGTTGCTATCCAGCAATGAGTCATGCATTCTCCTACAGCCAAATGTGAAAAGGGGGACTTAGAGTGAAACTACACTCCCCACCCCCCGTACAAATATGCATTAAACACATATGCATGTCTGAAGATTTGTATCAATGCAGGGTAAAGGTAAAGGGACCCCTGACCATTAGGTCCAGTCATGGCCGACTCTGGGGTTGTAGCACTCATCTAGCTTTATTGGCCGAGGGAGCCGGCGTACAGCTTCTGGGTCATGTCGCCAGCATGGCTAAGCCGCTTCTGGCGAACGAGAGCAGTGCACGGAAACACAGTTTACCTTCCCGCCGGAGTAGTACCTATTTATCTACTTGCACTTTGACATGCTTTCAAACTGCTAGGTTGGCAGGAGCAGGGACAGAGCAACAGGAACTCACCCTGTCGCGGGGACTTGAAATGCCTTCTGATCAGCAGGTCCTAGGCTCTGTGGTTTAACCCACAGCACCACCCGCAGGGTAGGGGAGCACTAATAGGGGAGAAGTGACAGGTGGGAGGAGCATGTAACCCCTTCCATGCACACATACTATCCCATCTCTCAGCCGTTTTCCTCTGCAGTGGACTACTCCCAGTGAGAAATGACCCAGGAGATATAGAGAGCCAGTGTGGTGTAACAGTAACAGCAGAGAGGTGGACTGGAACCTGGAAGATCAGGGTTCAAATCCATACTCAGTCATGAAGCTCAGTGGGTGACCTTGGGCCAGACAGTGTCTCTTGGCCAAACCTACCTCACAGGGTTGTTGTCAAGATAAAGTGGGGAGAGGAGGACCATGTGCCCATTTATTGAGCTCCTGGGAGGAAAAGGTGGTATATAAATATATTTTTAAAAAATAATCAATGAGAACAGGAAGAGTTAAGTATTTCCTCCCACCAGCCAAATTTACATTTTTTTGAGAAAAGCAGGGGGTGTTTGTTTTTAATTTCCCAAGACTGCTTTGTGAAGCCACCCTGAGAGGTGTCTATCAACCTCCCACAGGACCAGAAACTCAACATTCAAGTTGACTGTCTGAAGAGAGATTCTGAGGTGTCTAGAGTCCTCCTCCTTAACACACAGCACTTCACACCTTGCTAGAGGATAAGAGAAACAGGCCTAGTGCTGCTTGCCCTGCTGTAGGGAGAGAGAAAACAATATGCAAAATAGAGTGGGGTTTTTTGTAGCAACTGCCTACTGCTGTGCTAGAGGCAATTTGGGAAAGACTTAGGTATTTTGTCAGAGGGATTCCAGGCACACACTGGAACTTTGGGTTTGTGCATTTAAATTGAATGAAAAGGCTGTGCTGTCCAAGCACAACAAACCCAACTTTTTGTGGTTGGGAAAAAAGGGAAATGAACTGAAAAGTGTGAGATGAACAAATTATTAACAGGGAGATGTGTGAACGCTCTGCAGGAAAACCAGGATGAGTGCTCATCGTCGTATGACAAACAAATCTGAACAAATACTTAAGAAAGACTGGATAAATCCAACCTCTGGATAAGCATTGTGCAAGGCAATCAGGATGAATGCTCAATAAATAGGTTGTGGTGGGAGAGGGGGCAGAAGAAAGTTTTCTCCTGCTCTGTAGGGTAGGGTTTGAACCAATGGCTTCAAGTTACAAGAAAGGAGATTCTGATTAAGCAGGAAGAACTTTGTGACAGTAAGAGCTGTTTGACTGTGGAACAGTCTCCCTCTGGAGGTTGTGGACTCTCCTCCCTAGGAGGTTTTTAAGCAGAGTTTGGATGGCCATCTGTCGCGGATGCTTTCGCTGAGATTCCTGCATTGCAGAGAGCTGGACTAGATTACCCTTGGGATCCATTCCAACTCTACGATTCTATGATTCTACGACTGGTAGTAGTTCAAATGAGCCACTCATTTCAATACTAGTACAGTGCAAGTGTTTTGCTGGCAACGCTCAGCCCACAAGAAAGGATGTAAACCTAGGTGGAGTCTGAGATTTATACATACCCTCACCGCAGTTTGTGATGAAGGAAGGAGCTGTGTCTTAAGCCAGTTAATTTGTGGTGGGATCTGTATATGTGTGACAATAAATAGAGGCTAAAAAAGATTGCAGAGGGAACATGAAGGCAGAATGTGCTGGCCTCTGAGGCTGGATTTCCCCCCACATGCCAGTAAGTGAGGTAGGAGTGAGAGGGAGGAACCCCAAGGTGACAGAATGTGCTGGGCTACTCCAAGCTGGTGTCCACTATTTGCAAGAAAAACTCTCTCTCCCCTCCTCCCCCCCCCCATTAGTGGGAAAGCAAATTGCAAGGACGTTTTTCATTTGATTTTCTAGTTTTCTCCTTTCAGGAAATTCTAAACCGAGGGAAGAGTGGTGAATAATGGTGTCCCCAATCCACAGACTGATGTGATAGATAGTCCATTTTATTGCTTCAATCCACTGCATGTGCACATCCTATGTAAGCTGCGTCTCTTAGTGGGTTTTAAGTCATAGGCTGATTTGGCTGTGATAAAAAAAAACTTTGGCCAAAATCAGAAGAGCATTAAAGGGGGAGAAGAATCATGAGAGAATCTTTCTTGTTTCAATTCCTGGGCATTATCAGCTTCAAACAAAGCTTGGTCATTATTTTTCTCATTTCGCAGCATAGCTGGTTTGCGAGAAAACACATCAGAATGGTGTGCTTCATGAGAAACAAGAAGATAAATACAGGAAAGATATGGATTGTGGCAAAGTTTGTGTGTACACCATTTCCCAAACTATCAGTGGGAGTGCAGTGGGAACAAATGGGAGTGTGTACAGAGGTTTTTCCTGCTTTGCGGTAGCTCATTCCAGTAACTTTGTGTGAGCTCATTCTGCCTTGCAACAGAATCGAGATACAATCCCATAGATATTACAGTGGACGCTCGGGATGGGAACATGATCCGTGCAGGATGCACGTTCGCAACCCACAGCGCCGCGTCTGCACACACGCGGGTCACGATTCGGTGCTTCTGCGCATGCGCAAAGCACGATTTAGTGTTTCTGAGCATGCGCGAGTGCCAAAACCCAGAAGTAACCCATTCCAGTACTTCCGGGTTCGACGCATTGCGCAACCCAAAAACGTGCAACCTGAAGCGTCTGTAAGCCGAGGTGTTACTGTATTCTAGCCTGGCCCAGTCACATTTCATTCACTTTCTCCCGCCTCTGATTTCTGGTAAAACGGACAAGGCTTTGTGTCCGTGGTTTTCCTAGCTTGGGGGGTGGGGTGGTCCACAGCAGGGTCTGACTCTGAAACCAGCAGGCACGTTTGGAGCTTCAGGTCTGAGCCATGAATAATTTGAAGCTTCACCAAAGCTTCTTATGTATTCTGGACTGCATGAGCCTCCAAGATTAATTTCTATTGCCTCTTGCCTGCTCTGGGACCCTGTGCTCTGTCCTGCTGCTTCAGAAGAGCTGAGAGGTGAGCGTGGGGTTACTCCTCAAGGGATTTCCCTGCTCCAGGATCCCAACACAGACAGAAGAGATTCAGCATCCAGCAAGGCAGTGGAGCGTCTCCGCTGTTTTTCAAAGCTCTTTATTGATTTAGCATTCCCTTCTGTGATAAATACATCCCGGAGAAGCTATGTGCCTGGCGTGCCCCCGCTGCATGTTGGGGAGGGGGCAGGCCTTCCTCCTAATCAATAATTGAAGCTATATGTAAGATTCACTTTGGTGTTGCCAAGCCTCAGTTCCAGGAACTGCCTCTGGTTCACAGGCAGAGGTGTGCGATGTTGTAACCGATTGCAGCCAAGCACAGCAGCGAAGTTTCCTGGCCATCATTGCTTCTGCAAGGCTTCTTCCACGAAGCGTAGGTTACACATACATGCACACCTTGATGATACACCCCATCTGCTAGTTGTAACTCTGGGGAGACACACCTCAGAGAACAAACCATTACATGCTCCGTGGATCAGGGACTACGGATGCTTTCAGACAGGTGGCACTGGTTGCAAGTCGGTCATTCGGATCCATTTTTCCCTGTAGGCACAATTGGGACACTATCCTCCATCCCATTATCTGGTCTTAGTCATTCCAGTGCTTCCTTACTTATTCAGGTGGGCAATCCTTGAGGAAATGCTTTCACACAATGCTTCCTAGGCCCTCTGCCACCCTCCGCTACCTTTTCCTGTTCGGGATGAGCCTGCAGGTAATTCTGTATCTGTGCAAACACAGATTAAAATGAAAATCCCCACAGGAAGTGCCACAGGAATAACAGCCCCTAGCTATTTAATTTCACTATGGACAAAATGGAAACTTTGAAGGAGGAGAGAACATTCATTTCCTTTTCATTGTTTTTTTTAAGAGGTCTTCCTTAAGACTGATATATAGCCATACTACTATACAACTGTTCTAACAAAAGGGGTGTTGCACAGGTGTTGCAAAGAAAGAAAGAAAGAAAGAAAGAAAGAAAGAAAGAAAGAAAGGAAGGAAGGAAGGAAGTCCTGACATATGTACTTTACTGCAATTACAGTTTCCAAGGCGTTGCAATCTTAAGAGAACAGCTCTTCAGAACTGGGCTGTGAAAATTCTGATATGCCTATAGATGGCTTAACGCTTTTCTGTGGTAAGGAGAAATCGGGATTAAATGTTGTTGTTTTTTAAGTATGTGCAGGCATTTGATGATGATACCACGTGAACAGTGCGCCAAAAAAGGGGGGGGAATGTGTGCATGAGCAGTACAGTTTTTGCGATAGTGTTTTTGTCTGGAAGTACCCTAATGCTTCTGGCCAGAATGATGGGATGCAGAAGAGGACCTTTAAGGAGACTGATTGTTCCTCTGCTCCTCAGGTGTTTCAGCAGGTTCTTCAACACAAGACTCCTTTGACAAACTATGTGGTATTGCAAGCAACCTCTACAAGTCAATAAGCCACACACACATATCAGTGTATGGAACCTGTGGCCCTCCAGATGTTGCTGGGCTCCATCTCCCACCGGACCCAGCCGATATGGTCAGTGGTCAAGGATTATGGGAGTTGTAGTCCAGCAACAGCAGGAGGACCACAGGTTCTACACCTTATTCTCCAACAATGCCCTTCCCCACAGTCAAGATCCATGTTTACCTCTGTGTACAGGGGTATTACCTAAAATATTGTGCTGGC
This sequence comes from Podarcis tiliguerta, assembly GCF_965153285.1. NCBI lineage: Eukaryota > Metazoa > Chordata > Lepidosauria > Squamata > Lacertidae > Podarcis > Podarcis tiliguerta. The sequence continues at coordinate 91,984,422 of NC_139535.1, read as the reverse complement.
TCCTGAAACCTTTGAGCCTGGCACCAAGGGATTTGAGAATACATTTCAGCCTTGAGCATTTACGCAAGGAAATTTGTTTGAGGACCTCTCTGTACAATCACTGGACGTGCGTTTCAACTCCAGTTTAGCCGTTCCGCAATACATGTCTATTCATTTTGTGAAGCACCTACCCACAATACTGTAATGTAAGCATAACACGAGCTTTTCCTTTGGGGGATATAACTCTGTAGGTGTTCACTGTTTAGATAGATAGAGGGGTGTACATTTGAATAAGGGTATTGCAAGGAATAGGACTAGATTATCATTGTCCCTTCCAACACTACAAGTCCATGATTCTGTAATTCTAAGTGTGCACATAATGGCCATATATAAAAAGCTCCCATAACGATGGCAACAAGGAAGCGCTTCTATGCTGCACTTCAGCACTGGAGCATTGGGACGTGCACCCACAGGAAGACAGAGCGTGCCTTGCTAGCCCAGCATCCTGTTTCAGCCCATGTTTTGGGGAAGCCGACAAGCAAGGCATGAAGTCATCAGCTGTTGTTTGTCCCACCCCAGGAGTTGCTGCCCACAGGTAAACTGCCTCTGATCAAGGAGGTTTCATTTAGCTATCGTGGCTTACAGCCGTCACTAGATCTGTCCTCCATGAATTTAACACCAGATGGTCTAATGACTGAGAGTGCCTTAGGAGACCCAATTAAAAGAATGCTTCCTTCTTGCCTCCAAATGCCAAAATAAAATAAAATGATTCTCTTTTTGGTTTGGCTGAGCAACTAATTTAATGGAAAGGAGCAGAGGTGAGAAATTGTGTTGTCATCAGTTACACATAATAGGTGCAGTGTGTGTGATACCAGTGCAATCTCAATACACACCCTCCTATCTACAGAAGATAGGAGCCTTTGTACTGTGTGTTTCCCGGAAGAAAAATAATGTACTTTGCTCAGGAATTGCAACTTCCTTATCACAAAACACGGGTGAACAATCTACTACAATACAAGTGGGAAACACACACAAATGGCATTCACATGCACACACCCAGACAGCACAACAAGCTGTTCTTTCCAGGAAGGTAACATCTTAAACACTGGGGGGAAGCCTCAGATAAAATCATTCATTATATTTAGCACAGCTTTATCCTACGCCTTAAAGGCAAAATTAGATTTTTCTTGCATGTTTTTAATCCTACATTAAGCTTGGGGCAGTGCACACGGTTCTCTAAATTACTCACCCTATATTTTATTCTTACAACAACCTTGTGAGGTAGGCCAGAGTAAGAACGGATAATTAGCCCTATGGTCACTCGGGGAACTGCATGTCTGAATGACAATTTGAATCTGTGTTTCCTTAGCCCTAATCTGACGCTCTAAACTTTACACTACATGTATTTGGGATGTATTTGGAAAGGGCTGGAATCTACAAGAGTCCAAGCGCAAGATGGAAGGCCTTGTTCTGCCAGTCAGCTCACAATAACATCTGTCAAGAAAGCCAGACAAAGTGTGCAAAGTACTTCTTGTTCCTCTGGTCCTAGGTTTACTCCAGAGAAAGTGGAAAAGCCATCACCCACCCTATCCCTATACTCATTTAGGGCATGTCCAGGCTGTCGCTATTTTGGGGTGGGATTCAATTTCACACTGGCAGATTCAGGTTGCCCAATTATACCTGATAGAGAAATCATGCACAGAAACCCGCTTCCCCAAAAGATCAGACCTTTTGCGATAAGGAACATGAAAATAACACATGCTTTGATGCAACATCATCTAACTTCCTCACAAACAAATCAGATTGAATGCTCGTTAACTAGCCTGCATCATCTAATCGACCTGCAATCAAATCAGGATGAATGCTCAATAAATAGGTTGTTGCCCGGAAAGACTTGTAATGAATGTGAGGACAGGCCCTACTAGAAAGCCTCTGCACCTTCGCAAGGGTCTGTGTGGCTTTGCTCTCGTTCTGATTGGTTCAGGAGGAAGAGATGTGGGTTGAGTTCCTGATGGGCACCCTTCTCTCCTGTTGCAAAGTGGAAGCAGGACCTCAGGCACCCTTGCTTGCTCCCAAAAGCTTTTAATGAGTGCATGGGAGACACTTCGGCTGTGTACACACCATACCTGTAAAGCACATGACTTTCCCCATAAGAATCCTGGGAAATGCAGCTTTACCCCTCGCAAAGCTACAATTTCCAGCACCCTTAACAAACTACAATTTCCAGAATTATTCAGGGGAAGTCATGAACTTTAAATGTATGGTGTGTACACATCCCTGGTGGTTTGGAACAGCTGGGAAGTGGTGAGTGAGACTGGACTGTCTGCTGCTGCCAGCATACCCTGTACCCTGTCCTGCCCCCCATATCAGACCCTCCAAGTGTCGCTATTTTCCAGGGACAGTCCTGGACTTACAGAAGCTGTCCTGGTTTCCAATTTGATCCCAGAATCTCCTGCTTTCCCTTAGGACTTCTCTATTTTCATTGGAGAAATGTTGGAGGGTATGGAGTTGTGCAACCCCCAAGCCAAGAAGATAAGTGCAACCTTTAGAAGACATCTGAAGGCAGCCCTGTATAGGGAAGTTTTAAAATGTTTAATGTTTTATTATGTTTTTATTTATGTTTGAAGCAGCCCAGAGTGGCTGGGGCAACCCAGTAAGATGGGTTGGGTATAAATAATAGTAACAACAATATTGACTGGGATGTCCCTATTTTCACTGGAGAAATATTGGCGGGTATGCCATATCCCACCTTGTATTGGAGCCTGTAATCGTATGCAGTTTACTGCCTTACTGGTCACCCCCTGCCTTTTTAAGCCTCCCCTCCCTCTCCCTCCCCTTTCACTGCCACTCACCAAGGTGCTGGCACACCTTTTCTCCCCAGGCCCTTCTCTTTGCCTTGCCCAGCCAACATTTACAGGGTGGTGAAGTTACCAGGAAAGAAGGTACAAGCAGGGCGGGATAGGTTTGTGGTTCAGCAGTGCTGACTGTGTTCCCAAGCCTGGGCCCAGTAACGGGAAGTGGCTATTCTCAGTGACAGTAAATCAGATCGGCAAGATTAGAGGCCTCTTGCTGCCTAATCATGAGCCACTTGGGCAGGAGGACAACTTACTGGAACTGGGAGGAAATAAAAGCAATAAATAAAGCATGACTGTTAACATCTGGCCCTTGCCACGGGGTGAGATGTAGCTGTAGGATGGGTTGTTTATGGTTCATTCACTGACTTTATAGGGCTCCCATGGTACAAGGGGGGCAAAAGAGCAGGAGCAGCAAGGAGTGATTCTTTGTGCCAAAGTGTGTGCTTTTCAAGGGTGCAGGCAGACACAGAAAAGTACCAGATGTACACATATGTGGTTGTATGTTAATAACATTGACCCACCCCAGGGAGGTCTTACCGTACAGACAGGCAAGCCAAGGCACTGGGCAGAGCAGGTAAATAAGAGGGGCAGCGTGGATTCTGCGGGAAGAGCTGATCTACATCCATTTGCATTGTGTTGATCTTGTCCCGGTTCCAAACGGCCTATAGATCTCAAAGAACAAGGCATCATGCGTCAACCACAAAGAGGAGGAGGTTTATGGAGCTCATAAAACACGTTTTATGCAGTTACGCTGGGAGCTGGGGTCAGCTCTGCCGTGAAGGCTTGTCACTACAAGCGAGATTGGACCAATCTTCCCAGCAACAGAGTTCATATCTCTGACTTCCTTCCTGGTAGCGGCTGGGGAAGCATTTTAAACATATACGTACACACATCTTTTTTTCGCAAAATGGGCCAAACTAGCCTCTCATCCAGCGATGAGGCAAGCCTGTGGATACTTTTCCAATAACCATTTGGCAGACTACCCGCTGGCAGTGTCTCAGCCATGGCCAGGAGAAGGCCATAGCCAGGAATATGAGGATTGACTTGAAGGAGGAGACTGGAATAATACCCCAGTATCACAGAAAGCAGAGTAATTAAACTTCAGTGACATGCATAGCCTCAGCTCATCTCCAGTTGAAACAAAGCCCATGCAATTGTTCAGCCATTTACTCTGTGGAGTTGCAGGCAGCCCATTCTCTCTCTGTCTTATCCAGCCATGGCCACATACCCCATCAACAGTGCAACTTTACATCAGCTTTGGCCCTGGTACAAGAAATTTCCCTCCTACTGACTTCAATGGGTTTAAAAGTAATTATTGAAACCTGTGCAAGATTTTATCACAGGTTTGAAGTCCTGCTGTGCATAATGCGAATGTGTGATGGGGCAGGTGAACAATATTATGATTCTATCTCTGGCTACAAAGATACAGATTCTGTCTCTGCCCAACTGTGAGGCACCCAGGCAGAAATGAAAAGAAAGAACAATGCAAGGAGACTGCGATTCTTGTTCGTTTTAAAATGCGGGGCACGGGTCCCCTCAAGTCCGGGGTCATTGATGCAATAAGGGTTTTATGGTCGTTTGGGCAGGCTGTTTAAAAATTATGAACACTCACCATAATCCGTGCCTCAGATGAATGCTTTGTCCCATTGGTGGCATGATTTCTCACTTGATGGGATTTGGGGAAGTTAGGGGTGGGGTGGGGAGATGCCCCTGCAAAAACAATGCGAATTCAAAAAAGTCCATTATTGATTTTCAGTGCCACCATACGCATGCCTAGCTGGAAGTAAACGCTACTGGGTTCAATTAAATTATTAGACATACTCCCAGCCAGGTTAACTGCAGCCTGTCAGGAGTCTAAACAGGAGCGCAACTGCTGGCGGAGCGGTGCCTGCGTGCCTTTTTGGTAACATTTCTTCTTTTAAATCCCCAGACTTGCCACTCGGGGGGGGCGACAAAGTTCCATTGCCTCGGCTGAACCAGACGCCCAAAGGCAGGTGGTGGAGGAAGGAAACATGCGTACGCTGTTACTATAGAGATAAGGGGCATGGACGGACTACAACAACCAGCGCGCCTGAGGAGGGAGATACTTCCGGAAAGCCTGCCATTGGCTCCAATCTGAAGACGTCATCAGTGTGCGGATGACGCTACTCAGCCTGGCCAGAACCGCCAATGAGCGCTCAGGGAAGAGGGAGGGGGCATGTCGCTCCTCCTGCGCGAGGGAAAGTTGAATGACCGGTGCCTTAAATGTAGTGGCCCTGCGATAGCTCATTTGGGAGAGCATAAGACTCTTAATCTCAGCGTCATGGGTTCGAGCATCATGTCGAGCAAAAGATTCCTGCATTGCACGGGGTTGGACCAGAAGATCCTTGTGGTCGCTTCCAACTCTACAAATCTATGATTCTAGACACAACCAAATTTTCGTACTGGAGCCCTGCTTGTATAAATAATCATTTAAGCATTTCCATTGTTTCTGAATTAAAATACTAGACTAACCTTGTAAAGAATACAGAGAACATAAAGATTTGATTGATTATGAAAGAATCTAAGGAAGGGAAATGATTGAAGAACAGATGTAAATGCGAGTAAGACAACTAAGAGACGTGGGGTGAATGCGGTGGAAGTCTTTTATATAATTTTAACTAAGATTTATATATTGCACTAACTGAAGCAAGAATTTGGTAATATTCCAGGTTATGAAAAGTATTTTTTCTCTTTTTTGGGTCTTTTTTCTATATATTTTTTACTTTTACTTTTCTTTTTCTTTTTATTATTTTTCATTTTGGAAAATATGTATATAGGTGTGTTTACAGTGTTATGTATTGTTCTTTGTTTTTCTTTGTTTAATTTCTATTTTTTGAAAAATATAATTTAAAAAATTAATTAAAATTATGATTCTATGTGGGGGAGAGGGAGAGAACGGGGTTCGCCCGCTGATGGCGTCGTCGAGGGGAGGAAAGGGTTGGGTTGGTTGGAGGGCGGGAGAGGAGGAGCAGGACCACCCTTCCCCCCCACCTCAACTGGAACTGTCCGTCCTATGGCTTCTCACAAATGCAGTTTCTCGCCTCCCCCATCCCGCACAGGCTGCCATGCCATTTCTAAACCGGACTATAACTCCCACCGGGACTATAACTCCCCAAACGCCACGCGAACGGGGCAGAGAAAGATCCCGTCGCACTTGCTGTATTCCGCACTGGGACTACAACTCCCAAAACGCTGTGGGAACAGGGCAGAGCGAAATCCCGGCGCCCGAAGCATGCTGGGAGTTGTAGTCTGGCTCCTTAGGGGAAGAGCGTGCAGCTTTGGACTCTGCCCAGTTGGTGCTGGGCGGAAGAAGCGGCGATGTCGCTGGTGGCGGCGCTGCAGACCGGGGGAGAAATGGTCAGGCGCGGAGGTCGTGCCCTCCTCTGCAAGGAGCTCCATGCCCGCATCTGCTCCTGCTGGGCTTCCGCTACTCCGCCCGCTACCAGCCACGGCGGGGAAGCCTATGCACAGAGCAGCTGCAAAGCTGGTTGCCCTGGGTTCAGCAGCGACTCCTGCCAGCCCATTGGCTGGTGCAGGCAGCCAGGGGCTATTCTGTCTCGGTTTTCTCGCAGGCGGTGGGGCGTGGGCACCACCCTGGCGCCCTCGGGGCACGGTTATCGCAGCCAGATATCGAAAGCTTGCATGCATCAACTCAGACCGTGCCAGGGACTTGGTGCTTGCCTGGCCATACCACCCTGTTGGTACCAGGGTGTTGACACCTTTATGAGCCGAAAGGGTCCGTGTCAGACCTTTTGCAGCATCTTAGCCCACCCAAGCTCTACTTGCCAGTCTCTTAGTGCCAGCCTCAGGTCACCTTGGCTTATGAAGATCCTGTTAAGGACATACAGCCAGTCAGTCACTGGGCAACATTGTGCCAGTCTACCTTGGTGGCCCAAGCAGCCGGCTTCTTCCCTTGTCCCCGCTCCAAGAGTGGGCAAGCATAGTTACCATGCCAGTCGCCCAGCAGGGACTGAGTGCCACGTGGTGGATCTGCGCAGTGACACTGTGACTCAGCCGAGCCCCGAGATGAGGCAAGCTATGGCCCAGGCAGAGGTGGGGGATGACGACTACGGGGAGGACCCCACGGTCAATGGTGAGTCTGGGTGAAAAGGGGCATCCCCAGGGCGATAAGGCTCTGCAAAGGGCTCCATGCTGCCACAGGCTGGGGTGCATCTGTGCCTAATGCTGTGAAGCAAGGCTGCTCATTTTCAAGACCCAGCTGTCAAAGCAATGGCACTGTGAACGTCAGATATTTATTTTTGTTATTTATTCTTCTTATTAAATTAGTATACTGCCCTTCATGGGATGCAGGTGGTTCTGTGGGTTAAACCACAGAGCCTAGGGCTTGCCGATCAGAAGGTCGGCAGTTCGAATCCCCACGACGGGGTGAGCTCCCGTTGCTCGGTCCCTGCTCCTGCCCACCTAGCAGTTCGAAAGCACGAAGTGCAAGTAGATAAATAGGTGTCGCTCCGGCGGGAAGGTAAACAGCATTTCTGTGCACCGCTCTGGTTCTCCAGAAGCGGCGTAGTCATGCTGGCCACATGACCCGGAAGCTGTATGCTGGCTTCCTCGGCCAATAAAGTGAGATGAGCGCCACAACCCCAGAGTCAGTCACGTCTGGACCTAATGGTCAGGGGTCCCTTTACCTTTATACTGCCCTTCATCCAAAGATCACAGGGCAATTCGCAACATAAAAATACAATACCTTCCAAGGAAAATGTTTCATTTGGAGGGGAGCAGATGGAAAGAGCCGCCCTGAATATTTTATGGAAAGACAGGCTCTACACCTGGATTTTGTTTATTGTCATATAATATATAGTTTCCTGTGGCTTTAAGGACCAATGTTGGCTGCTGGATGTCTGTCTCCATGAAGAATTAATCTAAGCTCCATGGGTGATTTTAACGTGCCTAGTCTGCAAATGCTTGTGCCATAATAAAATCGTTGGCCTTTGAAGTTTTGAAGTGTCACAAGTCATTTTGCTGTTGTTTTTAAGAGACTACCCCTCTGGAAATTGCCCCAAACTTGTCTGAAAGGAGCTTGTTCATGGGAATAATATTCAGTCCACTTACGTTTTGTTTATATTACTGGCTGAAATATAACTCGCAGAACGAAAAAACTCACAGAACGAATTAATTTCGTCTTGCGAGGCACCACTGTATATATATTAAAAGCCAAGAGAGGCTTCAGCAACCTGGAGTAGGAAGTGTTAAAACTCAAATATCCTGATTCTGTGAACAGTTGTGAACTTCTGACATCACACCCACCCCATGCAGTATCTGAAACTCGAGGGTGGCTTCTTCTTGTCCTTGTGTTCTTATTTCCCCCTTCAGAACTGCAGAGAGTAGTGGCCGATCTCCTTGGGATGGAAGGGGCTTTATTTGTCCCCACAGCCACCATGGCCAACCTCATTGCTGGTAAGTCTCATAAGAAGCAATCGGAGCTGATTCCCCTTGCAGCCCTTCGTACCACCTTCCATCCTGTTCTGGAAGGTCCCCCAAGGCTTTGAAGTTGATTGGGTGGGGGCAGTACCGTGGTGATCCCCCTCTTCTCCCATTGGCAGATGTCTCCACTGGATCAGAGCCCTTATTTACACCAGGCATATAAATACATATGCGATCTGCCTATAACTTTAATGCCCTCTGTTTTATTATTATGTAATTAAACCACAGAGCCTAGGGCTTGCCGATCAAAAGGTTGCGGTTCAAATCCCCACGACAGGGTGAGCTCCCGTTGCTCGCTCCTGCCCACCTAGCAGTTCGAAAGCATGAAGTGCAAGTAGATAAATAGGTACCGCTCTGGTGGGAAGGTAAACAGTGTTTCCGTGTGCTGCTCTGGTTCTCCAGAAGCGGCTTAGTCATGCTGGCCACATGACCCAGAAGCTGTACGCCGGCTCCCTCGGCCAATAAAGCGAGATGAGCGCCGCAACCCCAGAGTCGGCCACGACTGGACCTAATGGTCAGGGGTCCCTTTACCTTTACCTAAGTCTCCTTGTAAGGGCTGTGCCTTAAGACTCAGTCATTAAAAAAAAAACCGCAAATAGCCCCACCTACCCCTGAATGAAGCTATCAGGAGAGAGTGTTTCATTTTGGGAATTATTCTAGTTCTGTTTTTATTATTTCAGTTATTATTTATAAAATCAGTGGCAGGGACTTTGTGGCCCTCTAAATGTCGCAAGACTCCCAGTGTGGCTTAACGGTTAGAGTATTGGACTATGACCTGGGAGACCAGGGTTCGAATCCTCAGTCAGTCATGAATCTCACTGGGTGGCCTTGGGCCAGTTACCTTCTCTTAGCCTAACCTACCTCGCATGGTTGTTGTTAGGATGAAATAGGGAGGAGAACCACGTACACCACCTTGAACCCGTGGGTCAGGGATGATGGGAGTTGTAGTTCAACACCTTCTGGAGGGCCAGAGGGTTACCAGCATTGGTAACCAACAATGCCAACAATGTACAAGAAAAATATACACCCTCAACCCCCTGCCGAAGAGGCTTTCTCTAGCCTTAGAATTACTAGGCAAAACATTTTTGACTGTGAGATGAGAGCTCCTAACCGCTGCACTCTTAAAAGGTGCTGGAGAGATTGGAATAAGCATTACTGACTCCTTCAGGTCAGGGATCTCCTAGGAGTGATGAAAGCAGCAGCGAAGCAGGCAGCCTGGTTAGCTCAGTTGGTTAGAGCATGGTGCTGATAGTTGCTAAGGTTGCAGGTTCGAGCCTCGTATGGGACAGCTGCATATTCCTGAATTGTAAGGGGTTGAACTAGATGTCCCCGGGGGTCCCTTCCAACTCTGTTGTTGTTGTTTAGTCGTTTAGTCGTATCTGACGCTTCATGACCCCATGGACCAGAGCACGCCAGGAACTCCTGTCTTCCACTGCCTCCCGCAGTTTAGTCAAACTCATGCTGGTAGCTTCGAGAACACTGTCCAACCATCTCGTCCTCTGTTGTCCCCTTCTCCTTGTGCCCTCCATCTTTCCCAACATCAGGGTCTTTTCCAGGGAGTCTTCTTTTCTCATGAGGTGGCCAAAGTATTGGAGCCTCAGCTTCACAATCTGTCCTTCCAGGGAGCACTCAGGGATGATTTCCTTAAGAATGAATAGGTTTGATCTTCTTGCTGTCCATGGGACTCTCAAGAGTCTCCTCCAGCACCATAATTCAAAAGCATCAATTCTTCAGTGATCAGCCTTCTTTATGGTCCAGCTCTCACTTTCATACATCACTACTGGGAAAACCATAGCTTTAACTATACGGACCTTTGTTGGCAAGGTGATGTCTCTGCTTTTTAAGATGCTGTCTAGGTTTGTCATTGCTTTTCTCCCAAGAAGCAGGCGTCTTTTAATTTCGTGTCTGCTGTACCATCTGCAGTGATCATGGAGCCCAAGAAAGTACAATTCTACATTATATACCGTATTTTTCGCCCTATTGGGCGCACTTTTTCCCCTCCAAAAATTAGGGCGCACCCCGGGCTTCGGGCAGCTCTCCCCAAGCTTTGGGAGCCTAGTGGGAGTTCCCGCCGGGCTCCCAAGGCTTGCGGACAGCAGCCTGCAGCCCGAAACCCGGGGAGCGCAGCAGGGCGCACCGCGGGCTTCGGGCAGCTGTCCCCAAGCATTGGGAGCCCTCCCAAGGCTTGCGGATAGCAGCCTGTTCTGGGGTCGGGGGAAGCTCAGGCTTTCCCCCCTTTATTCCCCCCCCCCAAAAAAACTAGGTGCGCCCTATGGGCTGGTGCACCCTATAGGGCGAAAAATACGGTAGTTGTGGAAAGGATCACTATGACAGATTCATCCTCATTTTCTCTTGCCATCTGACTTAGTTCTGTGTTTCCCCTATCCCCACTATAGACCCCCCAGTTCTCACCCTTGTCCTCTCTTACCATAGTCATGTGCCACTGTCGCAGGCGAGGGGCGCAGCTCCTGCTTGGGAGGGAGTCCCACATCCATGTGTTTGAGCACGGAGGGTATGCACAGGTAAGTGATGCTGGGAGGGGACCCGGAAGCGCCGGCCATCACCGAAGCTCATTGTGTCTCTTTCTACCCATATTCCATCTCAAAAACGAGGAACCAGAGACATGGCAAAGATCATGTACTTACAGCTGCCAAGGCAAATGTGGCCACAGTCTCGCAAAGGGGCCGTGAGGACGCAGCTGTCCAGGTCTTTACTCAAACCTTGGCCAGAGGAGTGAGAAGCCTGGTGATGTGCTTCCCTCTAGTGGCCATTAGCACAAGCTGCACCCTCCTCTCCTTGGATAGTAACAGTTCCCGACTTCAGGCACAAGTGTCTCTGTGCTCAGCTCAAGATAACATTGTGTGAAGATTGTTCCACTACTAAAGAACCAAACAGGAAATTGTCTTCCCCTTTCGTTCTAATGATTTGCCTTGTTACCTCCTATGTTTTTTTTTAGCCTTGTTACCTCCTATGGTTTTTTTTTAGCTGACCTCCCAGAATGCTTGCATGTTATGCCTGCAAATACCTTCTCAGAACAGTCTTTTCCACTAAGCTTTTGAAACAAACTCACTGATCCACTGTTGAGAATTGGAGATTATAAGCACCCCGTGTCTTATTCTTAGAGCCCTGGATTTTCTCTGCTGGTAATTTAGAAGGATCTGGAACCCTGGGCACAGGAGATTAAGCTAGGTGCTGTTGATTCCTTCTAGGTATGGGATATTTATTGACTCCTCATGCCTCGCCATCCACCAACAGATGCTTTAGTGATTTGTCCCTTTCTTATATTTTGCAACGCTTCCATTGCTGCAATGCCAGTGCATGGCTTTTGAATTTGATTGATCCAACCAAGGGATTTCCCCCTTGTGAGTAGAAAGCTATTTGCGGTCCTTGCATGAATCAGTATTTACAGGAAGCTGCCTTGTGGATTCAAACACTTTCTGCATTATCAGCAGGTTGCCCTATTTTCTGTTCTTCCATATGCTTAGCACGGATTGCTGTGTGTCTCTGGCACTCAGATCCTGAATCAGTGGTCCCAATGACCGCAGCAGAACCTAAATACCGCATTTTTCGTCCCATAGGACGCACCGGCCCATAGGACGCACCTAGGTTTTTTTTGGGGGGGGGAGAAATAAAGGGGGGGAAATTCCCTTTATTTCCCCCCCAAAACCAGGTCGGGGAATCCAAACGAGGTCGGGGAACAGCGGGATGGCGGTGCTGTGCCTCCCCGCTGTCCCCTGAGCTTGTGGGGCTGGCGCTGGGGAGAAGCGCGCTTCTGCCCAGCGCCAGCCTCCAAACCAGGTTGAGGAACAGCAGGATGGCGATGCTGCACCTCCCTGCTGTCCCCCGAGCTTGTGGGGCTGCCTGATGTCTCCCCGAAGCGCGGGGCACACTGCTTCAGTGCTCCCCGCGCTCCGGGAAGCAGGCTGCTATCCGCAGCCTTGGGAGCCCTACGGGAACTCCCGCAGGGCTCCCTAGGCTGCAGATGTCTTCGCGAAGCGCCGGGCGCTCTGCTTCCAGCACGCCCCGCGCTCCGGGAAGCAGGCTGCTATCCGCAGCCTAGGGAGCCCTGCGGGAACTCCTGCGGGCTCCCCAGGCTTGCTGATAGCTTCCTGAAGCCTGGAGAGCGAGAGGGGCCGGTGCGCACCGACCCCTCTCGCTCTCCAACCTTCAGCGAAAGCCTGCATTCGCCCCATCGGACGCACACACATTTCCCCTTCATTTTTGGAGGTGAAAAAGTGCATCCTATAGGGCGGAAAATACGGTATATTTAATGCATTTTAGAACCTAGACGCAAGACTAACATGCTGTGACTTCTGCCGTTAGATATGAGCGCAACACAAAAACTGCAACGCAACATTTTGGGTTGAGGTTGCTTGCACCTCCAAAACTACTACTTCTGTGTATTAATCTATTTAAATAAGCCCAAGCTCCAGTCCTCCTAACTTTCCAAAAGACATATTGGCAGCACTTGCCTCTGCCTCCTATCAGCTCCCCCCATGTCTCCTGCCCACCTAGGCAGCCCAAACACAACCTCTCTGCCTTATAGTGCAAGGCTAGGCTTCTTTGCTCTGAATTAAGCCCTGCCTTGTTCAATGGCGATATAATTGCAGCTTTCGTTTTGCTTGATCAGGAAGCATCAGGATTTTTCTTGACCAATCAGTTCGCCTTCTCAAAGGTTCTGAAGTTTGTTCCCTACTGTGATAAGAATTTTAAGGTCTTAGATATATAATAAATGTTCATAAATGAACCAGCCAAGCACATACATAGATCAGCACAGGAAGATCAACCTGAAACCATTTCTGATTCCCAAACTGACCAAATGTTTTGTCTGCAAGGTCAAAGGAAAATGGAAAAGCCTCCCCATTTACTTTTCCTTCACAAATCCTGTCTTAAGGGTATGTCTGTGTTTGAATAGGGTGAGCCTGTGACCTGTCTCAGGAACTAAGTATTTATCATTACAAAAGACTGGCAAGGCTCCCCAGGGTATCCAATCAAGTGAACATTAACAGGTAACCTGTCAGATGAGATAAACAACGCACTCAGATTTCTGCTGTAGACTGCTTTTTCTGTGATGTATGTATGATGTATGGAGGGGTGGTCTTGAGCTCCAGGGAGGGAATTTAAAATGTTTATATAAGGGCAGGCACACTTTTGTTCTGGGTTCCTCCTCCCTTCCTGCATGTGAGGGGAGCCCCCTGTTGCAACAGATCAATAAAGATCAGGCTTACTAGCTGCTTTGCATCTCAATATTCTGTGGTTGGCCTCTGTTATTTTCTCCTACCAATAGGGAACCTACGTAAGGACTCTATATGGGCTCTTGGATACCCCATAAGGGTTAAGGGCAGATTTTTGTTTACAACACTACAAGACCAGATGGCTTCACTATCACAAACAGTCAGGGGCCGTGGCTCATTCAGAGAGGTTGCATATGTGCTTGTACCTTTCCATAAAGAACTTGGTTTTCAACAAAACTGGGTACCACGTGTTTATTCACCATAAACAGCATCAGAGTTAATGTAAAAGCTTTTATCAGCATGAGGCATTTACCATGTACAGGCTTTGCCTGAGGCCACCCACCCACTCTGTTCTCACCCAGGTGGCGGGAGCCCATTCAGAGGCATTACAGGACCTGCCCAACGGGATCATCAATCTGGATGAACTGGAGCAGAAGATCCAGCGGGCCCACCAAAGCCGGTACCACCCCCGCCCTGAGCTCATTTGCCTCGAGAACACGCACAGCTCGGCTGGGGGAAGGGTGCTGCCCCTTAAGTACCTGCAAGAGGTGAGTACCATGAGTCATTCATCCAGTCTTAACCCAACTGACTGGGAGAGCCTGGATAGCTCAGCAGGTTAGAGCGTGGTGCTGATGATGCCAAGGTTGCAGGTTCAGTCCCCATATGGGACAGCTGCGTATTCCTGCATTGCAGGGGGCTGGAGACGAGACGATCCTCAGGGTCCCTTTCAACCTATGACTCTTTCAGAAAATCCAGTAGCCTTTTCGTTGTGGTGGGTGTTGTGAGCAATAGTGGCTGTGGTAGCATGAATAACGTTTTATTCATTCAAGTACTTTCAGCGTTTGTATTTATTTATCAATATTTTAAATAGTTGTGTTTATTTACACAATAAATAAAACTTTTTAAAAAATGTTGCAGTGTATCTCGACTCCACCCAAAATGCATGCATGTGTAGTGGAGGGTTTTCCCCCCACCCCCACTTTTCACCTTAATCCACACTTCCAGTTTGTTTCCTATTGGCTTCCCCACCCTTATCTCGTTTCCTTCTCCCACCCCTACTGTCACCCTTAAGATGGCACATCTAATTTGGTAAAGCCCTGGAAATTCATAGGTCCTTGTGAGGCCATTTTGGGAGGTTTTAGTCATACCTCTATACTTAGGGAGTGTATCTCTAGATATTTATCGACCCTATTTTAGCGGGTGGGGGGGCTCCTTGCTTTAAAAAAACTCTTTGTAACCACCAGACACTGCGCCACCCAAGTTTGTTATTACAGGAAGCGATGATGATAAAGGAAGACCCACAACTTTGCACCCCTTGTCTGGGCTCAAGGACACTGAGCAATCTCCTCTGATCATAGGAGCCTGCCTACCAGCAGTAACCCCAGATTGTCTTTTAGTTTTCTCGCAGAGCAGTGGCCCTGATCTCCACATAAAGCAGAACCTGCAATGCCCCTAAGAAAGGCCACCAGCTCTGAGACGTCTTCCCCTCTGCCTGTCGCAAGCCTTGTAAGTCAGGCTTCTTCAACCTCGGCCCTCCAGATGTTTTTAGACTACAATTCCCATCATCCCTGACCACTGGTCCTGCTAGCTAGGGATCATGGGAGTTGTAGGCCAAAAAAACATCTGGAGGGCCGAGGTTGAGGAAGCCCACTTTAAGCTGTTGGTTGAGCTCCATTCTCTACACAGGTGCACCAGGTAGCCCAGCGATACGGGCTGCAGATTCACATGGATGGCGCCAGGGTGCTTAACGCCGCCGTGGCCTTGGGAGTGCCGCCGGCTCATATCTCGCAGCACTGCAACTCCATCTCCCTGTGCCTCTCGAAGGTAGGTGGTTTCTGCTGTGGCTCTGAACAGGGTGGATTTCGGGGAAGAGTGCAAGCGCGGTACCTGCGAGGCTCACCTAACCGTGGGGACTTAGGAAGCTGAGCCAGACCGCTGCTCCATCCAGCTCAGTATTGCCTACACTGACTGGCAGCGGCTCCCCAGGATTCCAAAAAGGGGTCCCTCCCAGCCCTTACCTGGGGACTGAGCCTGAGACCATCCACATGCAAAGCAGAACTGCAGTCCTTCCCTGGCAACGTGTTTGAAACCTCTGCGATCCGTCCTTGGATTTTCAGCAGAACTTTGCAGCAGGATTCTAACAAAGCTAGATAGAGGCTAGTGGAAGGGGCTGTGCAAGAGCTTCTCCACGCAGAGTCCCTAGATGAGGGGCCAAGAGGTTTGGGATTCTCCGCAGCCTCCACACTGGCTAACCTCATCTTTTCTCTTTTCGGTGACACAGGGTGTGGGAGCACCAGCCGGGGCACTTCTGGCTGGAAGCGGAGAGCTGATCGCCGAAGCCTGGCGCGTGCGGAAGCTCCTCGGAGGCGGGATGCGCCAGGCAGGGGTCCTGGCAGCCGCTGGCCTGGTTGGGTTGAGCCGTGTGGAGGAGACGCTGAAGAGGGATCATCACAATGCCAGACACTTCGCCCAAGGTGCCTGTTCTCTGAGGCCAAGGGAGGGATTGATAGCGCCTAACCTCTGCTGGGGGGACGCGGGTGGCGCTGTGGATTAAACCACAGAGCCTAGGACTTGCCGATCAGAAGGTCGGTGGTTCGAATCCCCGCTATGGGGTGAGCTCCTGTTGCTCGGTCCCTGCTCCTGCCAACCTAGCACGTCAAAGTGCAAGTAGATAAATAGGTACCGCTCCGGCGGGAAGGTAAATGATGTTTCCGTGCGCTGCTCTGGTTCGCCAGAAGTGGCTTAGTCATGCTGGCCACATGACCCGGAAGCTGTCTGCGGACAAACGCTGGCTCCCTCATCCAATAAAGCGAGATGAGTGCCGCAACCCCAGAGTCGTCTGCGACCGGACCTAATGGTCAGGAGTACCTTTACCTTTAACCTCTGCTGGGCGATCGAGGCTCACCACCCCTTCGCTGACACAGGGTGCCCCCTTGAGCCAAGGCTCGGAGGGTATATTTCTCCAGCTCCTCCTATGCTAGGGTCAGCTTTCAGTTCAGATTTCAGCAGGCCAGCCCTCCCTGTTAGTGGATGAGGATCTCTCCCAATTCCCTATCCACCCACCCATTTATCCTGTCGTTCGATAACTTATCCCCACTCGCCATCCCCACTCAAAAGTGTTTTCCCGTTACAGGTGCCTTTGCCCTGGGCTCGCCTCTCTGCTCCGTAAACCCCGCCACCGTGGAGACCAACATCGTCATGGCAACCGTCTCGGCTCCTGGGCTGACCCCTGCCAAGCTGTGTGAGATGTTGGAGGCCGTGAGTGAGGAGGAGGTGGCCGCCACAGGCCAAGCCGTCAGCGTGAGGCTTTTCCCGTGGGGCGAGCGTCGCCTGCG
Source organism: Podarcis tiliguerta (assembly GCF_965153285.1). Lineage (NCBI taxonomy): Eukaryota > Metazoa > Chordata > Lepidosauria > Squamata > Lacertidae > Podarcis > Podarcis tiliguerta. The sequence goes on along the minus strand of NC_139535.1, from coordinate 91,967,556 downwards.
TGCCGTCTGGCACTGCGACGTCTCCCTCCGAGACACGCAGCTGGCTGAGGGCAAGTGGCGCTTTGTCCTGGGCAAGTGGGAGCAGCAAAGCGCCGGCGTACCCTGAAGCCAGTCTGGCGGGCCGGAAGCCAAGTTGGCACGCAGGACGTCAGTCTGAAACAAGCCAGGGCGTGCCGAGAAGGCAAGCCTGTGATTGGTCAGCCCTGGCCTAGCTAAAGACGTGGTCCACATGGCTCCAGCCCTATCTGGCTCTACAGAGGAGAGAAGCAGACTTCAGCTTCCCAAGCCACCTGCTATGGGGGAACAGCAGTGGGAGAGCCTGCCCGTTTCCAGGAGCGGCTCTGGCAGCCAACAGATTCTGTTGCCAGACCAAAGGAGCTGCATCACTTCATGGCCTTGCAGGAAATGGTCCCAACATGGCTTCCACCCATCCACCCCACAGCCTTCCTGCATCCTGAGGGAATGGGGAGGGAGCTTTGTTTCCCAGGGATGCTCTGCTCTTGTTCTGTTCAGGCTAAGGGATACCTGCCAGCTACGACCTGTAGCTTTTCAGAAAAGGAGCCTGAGCTTGCTTTTTTATTTTTCCTCCTCCCTCCCATTCCCTTTTTCCTTGCATGCCACGTCTTTTCGATTATAACCCTGCCTTACAACTGATTTCTGTAAGCTGCTCTGGGAGCATTTTTCCAGCTGTAGGAGAAGGGTAGAAATCCTTTGACTAAATAAATGGCACCTCTTCCTACCGGAGCCCTTTTTAATTCAAGAGGCCCCAGATGCATTGAGGAGGACAAGCAGATGGGCATGCTTGGAAGGGAAGGAGCATCAGCTATGCATACCAAGAAACAGGGAGAAGGAGCCGTGGATCCTTCAGGTGTTGAGTTAGGACAGGGATGGGGAGCTAGTCCAGATGTTGCTGGACTACAGCTCCCATCACCCCAGGCCCATTGGCCATGCTGGCTGGGGCTGATGGAAACTGGGGTCCAGAAACATCTGGATGGGTCACACAGGCCTCCTACCCTTGGGTGAGGAACAAGGCCCTAGCTGTTTCTCTTCCT